>NC_056036.1:27955414-28555414 GCF_004379255.2 Salvia splendens
TGAAGTGGTCTTGTCCTCTGTCTCGACTCTAATGTCGAATGACTAGACTCAGGAGTAAGCAAGTGTGCACATATGAGAATTAATGCAAAGCTCGGTCCAGACACAACGCTCCTTAAATCCACTGGATCACTGGGTCCAGGAACTCAAGAGAACTACAGTGTTTTTGTCGTTGGACACACTCGACTCCCCTTCAAAAATAAATCCCTCAACCCGAATACTATGAATTAGTATAGGGAAGTGGGGTCGATCCCACAGAGATGGATTCGCAAAGTAGTGCTAAGAGACTATGGAAACAAACGGCTGCTGCCACGCAAAGGGGTTGAGATTTTAACTATCACTAGATCTAGGCAAGAAATGTAAACGCTAGACCTAGGACACAGAAAACTTACTGGAATCAGACATCAAATCCGAAAGACACAATTACTCCCCTAGACTAAGTAAACAATTACCTAATCTAGCTAAACAGAAAGCAACTAACAGTGGGGACCATGTTTCCAGACCAGACAACAACCCATACAATTTCCTAACCAACTCAGACGCGTAAATGCAGAAAACAGAGCATACTCCTGGATTCGAACAGAATATAGAAATTTGGACGCCGGAAACTTGCTACGAATCGGAAATACACCAGATCTACGTAAACTAGGCGAAATGAAATGAAAACACGTAAGCGCGGTAAAATTAAACACTCCTGCTCAGAATCACGTCGGACGCTTAATCCACTCCGGATCCAAGCAATCCAAACTCAACAATCAACAAAATCAACTCCATAACTCCGATTCTAACAGATCTGCTCCGATCACCGCCAAATTCCAACAATCACGAACAACTCCACAACATTAACCAGACAAAACCCCGATTCATTCACAAACCAGCTCCATTCTCCCAGATTCAACCATTAACCTGCAATAATCCAGAAATCAACCAACTCCAACAATCCAACTCCAGAATTCAAGTAAACACAATCAAACAACAGTAACCATCACGATCGACGTAAACGAAAACGAAACTTGCATAAAAGTAAGAAATATCCAGAAACAAAAGAGGTCCGAGCTTCGAACAGCGAAGCTCGGCGAATTCAGCAGAAACGAAAGCGGAAAATAAATTGTTTCTTCGCCCTAAAGAAGGACGGTGTTACAACCAGATCGAAAATGTATGAAAGCTAGAGGTGAACCCCCTAGTGTGCCCTGAATTTCCCACCGAAAGAACCCAAGAGTGTGAAGAGAATGGACTAAGCTACAGGCTGTTAGCAAGGTCTCCACCGAGAAGATCCCTCCAGCTTGCATGCTTCTTCCTTTTATAGATGCGGACATAGCCTTCTAGAGTCTTCGTAGAAATCCCTATTCTACCCTTCAACTCCGAGGCTTCCTCCGTCAAGCAATTTCCTTCATAATGTCCACTTTTTCGCCAGTTTCCTAGGACCATGCAAGCGTCCTCTTCTTTTCCTGGATCTAGCGAAAATCTTCACACACCTGGCTTAAATCGTGCGTTAGACCCAGTAATTTCACGAAATAAAACCCCTAGACCGATGCATGAAATTAGCCTTATCAAACTGCTCACACTTAACCATGCTTGTCCTCAAGTATGAAAGACAAGAAAATAGGAATAAGGCGAATTTCAATGCATGGTTACCAAGTAAAATCCTAAAAATGAAAACAAACTCCTAGACCTAAGCAACTACGGAATTGGAAAAGAAAACAACACAAAACAGAAACACAACAAAACAAACAAACATGAACTAGTTTCGAATTTTAAGCTACTATCCCCACAAGTTTAAGTTCAATCTGATCGATTACAGTCTTCAAATCTTCCCCCTTCCTTCGTCTGCCTAAACGGTCCGTCAGTTTGTCAAGATAGCCTATCGATATCCCATCTGTTAGGTTCGCTCGATCACTCATTCCTCACCAGGGATGCTAGGATCAAAACGCTCCACAGTTAAGGTTATACCACTGATGCGTCGGGTTATGAGAGTTTTTTCCTTCTTACTTCTCCTTTCCTATGAATTTCCCTGGGTCAGGCTACGATTTTTCTGCCCTTAAGGATTATAATTTTTTTTTTCCTTTTTCTTTTAAACCCCCCTGGACTTCGTCCAGCTTATACCTCCTTTTTTTCTGGACTTCGTCCAGCTTATACCTCATTTTTTCTGGACTTCGTCCAGCTTATACCTTCTTAACCCATTTATTTTCTCCTTCATACTCTACTCCCTAAGCATCGAGTGGCAGCCCAATTTACATGTTAGCACAAAAGGTGTTTAGGCTTATAACTCACTTTATAGTAGGGCTGCACAGCTAGGTTATCTAAGGCATTTTCCATCGTCCTAACTTCATTCAGATCGCATTCGGCTTATTAAGGAAGAAGGTGTCAAAGTTGATCTGCTTTCTTTCTTCAATCACTCTTACTAAGGGAAACCTGCCTTATTATCTCACTAGCTCATGCGAAACACACATCCTAAAGACTCTAAAACAGAAAAAAAAAAAAACATACTTACTCTTACTCCCCCTCCCACTTCACTCAAGCTTGTCCCCAAGCTATCCTAGTGAAGGGGGGAAAAGGAAGTAAGAACAGCAGACAACAAACAAAACATATGAACAAAACAAACTTCTCACACTTAGACCGAACATCGGGCTAAGTGGGAGAAGGCGCAACATACAAAACCAAGACATGCAAACAAAAGCCCCTTCTCACACTTAGACCAAAAATGGGCTAAGTGTGGAAGGTATAACACATATATACAAACGAAGCATGCTGGCACATAAAAACACAACGAAAGAAAAACGAAAAGTAAAAGACAGAAAAAAATAAGAATTACTTGGTTTTGGGGGATTTTAATTCGGGGTCTGGCCCCCGCGAGGGCCAGACTTTGGTGGCACTGTCTGCTGGGTCACCTTAGCTTTCTTTCGTGCCGGTGACTCCGGCGTCTCCTTCTGATCTTCTGTGGGTCGGGGTACGGTTTTCTTCAAAATCACGGGCCTGGAGGAAGACGAGGTGGTCTGAGGCCTTTGGGCTTGTGGCGGCTTCTGCACAGCTAGACTCCCTTGACCCGGCGTCTTGGAACCGCCGCTAGGTTCAGGAAGTCCCTTCGGTGTCTCGGGGAACTTCGCTTGAAGCCACTTCGTCATCTTCATCATCAGTGTGACGCCCTCCGTCATCCGCTCAGTACATCTGGACGATGATACCACTAGATCAGAAATGCGCCCCTTGAGGGCCACCATTTCCTCCCGAACCTTCCTAACTTCCGTCCTTATTTCTTCCAGTTCCGTTCGTACTCCAGCGACTTCTTTCCTGACACTCTCAGCCTCAGCACTATTCTTCCCTTCTCCCGCAGGGCCACAATCCCCTCCAAAACCATTTTCATTTCTGACCTCATCCAACCAACCTCCTTCCGCACTTCCTCTACTTCTATCCTGGCTCCTGCTTCCATGTCAGCAGTATCCTTCACTTCCACCACATCGGGTTCCTGTTTCACCTGAGTCTCTGACTGCCCAACCTCGTAAAAGCATACTTCCCTTCCGCGTGCGATCAGCAACCCTTTATTGAAAAAATAATCCATGTTAAAAACCTCAGGGGGCGAGCATGTCTTTACCTCTCGGCATGCCTTATGGAACTTCATGATCACATTCCTCTGCAGATAAGCCCCGAGTAGGTGGCACGTGTATAGGTGCCGGGAAGGATTTGCAGTCACTTGATGGCAGGCTTGGGCTAAACCAGTAGCCCAAGTGAACTCTTACCCCCGTAGCCATGCACCATGTGAAGTACAGATCGGCGGTAGTCAGAGCGTTGTTGGCTGTGCCCATTAAATTGTAACTAATAAAAGTCTGGGCAAATCGCAGGACCCTGTCCTCAATATGGTGTGCCTTCGAAACAGCTTGTTTTAAACTGACCCACCCTCGGGTGAGTCAAAAACTCCCATGCGCTTTGCGCTTTGAATCCCGGCGTCATTTTCGGCGGACCCACCATTCTTGCATTCCACAGGCCCTCATCGTCCTCCGTTCGTGTCAGCAAACCCATCCGCAAGGTCCATTCCCGGATGCTCATCGTATGTTCCTCATTGAGAAGTCTGAAATTAATTGAGTCAGCATCCAAATCGGTAGTGGACTTAAATCGGAAGGTGGAAAAGAATTCTAGGGCCAGGTCAATCGGAACCTCGACAGTACTGTGCTTGAGCAACCAATCGAAGCCTATGGCGTCGATATAAGTCCTGAATTCACCGTTGCAAGCAATCTTCTTGAGCTCCGATGAGCTATACATCTTTCCAGACTTAGCGACCTTCCCCTCAGTACTCTTCTCTTTATAAATGGCCTTGCGTTTTGGGTCGTCAAACTTCCTCATTTCATCTAGCAAGCTGTTTGTTATCCACACTTCGGCGGGCTCAAAGTTGAGTTCCTCTTCTTGTTCTTCTTCCGAGTCGCTGGACTCATAGGGGTTTCTGCGGCATATGGCACCTTAGCTGCCGGTGGAAGTGTGGATTCAGTAGACTTCCCTCTTGCCTTCTTGGTCGAGGAAGGAGCAATTTGTTTCCCCTTCATTTCTTCTCAGCCGCTTGGCGGCGTTTTCTCCTTATCACTCTCCCCCCTGCCAGGTCTGGGAGAGTTCTCTTGTTCAGATGCTGCGGTCTCTAGACCTAGCAATTCTTCCTCCGTCGGCTCCACTGTTTCATCAATCTCATCAAGGAGGCTCCGGCGAGCCCGCCTCCTAGCATCTCTGGGATTTACCGGTGAGTCGGTCTCCTCTGGGATCTCGGTCAGATCCATAATCAAATCCACCCCAGCGTCTGCGGGTTCCTGGCCAACTTCAGAATCGAGGGCTTCCCCCTCCGTGGACAACAATGGGGTTGCCCCCGAAATATAAACATGGGTCTTTATCCCCTCAAATCCTTCTCCGACGTGGGCCTCAGTACCCACCGGTTTCTCGGGGGTATCCCCCTCCATATTTGTTCAGAATTTAGGGCCTCGTCGCCCTCATCTTTACCAACTGTAGGGGCCTCCCCCCCCACAGATTCTTTCAAAACAGGGGTTTCCCCCTCAGAAATACTAACATCAACAACAAAATCTTTGACTTCCCCAGACGGTTTCAGAACATCTCTCTCAACACATTCCTCACTGGCGAGTACGGGATTCACCCCCTCGAAAAAACTAATCGAAATAAGGGTTCCCCCCTCAGTTGCAGAGTCTAACCTTGGTTCGTTCATAGCCAACAATTCCAACCCTGTGACCAGATCTGAGTCGTCTTCACGATCCCCTGTTGGGGGTGGTTCCGGACTGGTGGTCGTGGATTCTGGAACGTCCTCCGGTTGTGTGGTGGTCTCTGGAACAGCTGTCTCCTCTAGTACGGGAGTGGGTTCTGGACTGGCGATGACTTCTTGAACGATTTCAGGTTCGGCGACGGGTTCTGAAACGGCCTCCGGTTGTGGTACACTAGAAGTCGGAGCAGCATGTACGGATTTACCCATTGCGGTTGCAAACATGGAGAATGCCTCCATCGCCTTCTCCGCACCCCCGAATTTCTGGAATAGCTCGACCATAAACGTTGCCGCACTTGAATCGGCGGATCCTGAGGTGTTCCCGGCACTTCGCTTGTTATCCATGGAGAACTCTGCAAAAAAAATTTTACACAGACTTGGACGGAAATTACTTTGATTAGGGTTAGAAAAGAGAAAGCCTAGAGAGAATTTGGGGAATTTCGGATGTAGAGAGAGAGTGAATAAGTAAAATAAAATGAGAACACGGTTATTATCCGATAGGTATGGGCGAGGACGGTTTTGTTGCAGGTGGTTTGCAGGCATGACGCTAGCGACCGTACGCCTCCCATAAAGGTGTCTTTTGAAATCCGAGTCGGTGCCTACTCCCTCCAAAATTTTACTCCTCAATTCCCTGCCCAAGTAACTTTCTTCTGCAAAATCACACTTAGAGAAAAACATTAAACTAAAAATTGAAACGCCAGACTCCCCGGGTCTAGGGTATGACAGTATCAAAAATATTCCTTAAGGAGCCTGGTATTTCAAAAATATTTTTGGAAGATTGTTTGTTTTCTGATTTGTTTGGGTTTTCTTGATTTACTAAAAGCGACTAAATATTTACAATTTATGTTCCAGTGTTCTCAAGATTCCCTAGACCAGGCCATGATAAAACTTCTTCGATACTGGACCTAGGAAATCTCCAAGAACACTCACTTCCCAGAATGAACAGGCGATATTAGAGAGTACGCGTAGTGGAACTTCGTCCACTACACACATCTCCGAGTTATCCCTAAATACCTTTACCCTATGGCCATTGACAAGAAATGGAGTAGAGTTTGAAAAACTTCCCTGGATTTCTACCGCTCCGTTCGCACGCAGACTCACAACAGTGTATGGTCCAGTCCATTTGGACTTCAGCTTACCGGGCATTAACTTGAGTCGGGACTGGAACAGGAGAACCTTCTGCCCCACTTGCAGTTCCTTGGTCCGGAGATTCTTATCATGCCACAACTTGGTCTTTTCCTTGTACCACATTGCTGACTCATAGGATTCAAGTCGCAATTCTTCCAACTCCTGGAGTTGCAGTTTCCTCTCTTCCTCACAAGCTTGAGGAGTCATATTAATCTCCTTGACCGCCCAGTACGCCTTGTGCTCAATTCCCACCGGCAAGTGACATATCTTACCGAATACTAACCTGTAAGGAGACATTCCAATGGGCGTTTTATACGCTGTTCTGTATGCCCATAATGCATCATCAATTCTCTTGCTCCAGTCTTTCCTCGACGGATTCACCGTTTTTTCCAGGATCGCTTTGATTTCTCTGTTTGATATTTCTGCCTGGCCGTTAGATTGAGGATGATAAGGTGTAGACAATCTGTGGTGGACGCCATACTTTCTCATCAAAGCTTCAATAGTCCGGTTGCGGAAATGCGTCCCATTGTCAGATATTATAGCTCTGGGCACTCCGTACCGATTGAAGACATTAGCTCTAAGAAACTTCGATACCTCCTTAGCTTCGCAA
Organism: Salvia splendens; assembly: GCF_004379255.2. Lineage (NCBI taxonomy): Eukaryota > Viridiplantae > Streptophyta > Magnoliopsida > Lamiales > Lamiaceae > Salvia > Salvia splendens. Next base: position 27,962,392 of record NC_056036.1, read on the forward strand.
GATGTGGTCGCCTTGGCTTCTATCCATTTCGAAACATAATCCACTGCCACTAGTATGTATGTATTCCCGTATGAAGATGGAAATGGACCCATGAAGTCCATTCCCCAAACATCGAAAATTTCACAAACGATCACCGGGACTTGCGGCATTTCATCTCTTCTGGAGATTCCCCCAGTCTGTTGACACCTCTCACAATTCTGACAAAACTCGAACGCATCCTTATGCAATGTAGGCCAGTAAAAACCACTATCTAACACCTTCCTTGCGGTCTTCCTAGGTCCAAAGTGACCTCCACATGCTAGAGCATGGCAATGATTCAGCACATCCCTCTGTTCCCACTCCGGAATACACCTCCGGATTACTTGGTCGGCTCCCATTCGCCACAAATACGGGTCATCCCAGAAATAGTACTTGGCCTCGCTCTTCAATTTCATCTTCTGGGCCTGGGAAATTACTTGCAAACTGGGCACCTCTCCAGTGACTAAGTAATTTGCCAGGTCAGCGAACCATGGCTCAGCGTTTTGATGATATTTCCCTTTTTCGGCATCCCCTGGACCTGTTAATACCATAATCTCTTCCCAGCTGATAGGTCGAGGAAATTTTTTCACGTAGTACAAATGTTCCTCTGGGAATGCATCCGGTATTGCTTCCTCGGTCTCCCCTTGAAATATCCTGCTCAGATGATCGGCTACTTTATTTTCTGTTCCCTTTTTGTCTCTGACTTCCCAATCGAATTCATGCAAAAGAAACACCCATCGGATTAATCTCGGCTTGGATTCTTTCTTTGCCAACAGGTACTTTATAGCCGCGTGGTCGGTGAAGACTATCACCCTCGACCCAAGCAAGTACGGGCAAAATTTCTCAAATGAGTATACTACCGCCAGCATTTCTTTTTCAGTAGTGTCATAATTTCTCTGAGCTTGATTCAGCGTTTTTGAAGCATAAAAGATCACATAGCTTTTTCCATCAACTCTTTGACCTAGCACCGCTCCCACCGCATAATCGCTTGCGTCACACATAATCTCAAAGGGTAGATTCCAGTCGGGCGCTCTAATAATAGGCGCAGATACTAGCCTGTCTTTTAACAACGAAAAGCCTTTTTGCATTCCTCATCAAAGACAAAATCAACATCGTTATGCAACAAGTGGGTGAGTGGCTGAGCAATTTTTGTGAAATCTTTTATGAACCTCCTATAGAATCCGGCATGCCCTAGGAATCCTCTCACCTCCTTCTGATTCGTCGGGTAAGGCAGTTTTGAGATCACCTCAATCTTTGCATGGTCTACCTGTATACCTCTTTCCGAGACTACGTGCCCTAGGACAATTCCCTCAGGGACCATAAAGTGGCATTTCTCGAAGTTTAAAACCAAATGTTTTTCCTGGCACCTTCTCAATACTATATCCAAACTAGCCAAACATGAGTCAAATGAATTCCCGTACACAGTGAAGTCGTCCATAAAAATCTTGATGCAGTCCTCCAAGAGATCCGAGAAGATACTCATCATACACCGCTGAAAAGTGCCTGGCACATTCCACAGGCCAAACGGCATCCTCCTGTAAGCATACGTGCCGAAAGGACACGTGAAAGTTGTCTTCTCCTGGTCCTCGGGATCCACATAGATTTGAAAATACCCACTATACCCGTCTAGGAAACAGAAGTATTGCTTGCCCGCTAGCCTCTCCAGCATCTGGTCAATGAAAGGTAGAGGGAAATGGTCTTTCTTGGTCGCTTCATTTAACTTCCTATAATCGATGCACATCCTCCACCCAGTGACTAGTCTGGTGGGCACCAATTCATTCTTGTCGTTCTTGACCACCTGTATTCCTGACTTCTTGGGTACCATATGGACTGGACTCACCCATTCACTGTCTGGTATGGAATAAATGATTCCTAGGGAGAGTAGTTTCAATACTTCCTTCAGCACTTCCTCCCTCATGTTAGGATTCAATTTGCGTTGAGGATCTCTGCAGGCTTTTGCTCCTTCCTCCAAGCGGATGTGATGCATGCACAAATCTGGACTAATTCCTACCAGGTCAGAGAGTGTCCACCCAATAGCCTTCTTGTTTCTTCGGATTACCTTCAGCAGTTCCTCTTCCTGTCCCTCGGTCAAGCTGCTGTTGATAATCACAGGGAAAGTTTCATTTTTCTGTAAATAAGCATACTTTAGGCCTGGTGGAAGTGTTTTCAACTCTTTCTTGGGAACGTCTTTTTCCTGGGGCAAGGGATTTTTCTCTGTTGTTTCGGTTGTCATTCCCTTCCTCGACCCAGCAGAACCTTCCACGCTCGCCACATAAGGTGTATTCCTTGACCTAGCTAGCTCCGGATTTGCACAGAATTTCAGAATTGCTTCAGCTAACTCCTCATCAGATAACTCACTTGTGTTCATTGCTTGACACCAACTGGCCACTTCTCTATCAATGGCATGACTCATCTCGGAGTTCTCAATCTGTTCCTGCATTAATTCCGTCTCAAGGTATTCTTGGACCAAAGGGTTAATAACATCTATAGCATGCAAATTTTCAACGTCAAGAGGTTTCTTCATTGCCTCATCAATGCTGAATGTGTATTTCTCCCCATTATAATCAAGGCAAATTGTTCCATCAAAAACATCAATGATAGTCTTAGCGGTACGTAGGAAGGGTCTCCCTAAAAGTACTCCGCCCGACTATGCAGACTCATTATCACTCATCTTAATCACATGGAAATCAGCAGGGTACAAGAAGTCATGTACCTTGACTATCACATTTTCAAGCACCCCATCAGGACAGATGCATGACATGTCCGCCAGTTGAATCACTACCTTCGTGTCTACCATGCCTACCCCCACTAATTTCTTGTATATGGAAAGTGGTAACACATTTATCGACGCACCCAAATCACACATAGCATGCTCGATTTTCACGTCACCAATAGAGATGGGTAAGGTGAACATACCTGGGTCATTGCATTTTGAAGGCATCTTCCTCTTCTGAATCACTGCGGAGACGTTCTCGCCTATCATAATTTTCCCACTGGGTCTAGCCTTCCCAGCTATAAATTCCTTGATGAACTTGCTAAAGACTGGCATCTTCAGGGCCTGTAAGAATGGCAGATTGATTTCCAACTTCCCAAAAATGTCCATGAAGTCCACCGGCTCTTCCTTTTGCTTCTTGGCTTCCCCTCGGCTTGGAAAGGGTTTCAGTCGCTTTCATGCTCCGGTAGAACTTTCAGCTGATAACTCTCCAGTTTCTTTTCCCACTGCCTCATCTTCCAACTCCGGCTCTGGATCGAGGAAGAATGATTCAGTTGATCTAGGCAATGGTTTCTCTAAATCTCCTGTCTTAAGGTCATCCTTGACCAAGGGAATACTCCCCCCCAAGTGTCTTGGCCTAGGAATTGTATCCTCTTCTTCCCTGTCTTCTTTGGGATCTGTCACCTCCTTTGTTCTTACCACTGGCCCATCATACCCTTTCCCGGATCTCAAGGTAATCTGACTTATATTAGCTTTATCAGGTGGCCTTACTGAGGCAGGAATTTTGCCCTCGTTTCCCCGCATATCACTCAAGGAAGTAGCTATTTGTGACAGTTGCTTTGCCAGCATATCCATCGCTGCCTTCTGTTCCTGTTGAGCATCTTGAAGCTTGTGCACTACGTCATTGTTCAATTGCAGGTTGTTTTGCATATGTTGCTGAGAACTGATGAGGTCGTGCACCATATCATCGATACTCTTTGGTGGTTTCAGGGGTTGACTGGGCCCTGGCCCTATACTCAGAGTTGGTCCACTTGCTTGATTCTGACGAGCGTTTCCTTGACCGCCTGAAGAGTTATTGTATTGATTTCCTTGGCCCTGGTAATTGTTCTGAAAATTCCTTTGGTGTGGGGGTACATAAGAGTTCCCCTGATTGCTCTGATTCCTGTTTCCCCAGCTCGAGTGGTCTCCTTGGTTCCGATTAATCCAGTTGCCCTGCCCCTCTTGATTCCTTCCTGACCAGTTACCTTGTCTTTCGGGCTGAGGTGCAAATTGCTGACTTTGTTGTGGTGCCGGCTGATTCTGTTCATTGTCAGTCCATCTGGAATTTGGATGGTTTCTCCAAGGCGCATCTCTCTGTCTCCCATCGGGATTCCAACTTCCCATTGCATTGACCTGGGCCTGATAATCTCCTTCCTGGGTCCCGTAATATTGTTGCATTTGATTATCTCCTGGACCAGGAGATTTCTCCTTCCCTTGTGAAGCCAGTGGAATCGTCTTTTCAATCGCGTTCAAAAGAGCCTTCTCAAGCCTATCAATCCTTGCTTCGACTTTGTCATCTTCTTGTTCTCTCACAGCATGCACCGATCCTCTTTTCACTGCATTCCTAGGGTTATCGTACGCCTTCTTAGCGTCAATCAACTTCCCTAGGATCTCTCTTGCCTCACTTCCCCTTTTTCTTGTGAAATTTCCCCCACTCGAGGAGTTCATTAAGTCCTTTGACTCGGGAGTTGCTCCTTCGTAAAACAGAGAGTAGGTCTCTGCCTCTATCATTCGGTGATTCGGGCATGCATCCAATAACCCCTTAAATCTCGACCAATACTGACTCAACGATTCATCATAATCTTGCTTACACTCTAGTATTTCTTTCTTAAGTGCATTCGTCTTGTTGGATGGGAAGAAATAATCTAAGAATTCTAACTTGAAGTCCTTCCACGTGCGGATAGAATCCGGAGGCAACCTCAATAGCCACGTATTAGCTTCCCCTTCAAGGTAAACGGAATCGCTCGTAGGCGATAATCCTCCTCTGTTGCATCATTCGGCCTCTTCTGAATACCACATAACTTACTGAATTCATTTAAGAACTCATACGGACACTCATTTCTACGCCCAGAGAACGTCGGCAAGATGCCGAGTACGTTTGTTTTGATCTCGATAGTTCTCTGGCGTGGATTCATCACTATAGCTTGAGCTGGTTCTCCATCTAAATGGGCAGTGAGAGAGCCGATTTCTGGATATGGGTCTACCACCTGCGCCATGACTACTTCCTCTGCTTCCCCTGTTTCTGACTCTGTTTCTGATTCGGGTGGTGATTCTGGATCTTCGCGTCCTGATGACGTCCAAGATTCGTCGCTAGTAGATTCACTCGGAAACGGATCTCCCGTGGTGAACCCTGATCTGGTGGTCACAGTAGAGACTGTATCCTTAACCCGCCAATCAAACTGGCCGTGTTTCCACCCAGATGAGTTGCTTCAGTAGGTAGATCTTGAGCCTCTGCTCATAAACTGTAAACAAAAGAGAAGGAAAACAAATCAAAACTATTTACACCACAGACTCTGAACACTAACACTAAGCACGCCATCCATCCCCGGCAACGGCGCCATTTGAAGTGGTCTTGTCCTCTGTCTCGACTCTAATGTCGAATTACTAGACTCAGGAGTAAGCAAGTGTGCACATATGAGAATTAATGCAAAGCTCGGTCCAGACACAACGCTCCTTAAATCCACTGGATCACTGGGTCCAGGAACTCAAGAGAACTACAGTGTTTTTGTCGTTGGACACACTCGACTCCCCTTCAAAAATAAATCCCTCAACCCGAATACTATGAATTAGTATAGGGAAGTGGGGTCGATCCCACAGAGATGGATTCGCAAAGTAGTGCTAAGAGACTATGGAAACAAACGGCTGCTGCCACGCAAAGGGGTTGAGATTTTAACTATCACTAGATCTAGGCAAGAAATGTAAACGCTAGACCTAGGACACAGAAAACTTACTGGAATCAGACATCAAATCCGAAAGACACAATTACTCCCTAGACTAAGTAAACAATTACCTAATCTAGCTAAACAGAAAGCAACTAACAGTGGGGACCATGTTTCCAGAAATAGCAAGTACGGTAAAAGCTGCAGACAACCCCCATACAATTTCCTAACCAACTCAGACGCGTAAATGAAGAAAACAGAGCATACTCCTGGATTCGAATAGAATATAGAAATTTGGACGCCGGAAACTTGCTACGAATCGGAAATACACCAGATCTACGTAAACTAGGCGAAATGAAATGAAAACACGTAAGCGTGGTATAAAATTAAACACTCCTGCTCAGAATCACGTCGGACGCTTAATCCACTCCGGATCCAAGCAATCCAAACTCAACAATCAACAAAATCAACTCCATAACTCCGATTCTAACAGATCTGCTCCGATCACCGCCAAATTCCAACAATCACGAACAACTCCACAACATTAACCAGACAAAACCCCGATTCATTCACAAACCAGCTCCATTCTCCCAGATTCAACCGTTAACCTGCAATAATCCAGAAATCAACCAACTCCAACAATCCAACTCCAGAATTCAAGTAAACACAATCAAACAATAGTAACCATCACGATCGACGTAAACGAAAACGAAACTTGCATAAAAGTAAGAAATATCCAGAAACAAAAGAGGTCCGAGCTTCGAACAGCGAAGCTCGGTGAATTCAGCAGAAACGAAAACGGAAAATAAATTGTTTCTTCGCCCTAAAGAAGGACGGTGTTACAACCAGATCGAAAATGTATGAAAGCTAGAGTTGAACCCCCTAGTGTGCCCTGAATTTCCCACCGAAAGAACCCAAGAGTGTGAAGAGAATGGACTAAGCTACAGGCTGTTAGCAAGGTCTCCACCCAGAAGATCCCTCCAGCTTGCATGCTTCTTCCTTTTATAGATGCGGACATAGCCTTCTAGAGTCTTCGTAGAAATCCCTATTCTACCCTTCAACTCCGAGGCTTCCACCGTCAAGCAATTTCCTTCATAATGTCCACTTTTTCGCCAGTTTCCTAGGACCATGCAAGCGTCCTCTTCTTTTCCTGGATCTAGCGAAAATCTTCACACACCTGGCTTAAATCGTGCGTTAGACCCAGTAATTTCACGAAATAAAACCCCTAGACCGATGCATGAAATTAGCCTTATCACACACCTAAAATATTTTTCGTGAAATTGTTCCTGATTATCTTTAAATATTGTTATTATTTTTTTTCTTTCCTGTAAATCTTTTGGTTAGATTCATTGTAAGATAAAGAAGAATAGATGTATATTAATATGAGCACAGTATGTGTTTGATGAAATGTCACAATTAGTTCATTATTTGTTGCTTAACATATTACTACTGCTCTTTCTTAGTTTTTGCAAAACTTATTACTTGCGTCATTTCTTGATTGTTACTCAATTTATTACTACTACCATTTCTAGATTGTTTCTCAACATATACAATAATTCCTGATATTAATGGAGTGATGTATTCACTATAATAGGTTATATTAATGGAATGATGTGTCTATGATATATGCGTATAGTGATCTATTTTGTTCATATCAGTGAAGTAAAAACATGTTTAGAGTGATGTGTTCCACGGTTAAGTGATGATTCTGTGATATATGCGTATAGTGATCTATTTTCTTCAAATCAGTGAAGTAAAAACATGCTTAGAGTGATGTGTTCCACGGTTAAGTGATGTTTCTGTGGTATATGGGTATAGTGATCTATTTTGTTAACACCAATGAAGTAAAAACATGCTTAGAGTGATGTGTTCCACGGTTAAGTGATGTTTTTGTAATATATGTGTATAGTGATCTATTTTGTTCACACCAGTGAAGTAAAAACATGCTAAGAGTGATGTGTTCCATGGTTAGAGTGATGTTTCTGTGATATTTTCTTATAGTGATCTGTTTTGTTCACATCAGTGAAGTAAAAATATGCTAAGAGTGATGTGTTCCACGGTTAGAGTGATGTGTCTGTGATATTTGGTTATAGTGATCTGTTTTGTTCACATTAGTGAGGTAAAAACATGCTTAGAGTGATGTGTCCCACAGTTAGAGTGATGTTTCTGTGATATATGCGTATAGTGATCTATTTTCTTCATATCAGTAAGTAAAAACATGCTTAGAGTGATGTGTCCCACGGTTAGAGTGATGTTTCTGTGATATATGCGTATAGTGATCTATTTTCTTCATATCAGTAAGTAAAAACATGCTTAGAGTGATGTGTTCCACGGTTAAGTGATGTTTCTGTGATATATGCGTATAGTGATCTATTCTGTTCACACCACTGAAGTAAAAACATGCTAAGAGTGATATTTTTTATAGTGATCTGTTTTGTTCACATCAGTGAAGTAAAAACATGCTTAGAGTGATGTATTCCAAGGTATGAGTGATTTAAAAACATGATAAGAGTGATGTATTCCATGGTTAGAGTGATGTGTTTGTAATATTTTCTTATAGTGATCTGTTTTGTTCACATCAGTGAAGTAAAAACTGAAGGGGTTGGCAAAAGAAGCATGAGTTGTAACGAATCACATATACGGATCTATTTTGCAGATTATTTAGACAAATTCTATTCGCGTAATTATCACATGTATCATGCTCATAACTTGAATTTCAAACATGCTTTAGCACAAAAAATCCCTAAAACATGCTTGTTACGGAGTTAGCCAATTTACCTGGTTGATTCTCCAAAGAATCGTCGATTGCTCGCGCCTTCTCCACAATGATCTTCAATACTAGGCCACGGATCTTCTGACTGGTGTCCCGAACTCTATTCCGACATCAGGGTGGGCTGATCTTATCGAAACACTAGGACTTGAATAAAGAAGACAGAAATTTCTCACGGAGGAGGAGCTGAAAATCTCACGGATGAGAAAATCTTTTTGAAATTTTCGTCCCCTCTAAAATTAGAGTGGGCGAAATTTTCATGACAATTAATTGTATATTTTCTGTCTCCTTTATTCTCCTATTTATAATAGTTCATATTGGGCCCAGTCAGGGATCTATGGATGGTTTTGGATATGGGCTCCCCCAATTAGCTTTTTACTAATTAAATTGAACCCACAATTTAATACAAGCTTATATTAGAATATTACGAGCAGCCACTACAGAAGTAATATTGAACTCCCCATCCAAATCTGAAAATATAAGTAATCCGGGTTTCCATTTTGTTTATTATTTATTTCCCATGCTTAAGATATAAATGTCCATTAATTAATTCAAGCCTGCGATGGACTTAATTAATTAACATCTTATTAATTCCAAGAGTGGACTTAGCAAGAAACACTTATTTATTATTCATAGAGTAATAAAACTCCAACTGGCCAGTTTCCGAATAATAAAACCTTGTTCAAGCTCCTCTTGAGGACATTATCAAACGAGACTCTCCTCGCGCACGATTCAACATAATAGCAATCCTAGCACCGCTAGATAATGATCACCACTACCCAATATACCTGGTTCGTTGGGTGACGAAAACCCGCACCTTTGGTAAGTCAAAGTAGTAGATACTCAATATCGTATGCTCAATGCTAACGTACATTTATTAAGAAATAGATATTTATCAAGACCTCGTCTTTCAGTAGATAACATAAAGACACGTCTTGCTGTTAGATCCATTCAGTGCTATACCACACCAACGTCATCTTATTTCAATAAGGCTTAGAAATAATCGGACTGACATTGCAACCTTTCACGATAGGTAGCCAAAGCCTATCTAGGTTGTGAAATTCTTTTTTTTCTTTTGCAAAGCATTGCATAGAACCGACTGTAGTTACCTTAAAGTGGACGACGCCCACAACCAGTCTACTAAGCAAAAGACTTAGGCTTTGTTTACTTTTTATGCATTTAAATGTTTATAAAACATCTCATAAACGCACAAGCAAACACAATGTAATAATATACTGATTCTATTCGTGCGAAATACTCGAATAATACTGAATCGGGTCAAAAGTGGATTGTAGAGTTTTTCTGTACACAAGCAAGATTCTATTCGTGCGAACTCGCTCGAAACATGCTCTTCAGTATACTAAACCTAACAATCTCCCACTTATACTCAAAACATGCTTTTGAGTATACCCACTGCCAAAAACTCTCTCACTTATACACAAAGCAGGTCTTGGAGCTAGATATATCGAACTACCATTCATTTCACATCATGTTTGAAACATGTTGCCACAAAGGCAATTTCTGTGAAAAATCTGCTTGGTTGTTCTCTAATAATATCTTTTGCACCACTATGTCTTTGCTGCGTACTTGATCTTTAATTAATTTCATCTCTCTATGTGATTGCTTAGCTTATGATCTCGTGTTCCTCTTGAGTTAGCCTTTGCTAGAGTAAAATACTCATAGGCATTCTCAAACTTACGATCAAAGCTACTAGGAGTATACTCCTAAGGTAAACACATATAATGAGGATGACTTAGTCTATCACTGATTAGTCATAAGACTTAGTCAGTGTAACCCCAAGGACATTACATGAATGACTGGTAAACTAGAATATAGCGATTAGTCTTTCTCAAGTACTATGGTATATCCATTACCTCAATCAAAGTCCTTTTCCATGGTTAAAATGATATATACTTGTTATGCAAAAGCACAACTAATATCAAACTTAGTACACATCATAGCATACACGAGACATCTATCTGCAGAACTAGTCTCATAATTCTTGTTCTCACTAAGTGTCAAACGACACTTGACTAGAGACAAGACAATTCCATCTTGAATGGTAACAACCTTTTCATGGAATTTCCAATGCTAAAATGTTCCAAGCTATGTATAGATATAGGATTCCTAAGAGAATCTCAACATTCTTTCTAGCAATCTTAAATAATTAGATGCTTAGAATGTAATTAGTTTCTATTAAATCCTTTATCTTAAACTGGGTAGACAACCAGTTTCCTACGCTAGATGTCAATCTTAGTTGTTTGCAACTTTTATAGATTTCATCATCGTAGAGTACCAATAATACCATATTTAATGCACTTTCAACTTCCTTGTCCTCACAACACATTTAAGGGCACATGTCATATTCCAAACATTTGACAATCTAGCTAAAACACATACTCTGATTTAGATGCGTGCCTAAGACCACAAAGGTCTTCATAAGCTTCCAATCATGTGTTTCTTGCCCTCTATTACATACCTATTAGGATGTTCCATGTAGATGATTTCTTCAAGACTTCTATTAATAGAAAGCTGTATTGACAATCATGATACATACATTCTAATTATGTAAGTGCTGATAGACAGAAGGATCAAACAAATCTTGGCACAACAACAGCGAGAATATGATATTTCTCTTTGGGAATAGCTCATTGTCATTGACTAGCCATTTGAGATCCACATTTACACTTGCAAATGTACTAGCTCCCACTGACTGACACAACCTGTAGGCAGTATTGCAAGTCTTGTAAAATATGTTGTCTATCTAAGATTGTAGTTTGGAATCTACCACCTTTCCAAGGATGAATATCCAAACGAACCAATTCTACATTGTAGTTAAGGGGATTATGTTCAAGTTAATCTAAGACCGAGTCTTGCGGCACTCTTAGACCCATGAACTTGTTATGTTCCTAGGAACGCTCCCACTACGACATGGTTCTAACAATCTTAGGTGTTGAAGTTGATTTTATTAGTGCATAAGCTTCTAATGGTATTAGTCCTTCTTGGTAACGTGGAAAATTCGATATCTCTCTTTGTACTGAGAGTTATCACACTGTTAGGCTTTTAGTTCCTTTCTTGATCTTCATACAAGAATTCAATCTTTGAAGACTACAGAACTTATAACCTTACATCATTTGGGAAAACCTTAAAACATGCCTGATCAGTACTCAACTCCAATTACTTGGATACCTTTCCAACATGCATTGGAACAACATTACACCTTGAGATGTGCTAGACTAGAGACGCTCTAGTCCACAACTCGTGTTTTGTAGAAGGTACTGATGATGGTAGTTTCTTTAAGGTGTATCTCGTTATATTTAACGCTTGTCCCATCAATGATAAGATTTTCATGAGTACAACTCATCATTTGATCAAACTTGTCTTAGAAAGACTTCGATTCCTTCTTACATAACTATCCCATTCTTTGAAAGAATGCTTGGATTCGTTAATGGAGATTAGACTCCCACTACTGATCATAACGCTTTGCTCGTCTCCTCATTGGTGTAAACCATTGAGACTTGCTAGTCTTTCTACGTTGCACTTATATAAGTATTCTGAATCAAATGATTCTAACTCATAGTGCATCGAATAGACATTCTCGACTTTCAAACTATTTAACAAATTGTTAAAATCTTGATAGTCTAGATCAGTTTGAACAATAACCAAGTATTTTCTTGGCCTTAAGACTAAGAGTCATAAATACTTCATCATTCATTGTTTAAGAAGTTGATGTGTTGTTTAATACTCAATCTTGTTGCATCTATATTGTTTCAATACTATGATGCCTTAAACATAAACCATAAAACAATAATTGAGCATTAACAGCTCCCACGGCAACAAAAACCTAACTGGATCAAGATCTCTTACTTAGAAGTTGCATTGTTATGTAAGTCATTGTCCTTCTCTAAAAGAGGTCAATCCAACATACTAAGCATCTTCACTCGCTTTAAACAAACTTTGATGACAATTCACGCTCTCTCATTTCCATATCTAGTCTTTTGTTCAAATGAACTAGGACTTAGGGAAAATGCAACCTTTATGAATTCGTCATCTATCATGTTACTTTCCTCTAAAAGTAATATAACAACTAATATTCTGAGGGTTTTCTACTTTTCAATTAAACCTTCTTGTAGTCATTTCTTATTACTTTAGACGATGACTTGAGTCAGAAAACTATTTGAGTGATCAAAAGATTCCTCAAAACATTATGTCCCTCTAGGATATTCCAATCGCATCATCTTGACAGATTCTATTGATATCCATCTTTCATCGTCACTAACCAAGACTTGTCATGCTACTTATAAGAAAATAGTTTGACCTTATTCCTCAAAGAACTTGTCAAGTACATGCAAAAAGCATTCTCGAACAATCTTCATGGAATTATGTCGAGGAAATGGAGGACATGAATCATTGAGTATAAACTCCAAGTTTTAGCGATGAGAATCTTATCCATTTTCTTTTCCAGTCTACATAATTTTGGCATTCGAGTTCATTTCTTTAAGGATCGCAGACAAAATATGAATGACATAATGAAGATTTGGCATATAAACTTATTATCACATACTTATGCTCAATACATAATCGCAAATAACCACAAAATAATTATGTATCTTGCAACTGTAAAATTAAAATTTTGTATCCCCCAGAGGAGGTCAATACGCATTAAAATCTTACAATTTTACTGGTCACAATCATCGACGAATAGTCCAGAGACCACAGAGTGGCATGGCCGCCTAATGTTGCCTAAGCAAGACCACCGAATTTAGCATTACAGAGTCTCATTTCTACAACACACTCCCATAACAATGCTCATGTGCTGCTAACAAGATCAAGCTATCTCATAAATTCTGTGTGAACTTCTAAATCTAGTAGTTTCTTAGGATTATTGTCCCCACAGAGCAGGTGGCGATAATATTAGAAAAAAAGCTTCATAAATTGCGGACCAATTGATGGAGACCATATACAACGCACTTGTTGTAATTATCGCTTAGATATTTTATATGGTTTTTGCATAATTATCACATAAGCAGATAATCCACTTACAAAGATAAACACCAAATAAACAGATAAATTCATTTAATGCATGGCATTTAAATACACTGGATAATTAATGATAATTATTTAATCTAGTCAAGGGAGAATCAATTAAATAATTATGTTTTATCTTGGATAATAATTATCCAAATTCATTTAGGATTTATCAAGATAGTGTTAGTTATCTAAATCCATTTAGGATCATTCTAGATTTTATTTCAATAAAATCAAATCCTTCAATTCAAGATAACGTTGATCTAGGATTATCATTATTTAAATCGTTCTAGGATATTACTAAATAGAAATGATTCCATCATAATCCATACGATAAATAAAATCCAATCAACCAATATTTATACAAATCTTAATTCTATTTAGAATAGACATCTAGAATATATCAAATATTACTTAGGATTTCTTTGATAAATTAAATTATCTAAATCCAATTAAATACGGATTTTCATATATATTATCTTTATCCTAATCTATCATGGATTAATACTTATTTTAATACATCTAGGATTTGTCTTAAATCTATTCAAATCCATAGGATAAAATAAATTAATATTAATCATAATCCATCTAGGATTTATTCTTGGAATAAATCCATATAAATCCATAGGATATAGATAAAATTTAGATTATTATTTTCTAAATATAACTAGGATTCATCTGGGAATAAAATCCATATAAATCCAATGAATAAGGAAAGAATCTAATTAATCCATGATTTGATATTAAATCAAATCTTATATAATACATAAAATCCATAAAAGATATATTCAAATCTTATTTACAAATTCATCTTGAATATTTTTCAAAATAAAATCCAAGAATCTAGGGAAATCTTCCCAAAAGATTTTATTTCCATTAAATAATAATATTTTAATGATATCTTTTAATAAAATAATTAAATAATCATTAAAATAATCCTTCATCGTTATCTCATCGTACGAGGTTCGCACGAACGATGAACGACGAAAATCCGACGAGTTCTTCGTCGGAATACGACGCACACGGTGTCTCGGCCACCGGCGCGCAGGTGGCGGGCCAGCGTCTCGGCCAGCGGCTCGTCGGGAGTCGCCAGCTTCTCGGCCAAGAGCATGCGCGTAGGCGCGGCTCCTCTCGGCCAGCGGCGAGCGCCCATCTCGGCGACGTGTTCCTACGAGTGTCGACGCTTCTCGGCCAGGCGCGCACGCGGCGGTGCGCTCCTCTCGGCTAGCGTCTTGACGCCCGTCTCGGCCATCCGAGCCGTCGGGTGGCGCGAGCTCTTGGCCAGCGGCGCGCACGGAGGCGCGCCTGCTCTCGGCCAGCTCCGACTGCCCGTCTCGGTCCTTCCGCCTAGGGTTGGAGCTCTCGGCGCCTGGTGTCTCGGTGGTTCTCGGACGAACCACCGCACCTCGCCAGCTTCATGCGTCGATCTCGACGCAGGTGCGTATGGGGATTGCGGTCTCGGCAGGAGGCGCGCGCGAGCCCTCGCTTGTCTGCACGTCGCCCCATGATCGTGGCTCCCTGGCTCCCACTATCTCGACATCCCTACCTCGATTGTGCGTGGTGCGATCCGTCTCGGTGCGAGCGCCGACGGATCGTACGTCTCGTACGATCGAGTAATTCAAGTTCTTTGATTCGATAGTTCTTGAGTTCATCATGCATAATAAATTAAACAAAACACCAAGAACATGCTTCGAAATCAAATAATACATGCATACATGAATTTCGCGAAATTTAAATCCAAATAATCAGAGCCAAAACCTGGCTCTGATACCAATTGAAGGGGTTGGCAGCGGAAGCATGCGTTCTAACGGATCACATATACAGATCTATTTTGCAGATTATTTAGACAAATTCTATTCGCGTAATTATCACATGTATCATGCTCATAACTTGAATTTCAAACATGCTTTAGCACAAAAAATCCTTAAAACATCCTTGCTACGGAGTTAGCCAATTTACCTCGTTGATTCTCCAAAGAATCGTCGATTGCTCGCGCCTTCTCCATAATGATCTTCACTACTAGACCACGGATCTTCTGACTGGCGTCCCGAACTCTATTCCGACATCAGGGTGGGCTGATCTTATCGAAACACTAGGACTTGAATAAAGAAGACAAAAAATTTTCACGGAGGAGAAAATCTTTTTGAAATTTTCATCCCCTCTAAAATTAGAGTGGGCGAAATTTTCATGACAATTAATTGTATATTTTCTGTCTCCTTTATTCTCCTATTTAGAATAGTTCATATTGGGCCCAGTCAGGGATCTATGGAAGGTTTTGGATATGAGCTCCCCCAATTAGCTTTTTACTAATTAAATTGAACCCACAATTTAATACAAGCTTATATTAGAATATTACGAGCAGCCACTACAGAAGTAATATTGAACTCCCCATCCAAATCCGAAATTACAAGTAATCCGGGTTTCCATTTTGTTTATTATTTATTTCTCGTGCTTAAGATATAAATGTCCATTAATTAATTAAAGTCTGCTATGAACTTAATTAATTAACATCTTATTAATTCCAATAGTGGACTTAGCAAGAAACACTTATTTATTATTCATAGAGTAATAAAACTCCTACTGGCCAGTTTTCGAATAATAAAACCCTGTTCAAGCTCCTCATGAGGATATTATCAAACGAGACTCTCCTCGCGCACGATTCAACATAATAGCAATCCTAGCACCGCTAGATAATGATCACCACTACCCAATATACCTGGTTCGTTGGGTGCCGAAAAACCCGCACCTTTGGTAAGTCAAAGTAGTAGATACTCAATATCGTATGCTCAATGCTAACGTACATTGATTAAGAAATAGATATTTATCAAGACCTCGCCTTTCAGTAGATAACATAAAGACACGTCTTGCTGTTAGATCCATTCAGTGCTATACCACACCAACGTCATCTTATTTCAATAAGTCTTAGAAATAATCGGACTGACATTGCAGCCTTTCACGATAGGTAGCCAAAGCCTATCTAGGTTGTGAAATTCTTCTTTTTCTTTTGCAAAGCATTGCATAGAACCGACTGTAGATACCTTAAAGTGGACGACGCCCACAACCAGTCTACTAAGCAAAAGACTTAGGCTTTGTTTACTTCTTATGCATTTAAATGTTTATAAAACATCTTATAAACGCACAAGCAAACACAATGTAATAATATACTGATTCTATTCGTGCGAAATGCTCGAATAATACTGAATCGGGTCAAAAGTGGATTGTAGAGTTTTTCCGTACACAAGCGAGATTCTATTCGTGCGAACTCGCTCGAAACATGCTCTTCAGTATACTAAACCTAACAAAAACATGCTAAGTGTGATGTGTTCCATGGTTAGAGTGATGTTTCTGTGATATTTTCTTATATTGATCTGTTTTGTTCACATCAGTGAAGTAAAAATACGATAAGAGTGATGTGTTCCACGGTTAGAGTGATGTGTCTGTGATATTTGGTTATAGTGATCTAGTTTGTTCACATCAGTGAGGTAAAAACATGCTTAGAGTGATGTGTTCCACGGTTAGAGTGATGTTTCTGTGATATTTTCTTATAGTGATCTATTTTGTTCACTTCAGTGAAGTAAAAACATGCTAAGAGTGATGTATTACATGGTTAGAGTGATGTGTTTGTGATATTTTCTTATAGTGATCTATTTTGTTCACATCAGTGAAGTAAAAACATGATTAGAGTGATATATTCCATGGTTAGAATGATGTGTCTGTGATATGTTCTTATAGTGATCTGTTTTGTTCACATCAGTGAAGTAAAAACATGCTAAGATTGATGTATTCCATAAGTGATGTTTCTGTTATATTTTCTTATGGTGATCTATTTTGTTCACATCAGTGAAGTAAAAACATGTTAAGAGTGATGTGTTCCATGGTTAGAGTGATGTGTCTGTGATATTTGGTTATAGTGATCTATTTTGTTCACACTAGTGAAGTAAAAAATGCTTAAAGTGATGTTTTCCACGGTTAGAGTGATGTTTCTATGATATTTTCTTATAGTGATCTATTTTGTTCACATCAGTGAAGTAAAAACATGCTTAGAGTGATGTATTTCAATGTTAGAGTGATGTAAAAACATGCTAAGAGTGATGTATTCCATGGTTAGAGTGATGTGTCTATGATATTTTCTTATAGTGATCTGTTTTTTTCACATTAGTGAAGTAAAAACATGCTAAGAGTGATGTATCTCATGGTTAGAGTGATGTTTCTGTTATATTTTCTTATAGTGATCTGTTTTGTTCACATCAGTGAAATAAAAACATGCTAAGAGTGATGTGTTTGTGATATTTGGTTATAGTGATCTATTTTGTTCACATCAGTGTAGTAAAAACATGCTTAGAGTGATGTATTTACAAGAAACATTCTGAAAAAACGAAACATCATATTTACAAGAAATTCTATAGAACATGTGTACGTAGCCAATCTCAAAACTCGAATCAGTAGAAGTTATGCACTAGGAGTTTGAAAAATTTTAATGCGGATCTGGTAGCTCGGAATCACTTCAATCCGGTCTCGTGGCGCTTGCACAGCTCTACAATTCATTCGAGGAATTCAGCCGGAATAAATCATCAGGAGTCGATGGTGTTGATCGGAAATCGATGGAGGAATCTCTATCGCGATCGGTGGATATGCTTGACGCGTGCGACACCGTCAGAGAGGTGCTTCAGATGATGAGAGAGAACGTTCACGTGCTTCGATCGGCGATGTGGCGGAAGGGAACTGATTCCGGTTCCGTGGTGCAAAACGACGACGGATAGGTCGCTGGTTTCGAGGCGACGACGACGAGAAGGTTGAATCGCGAATTTTGCAGAAGAGAGAAGAGAGGTTGAATCGCGCGACGAGGTTTTTTCAAATGAGAGCATTTTACTTTCCACCCTAATTTTGTCTGTGAAGTGACCATTATACCCCGCCTTGTTATAGTGAAGTAAATTTGTGATAAGAGTGAACTTATTCTCCTTTAAATTCAAAAATCACATGTATTAATACTAGCCCTTGATTTTCTTGATCTTGTGGCTGTGATTTATTTTCTAATTGTGTAATTAATGGGCACTTACCCTAGATCACTAATATATATATATATATATATATATATATAAATGAGACTCGTAATGCTAACTTTTAACCCATTTTTTTTATATTTCTTAAAACTCGTGCATACTTTAAATGTACCGTTAATGTGGTGGGACGGATGTAGTATTTTTTGCAAGCACTGGCATTATATATTAGCCATCAGATCTCAGTTTCCTTTCAGCTGATTGCAGCAAATCCATCTCATCTCTCTCCAACCGCTCCTCGTGCTCTCATCGATTGGAAAAATCGGTACGTAACTTTCCAGATCCAATTCCATATTCTCCACATTTCAATCGCGAAGATTATGTAATTTTCGTTGTTTCATTTCGTATTTTGATGTTTTTTGCGCATCACATCTGCTTGAATTTGTTCGTGTCATTGATACGGCTTAGCTGTTGGAGTAGTTGATCGTTTTGAATGCCACTTGTTTGTGTCGGTGTTTCGATGGGTCTGAATTTTGGTTCTGAGTTGATTCAGTTTTGTACGTGGTGATCCAATTTTAATACTCTAAATTAATGGCAGTTAGCGGTTGATTTTATTTTTGATAAGCTCTTTGCATGAGCGAGGATGTACTGTGATGATCTAGATCAGACTGGTTGCTAGAGCCTCTAGTTGGCAAGCGATTAGATTCTAGGGCCCGTGTCAGACTTGTGGAGTGGAAATGAGCTTGCCTCAGCATCTTAGAAACAGAAATTTAGTTTCATTGTATTGAGTTACCTTGGTTGGTTATCAACCGATGGAAAGATGAGATCAGTTTACTGATCGGGAAGAAATTAAAGGAGACTGCAGTTTAGTGGTGTTGACTACTTGACTTTGATGTGTGGTATAGATTGAATGAAGTCTGCAGTTGATAAGTTGTAGGGGCGGCATAGCTTGTATAGTATCATTTGTGTAATGTGTATGAAGAGAGGTTGAATTGTGTATGAAAGTTAGAGTTTAGCATCCACAGCTTACTGCTACTGAATGCAGTTGCGTCAGTCAGCAGCTGATAACATTTTCTAATTTGGTTGGCAATATTGTGGATTTTTCAGGTTAAGTATGGGTGCTGAAAATAATGTTGATATGGAGGAGGGAACTCTGGAGATTGGAATGGGTATATTGTCTTGCAACTTACTTGTTCACATGAATGTATCTGCTCATGTGGCCATTCCTTCGGTTTCAGCTTTTCACCATTTTATTGGTTTCTTATTTTTTATTTATATATGTGACATAAGAATGTATGAAATGAAATCGTCACTAAGACCACTATCTTTTGATACAAAACAATATGGGTGCCGAGGGGAATGTTTTAAAGGCTTTATGATTTCCTTGATCTCTTAGTCTAAAGAAACATTGCTGATAGAAACATTTAGCTTTCCAACTATCAGAGTATTGAACTATTTTCTTTATAAAATAATTGGGGTTTCTTAGCAAACCCACCCCTCTGAATCTTCTCAATGCACCCAAGTTATGTTCACCTGGGGAAGCTTGCCTTACAACTATTTGATTTAAGTTCATTAATATTTGATTCTGTTGGATCTGTTCTCGGCATGTTTGCAGAATACAGAACTGTATCTGGAGTTGCTGGACCCCTTGTCATCCTCGACAAAGTGAAGGTAAATGTTGTGTTGCCTTGTCATATTTCTTCCTCATATGGCATCATTTTCACATGCATATCTTGGTCCAAAGTTTTAGGTCATGGAACAGGATTTATTTATATGTCTTTCTGAAACCATGCCAGGGACCCAAGTACCAGGAAATTGTTAACATTCGCCTAGGAGATGGAACAACTCGACGCGGGCAAGTATTAGAGGTTGATGGAGAGAAGGCTGTTGTTCAGGTGATCATAGCCTCTAGTTTTGATAATTTAGGGTTTCGTTCTTTGATTAGATGACTAATAGTATATTTTTTTATATCTATACTAGTTCTGTATCTTTGAACTTTGTGCTTCATTGTGGAAAAAAAAAATTCTCTTTTTGGCTTCTTCAAACTCTGTTAGTGTTATAAATTAATGACAAATGGTTAGTTCCTTCTAAAAGAATCATATTCGAACTGCTAGCATTTATAGTTCACAAACATCAATACTTACACTATAGTTATTTACCTTTGAGGAGGCTCATCACATACTATTTTGTTTCTTGTTCATTAGGTTTTTGAAGGAACTTCTGGAATTGATAACAAATATACAACAGTCCAGTTTACCGGCGAGGTACGGTTATTCTCAATTTTATTTAAAACTTTTTCTCTCAGAAAGTCTTTTATTGTCTCCTTTCTTGAATTATTAGCATCCTGTCATTTTTCTGGATGAGGAGTGCAAAAATCCTAACTCCTTAAATTATTTATTTCTTTGACGTTAAACTCAGGTGTCATAAAAACTCTACTACATCTTATTTGCAGGTTCTAAAGACACCAGTCTCGTTGGACATGCTTGGCCGTATCTTTAATGGTTCTGGGAAACCCATTGACAATGGCCCTCCTATTCTTCCTGAGGCTTACTTGGATATATCTGGCAAGTGTGCATCGAATATAGTTACCACTATGCATATATGCCATGTGGCAATAACTCATACGTTAATGTATTTTTTTAACTTGTTTCTGCAGGGAGTTCAATCAATCCTAGTGAGAGAACTTATCCTGAAGAAATGATTCAGACTGGAATTTCCACTATTGATGTCATGAACTCAATTGCTCGTGGACAGAAAATTCCTCTTTTTTCTGCTGCTGGTCTTCCCCACAATGAAATTGCTGCTCAGATCTGTCGTCAGGCTGGTCTCGTCAAACGATTGGAGAAATCTGATAATCTTCTTGAGGTACTTTGGGGAAAATTACAGCTTAATTCACTTTGTTAAAATTAAAAAAGCGCCAGTTGATTCCTTTGTTACAGCATTGTTCTCATGATCTACTCTGTTAAATTAAAAAAGCGCCAGGTGATTCCTTTGTTACAGCATTGTTCTCATGATCTATTCTGTCATGCAGGGTGGCGAGGAGGACAATTTTGCCATTGTCTTTGCTGCTATGGGAGTGAACATGGAGACAGCTCAGTTCTTCAAACGTGATTTCGAGGAAAATGGATCTATGGAGAGAGTGACTCTTTTCCTTAACTTGGTGAGTAATGTGACCTCCTTGTTTGGAATTGATTAGTTTTTTTTTTTGCAAAATCATCGATGAAGATTCTTCATATATTTTCCTAATACTACCGTTTCTGCAGGCCAACGATCCAACTATAGAACGCATAATTACACCCCGTATTGCCCTGACAACTGCAGAATATTTAGCATATGAATGCGGAAAGCATGTTCTTGTCATATTGACAGATATGAGCTCCTATGCTGATGCTCTTCGTGAGGTAACTCCTGAAAAAAACAGCTAGATTTGTCTGCATGATCAAGTCTCATATTCTATAGTTATGGCATAGTAGATATAAAACATTAACTAACAATAAATAGTTACAACAGTTCCGTCTGATAGATTAGGAGAAATCTTACCTATTTTTTTTTAATTTTGATTTTCATAATCTGATTAAAAGAATCAAAATTCAAATATTAACTTACATTTTTTATAGGACAAATTGCATGTAAAGTCATGAACTTTCAAAATATTTTGGTTTTTCACATGAACTTTAAAATGTTGCATGAAAAGTCATGAACTTTATCGGACTGTGTAAATTTCCCATGCGACCGACCCGATAGATTTCCGACCCAATTACTTATCCTATGTGGCGCGCTGGAGGCGTGACTTGGCAAAAGTCCACTAATTCTGATTGTTTATCTTCTATCTTTGCAATCTCCGACCTTGGACTTATTATTACAAACATACAAGTAGCATAAATGAAAACATACAAATTGAATTCAGCATACAAATCGACATAAACATACAAATCGAATTCCACAAATCTAATTCAGCATAAAAGTAGCATTAATTCCACAATTCGAATTGAACCCTAAATTTGTCATTTGCCAAGTCACGCCTCCGGCGCGCCATGTAGGATAAGTTTGTGTCAGAAATCTGTCGGGTTGGGCCAGATGGGAAATTTACACAGTCCGGTAAAGTTCATGACTTTTCATGCAACATTTAAAATTCGCGGGAAAAACCAAACAATTGTAAAAGTTCAAGACTTTACAGGCAATTTGCTCTTTTTTATACATCTCACGAAAAAATTGGGGGTTTTTTTTAAATGATGATTGTCCTTAATTTTAACTGCTGATTTGAAGTTTAACATGTCTCTGTTATATTTAAACATTTCTAATTAGGTGGCTACCGTGCAACTGTTCTCATTTCTGTTATTTCTAGCTTGGACTTGATATTTATGTCAATTTTATGTTTTTATAAATAATGAGCGTGACAGATTAAGTGATTAACTATCCCCTTTTAGGTGTCTGCTGCTCGAGAGGAAGTGCCTGGAAGACGTGGATATCCAGGTTACATGTACACTGATCTGGCAACCATCTATGAACGAGCTGGACGTATTGAAGGGCGCAAAGGATCCATCACCCAAATTCCTATTTTGACCATGCCCAATGATGGTAACACATGCCAACATTTAACATTAGCTACCTGATGGTCTTCTTTATACATATACATGTGTGTGTATTTATTATCATCATTAGTATATTTTCAGGCTAACCCTATTTTGATCTTTTGCTCATTGAAATTGTTCAGATATTACACATCCAACTCCAGATCTTACAGGTTATATTACTGAGGGGCAGATATACATTGACAGACAACTTTACAATAGGCAGGTAAACACAAGGAGTTAGTCTTTCTCTGGTTGATCATATACAAGCAATTACACCACAATTTGCTCAAGTCTGGACTTAAGGGTTACTAGTGCAAATTTGTGGAGATTCTTTTTGTTCATAAAGCTGGTTAACATAATCTAGTGAATTACTGTTTCATTTGTCACTTTCTAAATGATCAGACTCTTCTCAAAATGCTATACTCTGTTAACATGTGTAATCAGTGGGCTACTTACGTTACAAAGGAAAGCATTTCTTGGCTGAATAAATTTTCTCATCTGTCAGATATACCCTCCAATCAATGTCCTGCCATCATTGTCTCGTCTAATGAAGGTTAGCTGATAAAATAAAATGCAGTGTATTTGGTTTTGTTATTTCTGGAGAAAGATAGTCCAGTTTTCATGTTTTACAATGCCGCTCCATTACTTTTGCAGAGTGCTATTGGTGAGGGTATGACTCGTAGGGATCACTCCGACGTGTCTAACCAGGTTGGATTTCTATTTCATCATAAAAGTTGTTAAAACGATTTGCTCAAGCAATTTACCTTTTTCTTTTGTATCTGGCTAAAAATCTTAATTTTCATATGCTTAGCTCTATGCAAACTATGCCATCGGAAAGGATGTTCAAGCAATGAAAGCCGTGGTCGGAGAAGAAGCACTTTCCTCAGAAGATCTGGTCTGTCATATCCATGTTTGTACATAAAACAATCACAGCAACATAAGTTAAAACAAATACACTTACCAAAATTGTGTGAACATGCAGCTATATCTCGAGTTCCTTGATAAATTTGAGAAGAAGTTTGTTGCTCAGGGGGCGTATGACACCCGCAATATCTTTCAGTCGCTCGATCTGGCATGGACACTTCTCCGGATCTTCCCCCGAGAACTGCTCCATCGTATCCCAGCAAAGACGCTTGACCAATACTACAGCAGGGATGCGTCCAACTGAGAGGGAAGAGAGGAAAATTTGGAATCTTAGTTTCTGCAAACACTGTGATATATTGTTTGGTGTATATTATGTTGGGTGGTTTTATATCCTCCTCTAGCTCCTTCGGAATAAGCATTGACGACGGTCCATGGAAGCGAACTCTCTCCGGCAGACGAAAGACTTACATTCATTGGTAAAGAGAAGCAGTTAGATCCGGTAATGAAGAGCATTTGCCTGCTTTTATATTTCAAATTCGAGAAACATTTTGTTGCTTAGACTATTTATTGCTTGCATTGTTTTCTCAAGTAAGGGGCTTCTTTTCAACTTTCAAATGCTACTGGACAATTTGGTGTTCTTTATCATTATCATTATTATTATTATTATTATTATTATTATTATTATTATTCATAAATAAGTGGAACTTTGCTTTCGTTCATCTATAACTATAAGCAGTGCAATTTCTTAAGCTTCCTTTATTTATCAACTAATTTAATGTGCCTATGTTTGACATTCATTAAAGCCATATGTTACGACCAACGATTTCACATATTTCCAAAAATTGTTTAACTCTTCTATCATGCACCCAAGCGCATAATAATAATGAGAGAACTCAATTAAGATAGGTTTCCAATTATATATAAGTGATGCAATCTATCATACAAAAACACACCCATCCTCAAGTCTATTTATTTAATCGGGAAGGCCTGATCTGAGAGACTCTTGGATGAATTGGTTGAGTTTCGCTGCCATTTCCACTCTCTCCCACCTCTGTTTCCGCTTCGTCTCCACCTCCGAGTGGCTAAGATCGAGCTGCGATAGGCACCGGGCGTAGAGCACAGGCTCCATCTCCACCAGCATCTCCTTCACATTCTGTGTCAGCTTTGCTCCAATGCCCTCTCACATTCTTCTCCATTCCTTCCACTACCACGGATAGCACCTCTTCTACTGCTTCTGCTTGCAACACCATCTTCCCAAACCGCTCGTTGTTCCACATGTAGAGCGCTCGTTCTGCAACCTGCAACGTGAGAGTTAGCCAAGATAGATAAAAATATTCCAGACTGCCATTGATGGAATTTGCCAAAGCCTCCAGGATAAAATATTCAACTAAACTACCCTAAAGAAATACTTCCTCCATTCCACAATAGGAGTCAAATTTAGTATGAGCACGTGTTGTAAAAAATGTAAATAATAATGGATTGAAAAAGTTAGTGGAATATGAGATCCACTTTTTTTTATATTAATTTTATTATAGAATGTGGTGAAGTGAGTTAGTGGAATGTTGGACTTATTTACCATTTATGGTTAAAATGAAATGTGACTCTTATTGTGGGACCGGGGGAGTACGATCCATGAGAATCTGTTTGATTCATGGAATTAGGATTCTATGAAATGTTTGGAGAATTCAATTTCATCGGGAAGGCATGGACCGTTTCTCATTGGCTTTAGTAGAAAGAGAAGTTTGATGAGCTTATCGCGCTACAGGCATAGCAACTAGGGCGATTCTGTCACGACCGCACTTCCTAAGGATAGAAAGCACGGTGGATCGCGACTAGTGGGGGAATTAAGAAGCGGGGAAGAAGGGGTAGCAATCAAGGATGTACGACATATAGATCAAAAGACGAAATTCCATTATCAAATCAAAGTTTCAAATCACGAAGTAACATAGTGTGAATGACATAGTTCAACAACTTAAAGAAAAAGTAAAAATTCTTAAGACTTAGAGTAGCGGAAGCAATTGAGAGTTTGACTACTACTATGTATGAGGACACAGTAGTAACCAGAACATTTATTCAATAAAAATCTTGGCTCATTGCTCAACATCCTCCGCCTCCCGTCCTCGCTCAACCTGCACATAGGGAAAACATATGCAGGGGTTGAGTACTTGATGCACCCAGTGAACTCATGCCCGAAATACATTTATCGTTTAAGTTATGTCAAGCCATCATTGAGTGAAACTCGGGTTTTACTTTAAAAGGCCGAGAAACACTAAAATCATTCCTTAAAATAGTGACTGCGCAGACAAACATCATCCTCCATCATATACCATACTTGAACCATCATGTGAAACGAGAATGTGGCCACAAACTCGATCACTGGACCAGCCGACCTAGAGGACGGCTCACGATCCCCATCAGTGCACTAGCTTAAGTAGGGCTTAGCCCCTAGTTAGACCCGAATTCGTTAACCATCAAAGTCTAGTAGAACTTTATTCTAGTAGACAAATCAGATAGGCAATTCAAAAACATAAAATACGGCATGACATAATATTTAAAACCACCCTTATTTCGCCATAAACATATCATTTCAAATAAAAGAGATTAAGTAATAAAGCTCACCTCAAAAGCTTAGAGTTGTCCTTAGTAGCTTCTCGTTCCGACCATAGCGGCTGTGCGAACCACCTTTTCAGAAAATACATAAAGTACCCATCAAATCTCGGTAACGAAGATATTTAGAATGCATGCACTCTAAGTAAAATCTTTTAATTCGTTTTCTCGGTTTTTCGTGCGTTTTTTTATTATTCGGCTGCCGCCCAAGGCGTCGCGTGCGACACCGGTTGGCCACTTGCGCTCGTTCTTTCCTCCGTTGGCTCCTCGTATTTTCCATGACATCGAAAAAGAATTCTAAAATTTAATCAAGCACATATTTAATTTATCGCAATTATTTCTCTGCGTAAATATTTTTTTTAGTTCGCACTTGGGGTAGTATTATCCGTCTTTCGAAATATTCTGGGATTTAATTAAATAATTTCCCGCGGTTTAATTTAATTGACGGCCCAAAGTTTTATTTACTTAGCCCACCTTATTCCTCCAATTAAATTTAGGAAGCCCCAAATAAAATTAAAGAGGCCCAACTAAAAAAGCCTCCCAATAAAAACAAGGCCCACAAAAAAAAAGAACAAAAGTGGCCCAACTATCACTCTACCCTCTCCACACCTCTCTCTCCCTATCTTTCTCTTCCTTCTCTCTCTCTCTCGCCGACGTAAACCAGCGGATTTCATCCAAATCTGTCGGTGTCTCTTCAATTCCTTCCACGCCGCCGTTCCTCCGTCACTACTGTCGCCGTCCGTTGCTGCTGGTGCCGGCTTCTCCAACGAATCCCGTCGCCTTTCAACTCAACTCCGACAAGCTCCACTTAAGCCGGCCGCTCGCCGTCGGCAACACGAGGCCGCTGCTGCAGGGAAGACGCGACGCCACCGCTGTCTCACCGGGAAGCCGCGACGCTACTGCCGTTTCACCGGGAAAACGCGACGCTGTTGTCGCCATCGAGCTCCTCTGCTCCAGCCGGCTTCACCAGCCACCGCCGACGTCCACAACGAGCCGTCGGTGGTCTGACAGCCCAGGGGCGTCCCCGCCGCCGACCCTAACAGCCCCGCACAAGCCCGAAAAAGCCTCGATTCCCTCCGGGCAGCCCCGTACTTAATCCGAACGTCCCGCAAGGTATGTTTTTATTACCAAGTTATGTTCTTTCGGACTTTCGATTACATACGGCGAGTGTTCGATTATGTTGATTGTTAAATTGTTTGAATTACTTGTGGAAGGTGAATTGTGAAATGATGTAGGAAATATATATGTACTAAAAATTCATGCTTTGGGGATTGAAAAGAGATTATACCTCAAGAAGGATTGAACTTGGTGGTGGAGGAGCAAGAATGGTAGAAGTTCCTACTTCCTTCTCTTTCGGCTCTCACTCTATCTCTCGGCCCTCTCTCTCAAATTTTTTTCTTTCTTGAAATGTTGAAGTAGAAGAGTAGTGGAAAGATGAATGAACATAAGTTATAACATGGGTGACTCTTGATTTTGTAGAATTAATTGTGGGAGGTGGAAGGTGAAGAAGTTGGAGATTGGAGGGTCTCCACTTGAAGAGGGCGTCGGCCATGAGGGAGAGGAAGAAGAAGAAAAGCTTCTTGGGCTTGCTCCCATTTGTTTGGAAAGAATTGGGCTCCTAATTAATTAAATGGTTTTGGGCTCAATTGGTTGTAAGCCCAAGTTGATAATATTATTAATTAGTTAGATTCTTAAATAGTTAGGGCCCAAGCCATTTTTTATATACTCATTGGACTCTAATTTAAATTGAGAAGTCCAAAAAATAAATATATACGTACTTTATATTCCCGCATTTCTTTCGATAATTAAAATTCACGGAAGCTTTATTAAATTTCGTTATCTTGTTCTTCACAAAGATTAATGCAAAAAAAAAAAAATCACCCCACGTCACAATTCATTTTTGGTGTTGTTCCAAATATAATTTCTTCGATCGTTCCTCGATTTTCGCGCGTCATCTTCCATAAAAATATTCATCTCCCACATCTCATTCATTATGCTAAAAAAAATAGCAATATCGTCACCATTACTTTAACGAGACATTCACACGTCTCCTAAAGTTCCATAATTACATAAAAAAAAACGTCCCAAAGTCACGTCGTCACATAAATACCATACTACATTCCAAAGCACGTTAACGCGAGGCATAGCATAAAATTTTATTAATTATCTCATGACATACTTTAGTTTCGTACTTAAAAGTACGGGTGTTAGAGATTCTGATGGATCGATGAAAGTGGATGCATAAGAGCAGTGTGATATTAAAGAGAGAATACCATAATGCTCAGAGCTTCTACGCCTGTACCTGGAATCAAGTTCAAGAAGAGATTTCAGAGTGTTCGCTTTCATCTTCTTCGACTTTGGGCTATTCCGGTGAACGCCCATTCTATTCTTTTCTATCTCAACGCAGTGGCGGAGACGGAGAAGACAGCGTTTGATGCTTCACCTGAAAAATAAGATAACACATAACACAAATAGAGAGAGCAGTGCAAAAGTATTGGAGAATCCGAAAATACTACAAAGAAAAGCTTTCTTTTTTTGTGGCATAGTTATTTTAAGGTTTCTTTGGGACTAAGACATTGTGGGGCATCACAGACAAAAACACAAATGATATGTGGATTAAAGCTCAAAATCATATTTTCACTTCGGATAAGATGAATTTACAAAGATTGGCAAATTCAATGCAAAAAGAGGCCTGATGACAAAGCTGCCTCAGTACCATCTTATTGCACACATTCCTCTTTCTTCACTTCATGTATCATCATCATCATCTTTCGCTCTGTATCAGTGGAACGGAACAGAATCTTCAAGCAAGGCTGTAGAATGAGCCCTATCAGAGAGGCGACGAGGCTAATCACCATTACTTTCCGAAATATGAGCAAAGTTGGAGGCACACACTTGATGATCGCCCCAAATGTCCCGAGTGGAACTTTTGGATGATCGATTCAAGGCTAGAAACTCCATGATCATCCCAAAACAGTAGAGAAAGTTCTCCTGAAAGCTGAGCCACGAAAGCAGTGCAGAGAACATAATCCCAACGAGGGGCGTCCCATCCCTGGAACGACGCTACTCATTTCAGCCACAAATATCCCCATATTCGACACAGCAGAAGCCCCCATGCACCCACACCCCACCAAGAATGTTGCCAATACCCAGCACTCCACTCCTCCCGGTGCCCTCTAAAACAGTGCCCTCTACCGGGGTTATCCACCTCCCCAGCTAGAGAACGGCCACAACTCCCATAACCAAGAAAGGCATCTGAGCCCTAGCAAGATTGCCCTGTAGTTCATGAATGTCAATGCAACAGTCATCAGCGAGAACCGGGATGCCCGGCTTTAGATAGTCACAAAACAGAACAGGATATAGTGCATTATCAATGACTCTACTAAGCCACTTCATCCACCCCTGCTGCTGAAACCCCCAAACCACATAACCTCCATTTTCAGGAAACATTCAGCTGTCACCAATGCTTCTGGAACAAGAAACCCCACCAATGCTAGAAGAGGGCCAGCTGCTTGAACACTGTCTTCAACACCAAATGGCCCTCCTGATACCTCGTACAAGATCAGGAAAATGAGAGGTACGATCCAAACCTACCCACTTCATACATTTCTAATAAAATAAAATATTAAATTATGTAAAATGATGTATATTTTGAGTCATGTGACATTTCATACCTTTGGGGCATTTTTTATGCAAAATTATGATGAATAACGAATGTGATTACACCTTCTCATGTAAAGCCGGGGAACTATTGGTGTGCTAAACGCATAATTTAGGGACCATTTTGGTAGTAATTATAATTGATTCAATTAGCTCAGATAAGAATTGCATTAATATGTAGTTAATGTATTAAATGCATATGTAACTGGTTTAAATATTTTCACATAGTGAAGTAACTGTAATATTGTATTCATTTTATTGAAAAATTATTTAGTGCATCTTCTTATATTTGTGATATATTTTATCTAGTATTTTTTTTATATTATTACTCTTTTTTGAAAGTATAAAATACTCTATAATTATAAGTGTATATCAATAATGCAACTTCTGGACTGAATAATGCAACCTTTTCCTTAAATAATGCTAAATTGTACATTGCAATATATTTACATTGAATGCACGTAAAATTGCATGAGTAAGCACAAAGTTGCATCCAACTAACTTATATAGTACTCCCTCCGTCACATAATAAATGTTACATTTCCTCTTTAGAAAAAGCTCCCCTCACATTAATATAAATATACTATTTTCTCTCTTTATCTAACACACAAAACAACTATCTCCTAAAATTTCGTGTCATTTTTCAAGTGTGTCATCTCATCTATTATGGGACGGAAGGAGTACATTTTTTAAGAGAAAAATAACTTGTTCAAGTACATTATTTCTCACTAGACCATCCTCCACATCATCTAGTTTCTTCCCTCGTCTCCGTTGCTTAATAACTGTAGGTCGAATAAGATTAATCAAACTCTTGAACATATTTGACACAAATTAAGCCCATTCTAAAACAAATTAAGCAAAATAAACAGTATAATTCTAAAAAATATCAATAAGCAACAATTTAAACATATTAAGCACATTAATGGACAAATTAAGCACAATATTAAGGACATAATCAAATAGAATTTGGCGATAGCAGAATCAATGTGTCCCTCCAAAGAAGCAGAATGTTAAACAGCTTAAGCGTATTAAACAAAACCGTATGAAACGTAAAGTCAATGAATAGAAAGAGGAAATTAATCAAATGCTCAAACATATTAAGCATAAAGTCGAGTAGAATAAGCAAATTCTATCATCCTAATAGCAACATTAAACGGAAATTAAACATATTCTACAAACAACTTTAGTAGAGCAAAACAGATTATGCAAACCTAAGGCCAATACACTAAATTTCAACAAAATGAAGCACATTTCACATTAAATTATTCTCAAATAGTAGAATAAATTGGAGAGAAAATTGAAAGGTTTCAATTGAACTGGAGAGAGAGTTGAAAGGATAGATCGTGTATGGAATGACAGCTGAAATTCCACCACTTATTTTTCAGATGAGCAAACTAAAATAAGAAAATCCTCAAACAAATGAAGCAAAATTTAGCACAATATAAGCAATCTTTCAAACAAAACAAGCAAACTATTACGCAAAATTTTAAACAACTTAAGGAAATTCTTGCCCAAAATAAGCAATCTTTTGAACAAATTAAGAAAATTACCGCCCAAATTAAGTAATCTTTTCAACACGTTAAGCAAATTCTCACTCATAATAAGCAAGATTTCCAACAATTTAATCAAATTTTAGCCCAAATTAAGCAATCTTTTGAATAAATTAAGCAAAGTAACACAACATAAATGGCTTCACCAAGATGATAATTACATCCTAATAAAAACAATATAAAATGCAAATTAAGCATATTCAACAACTAGCTTCAGCAATAATCCATGACAATAGTATAATGCAACGAATATACTCTCTTTGTCTCATTTGAAAAAATCATAATAAATAGTTAAAATGGAGGAAAAGTAAAGTAACAGAGAGAATAATGTAGAAGAGAGTCTCTTCCATATTATTCTCTCTCTTCATGTATTTTCCTTCAACTTAAACTATTTATTATGATTTTTATAAAACACATGCGAAAAACGAAATGGGTCATCTTAACTGAGACGGGGGTAGGGTTGGAACGGTACGGTATACCGCGACGAAATGGCCATTCCGCATACCGTACCGTACCGTGCGGTATGACCAAAAACCATACCTTTACCGTACCGCTTTTGTCGGTATACCGCAATTGCTGTATACCGAAAAGTCGGTATACCAAAATTTAGATATCGTTACCGTACCGCTTTTGTCGGTATACCGTACCGTGATTTTCGGTATATACCGCAATTGCGGTATGATACGGTATAACGCGATATACCGCGGTATATACAAAATGCATACCTTTACCGTACCTAATACTGTCGGTACGGTATGATACCGTATGATACTGTACCAAAAAGTACGGTATACCGAAAATTTGATATTTTCGGTATTTTTTCGGTACGGTAAGTGCGGTATTTCGGTATATTTTCCTAGCACTAGACGGGGGAGTAGTAAATTAAGCCGACAATGGAGAATTAAAGCAATTACCCGCTACATACAACAAATGTTACTTTAAACGATTGGCCAAGTAAATTGAAGAAAATTCATCCATCATCGTTTACCCATTTCGCGAATTCCCTGAGCAAAAACGTCGACTGTACCAGCCATTTTGTCGCTTCTTGATGGATTAGTTTCTCACTTTGATTTTTGGTGGATGGAGATGTAGATTGCGGCTGCAATTTTCTAGGGTTCAAAAATTGAGAGGGTTTCCAGAGGGAGTAGGCTGAACTTGGAGAGATAGTTGAAAGGTTGGGGATGAGTTAATGTGAGAAGGGAGATCGTGGAATGACCGCTGAAATCTTGCGCTTCTAATACCTGAACTAACTTATTTATCCTTGCATGCATATTAAATGGTCCAAAATGCAATTCAAATTGATGAAATCCTAATCACACATCTCTATATCTAACAGTAAGGAATGGTAGGATGTTATATCTTACAAACTCTATAAGGAGTGTAGTACTCCCCATATATATATATATATATACATATACAATGTCTCTAAATTTTAAATTCAATAAAAAGAAATGATATGGATAAATTATGACAAATTTTACATGATTTTGAGTTTAATTCAAATAAATTTAATAGTATTCAATAAAAAATATTTTTCCTTAATTTTTTAGGTATCTAATTAATATTTTATATATTTGTTTTCTTAATATTCGTAGAATGATTAGTCTATAATTTATTTTACATGAATAATATTTATAATTTAAATTTCAATTTAAAATATCTAAAAAGTTTAGCTATGTATCTACATTTTTAACTACCCAAAAAAAATATGTGTTTCTCTTAACTCACCAAAGCGAAAATTATGTCTCTCATAATAATTTACTTGCATCGATTTTTTCCATATATTCATATAGAAAAAAAAATTGGCTACACAAAATATCTTACGGTTCAAAATTAAATTCTTCTGATATTATCTATGTTAGGATAGTTATGCGAAAAAAGGTAAAAATTACTCAAGTTATAGTGTATATTTCTTATTAAATTAAAATAACTGATTCACGGTAGTATAATATCAAATAGAATAAAAAAAAGTTGGCTACACTACCACACACATTATTATAGTTCCAATTATTTGCTAATTACAAAGTGTTAGCAATAATTAGAAGCAATTGAATAAATGTGTATGCCTTATCCGTAGCTTGCTTCAATTTACTTGGTTCGCTTGCTCCAAATTCCTCGCTGCAAGTATTCACATGGGTTAGAGCTGTTGAACCTTTGGTTTGGAGTGTGCTGATGTTAGGCCTATCTAGCTTCGGTATCAAGGGCTTGGCCTCTTTTAAGTTGGCCACGACATCACCAAAGTTCTCGATACAAGTGTCGATTTTATCTTTGTTGCTAGGGTTGGATACTGACTTTGCCACGTTGATGGAGGCTAGTGTGGCAGACAAGGAATTGCCAAGCCCGATCCTAGCCAAGCCTCGAGCATCAGCACCCTTTGATCGAGGGTCAGATCTCCGTGCTTGGTTGCATAGGGAGAGATTGTTGGATTTGGTACAAAAATCACCTATTAAATCAGCATGGCATTGGCTTAAAAAGGCTAGAGACAAAAAGATTATGCTAGAATAAGATATATTTTTTTGCTCTTTATTATTGCTATTTTGTATGTGAGTTTCAATTTTTGTGAATTATTTGATTTGAATGGGTCTATTTATAATCGAGAAATCAACACAATAAATTGTGTATTATTCGAATTTACATAAATTCTAGTAATATATTGGATTTATGTTGATGGGATCCTTTGTAGAATGAAATGAAATATTATTGCGACGTTACATTGAAATATATTGATAGGGAATCTATTTCATAAATGTAGAGACCGCAAAAATAAATTTGTTGAGATTTGCATTGAATGAAGGAAAGAGCTATGCACAACGATTCACAAATAAAGGGATGCTTTTTGTGAAATGAAAAAGGGTGCGAGGTTCGTGGTCATAATTCACGTACTCTTTCCAATTTAACAAATTTTCAATCTTTTACTCTTTATTTGCACAAAACTTCCTCCGTCCGCCATTACGAGTCCCACTTCTTGGCGGCACGGGTATTAAGAACTGTTAAGAAAAGTGGGTGAAAAAATTAATGGAATATGAGTCACACTTATACATATCAGTTTTAAATGAAATGTGAGTGAATTGAGTTAGTGGAATGTGGGACCCTATTATCATTTATGATAAAGTTGAACATACACCTTTTCTCAGATGGACTAAAATGGATAAACGGGACTCCTATTTGCGGACGAATGGAGTATATTCTGATAAAAATAAATATTACTGTAAGGTGATATGGGATTTTCATCCGATGTCAAGCCCAACAAAAGAAACTTATCAAATTAAAATATTTTGGTTAATAAGGAAAATGATTACAAAAAAGATACAAATAAAATAATACGGGGAGCACTTGGGTGCATCCTCAATTAGATTCACAACGTACTTCCATCCCTGTGTTTGACGTGGCATGTAAGCAGCACGTAACATGCAACATAGTGAACACAACCATGCAATGTATATTTGTGGAAGTGGTAGATGGGTTTCCGCAGATTACATTATTATAGACAGATTGTATTATAGTTATAGACATATAACATTATATATTGTTGATTTTTGCAATATAAACATAAATTATCTACAATGCATATAAAATTGTATATAAATGGAATCTGTTGAAACATATAATGTAAATTAAACAGTCCATGCCTACGATGCAGAACTTAAGAATCTATAATGCAATCTGCCTGCCTATAACTATCATGCAATCTGCTGAAATCTATCTACAACTTCCATAAATATATATTGCATGGCAGTGTTTACAATGTTGTATGGTGCGTGCCACATGGCAACACGAGGTTGGAAGTATATTAGGACTTTAAAACTAGTAATTTTTTTCAGAAAAGGAAATAATAGAAAATAATATAAAAATTAAAGCATGTAAACCGCCCATTATCTAGGAAAGAAAACATGAGCGTAAATAATTAACTACATGACAAAAAGAAAATGCTAGTGCAAAAAAAAAGGTGCACAAATTCTTAACGAGTTTCCACTGGACACCAATTCTTTATACATGAGTACTAAAAATAGCAATGTATTGTTTTTTTATACGGTTGTACTATCAGAAAATATCATTTGAGACGTTCAACCTTTAAAAAAAATATCATATCCATTACTCCTTCCGTTCCTTGTTAATAGAAATATTTCGTTTCGATACGAAGTTTAAGAATAACGTGTTAAATAGATGGTGAAAAAGTAAGAGAGAATAAAGTAAGAGAGATAAATAGAGAATAAAGTAAAAAAGAGAATTACGTTTTGCCAAAAATAGAAATGACTCAATTAACTTGAAACTTCCCGAAATAGAAAAATGACTCTATTAACATGGAACGTTGGGAGTACTAGAGAGGGATAAAGAAAATATTATATCCAAAACCTAGATACCTAATTTTATGGATGTCTAAAAATGCCCTTCATGCCTTGAGGGTATTTTTAGTGCAAAATTGTGATAAATAGTGAAAAAGTATTACGAATGTGATTGCGTCTTAGTCCAGGGACTACATACGATATTTTTAAAGTCCTGGATCTATTGGGTTCAAAAACCAAAGTTTAGAGACCAGTAGTTATTATTGATTTAACTAGTTCAAATAGGAATTGCATTAATATGTAATGAATGTTTTATATGCATAGGTAATTGGCTTATTGTAATATTGTATTCATTTTATTGAAAAATTATTTAGTGCATCTCCATATATTTGTGATGTGATCATATAATTTATAGTATTAGTTTTTTGATAATATTACTCTTTTTTGAAAGTATAAAAATACTCTAAAACTATAAGTCTAATTGTGACATGTAATAAATGTAATTCTCTATTAACAAAAGGAACAAAGATTTTTTTTCTCAAAAGGAATATAGATAAGTATATATGAAATGTACATTTACACATATAATATCTCTAAATTTTAAATTCAATTGACCTAAACTACAAACTACTTTTGTTATTACTTTTATTTTAGTCCAATAAAAAGAAATGATATGGATAAATTATGAAAAAATTACATGATTTCGAGTTTGATTCGAAATAATTGAATAGGATTCAATAAAAAATATTTTTTCTTTAATTTTTTATGTATCTAATTAATATATTTTATATTTGTTTTCTTAATACTTGTAGAATGATTAGTATATAATTTATTTTACATGAATTAATATTTATAATTTAAATTTCAATGTAAAATAATTAAAAAGTTTAACTATGTATGTACATTTTTAACCACCCAATCAAAATATGTGTTTCTCTTAACCCAACAAAGCGAAAATGATGTCTCATAATAATTTACTTGCATCGATTTTTTCCAAATATTCATACAGAAAAAAAAGTTGGCTATACAAAATATCTTACGGTACAAAGTAAAATTCTTCTGAGAGTATCTATGTTAGGATAGTTATGCGAAAAAGGTAAAAATTACTCAAGCGATAGTGTATATTTCTTATTAAATTAAATTCATTGTAGTATAATATCAAATTGATTAAAAAGTGGGCTACACTACCACACACATTATTATAGTTCCAATTATTTGCTATTTACAAAGTGGTAGCAATAATCAGAAGCAATTGAATAAATGCGTATGCCTTATCCGTTGCTTACTTCAATTTACTTGGTTCGCTTGCTCCAAATTCCTCGCTGCAAGTCTGTTAGGAATTCTTGTATTCATCTAATGAGCGCAGCGAAAATTGCATACAAGAATAACAGATCTAGATTCATAATCATATTGCAAGTTGAACACGTAATACACAACGGAACTAAATCTTACTTGTTGTGTTGTTTTCTTCTACGATTGTGTCCTGCAAGTTGAATCCACTACTATCGAGGTCCACGTGTATTCTGATCCGATGCAGGAACAATTCCTCGGTACAATCGTTCTATAGAGAAAGCTAGGAAATCTCTTATGAACGTAGCGCCGTTTTTCTCTCTTAGAGAATTAGGTTTTCTGTATTATGTTCTCTACAATAGAACATATATATAGTATAATAATTGTAACATTGGACCAAGCCCAATAGAATTATTTCCTATTAATCTAATCTAGCCCATTAATCTTTCAATCTCCCACTTGGACTAGCATTAGATATAATACACAGCTCTAACATTGTACCCTTGAGCAGATCAAAATACACATATAGTGTGACCCTTTAGGCCATTATTATCGACGACGATCTAATCGAAGTCTGCACAAAACTCCTAGACTGCGTTGGCAGCGTAGCTCGATATATGAAGGACGTTTACATGAATTCGGTAAACAAGCCTTTACACAAAGTTTATAGTAATATCCTTTCATTCACGAACCACCCGATTGAGCCTAAGATTTGTCATGTGTCATCCAAATAGCTCAATCACTTTATCTCATCTTTATTAAATGACCCATTCGATCATATTCAATTACTTTAATTGAATATATCTTTGCATTGGCCAATGACTTAATGGTCAAGTAATATAGAGAATTTGAGTGTTCTCTCGAAATTCTAATCGAGGAATGAATCTCATTCTTGGCTCAACTACCATTTCCATTTATCTTATGATGTACCCAACACAAGTCCGTGTCTTAATCCTCCGAGGGGAGGCAAAGCGTTGTACAAGGTCAAAGCACACCACTCAACAAACAAAATGTGTAATGACCTTACATACTTCATGTACTAATAAACTGTAGACACTCAACAAAACAGTTTAATAGTAGGGTATACCAATACTCTCCAAAGTATACCATGTGTCCATCACGAGTATCTAATATCTCATAGTTGTGAGAACAACTACATTCTCGAAGAATGTGATGCAAACCCCATGCTAACCTATAACATATCATCAATATCTCATTCTTGATGATCATTGGTTAGGGCTATTTTAGAATTATACTATATCATTAATGTCTCACACCATTAACGACAGTCTTAATTCAAGGGAACAAATATTTAGAATAAAATCAAACATTTAAAACAATTATTCCAATAAGTGCACAAAACCCATAGAAAAGAAATTTTCATATAATGTGATCAAGTAATATTGTCTCAACACAAAATGTTTCTAAGACATATAAAACTATAACTCCCACTGATTCAAAGCCATCTACCAAGATGCTTAACACCAAAGCTCTCAAAGTGCTTGTTGTGTTTTGCTATACATAACGGTTTGGTGAAAGGATCAGCCAAATTATCATCAGTGGGTACTCTTTCTAATTTTATGTCGTCTCTTTCAATTATTTCTCTGATCAGATGATATCTTCTGGGAACATGCTTGTTCCTGTTCGTAGCTCTGGGTTCTTTTGCTTGCGCAACAACACCAATGTTGTCACAATACAAAGGTATTGCACTATTGGTACTCGGAATGACACCCAGTTCTTAAACGAACTCTAACAAAGCAACAACTTCTTTGGCAGTTTCAGATGCAGCAATATACTCGGCTTCGGTGGTGGAATCGGCAGTTGTACCTTGTTTGGAACTATTCCAACTCACTGCTCCACCATTGAGGACAAAAAACATATCCAGACTGAGACTTATAGTCGTCATGGTCTGTTTGGAAACTAGCATCAGTGTACCCAGTAACTGATAACTCTGGTTGTCCACCATAGACTAAGAAATATTCTTTAGTCCTTCTAAGGTACTTAAGAATAGTCTTAAAAATTTTCCAATGTTCCTCACCGGGATTTTGGTGAAATCTTCCTGTCATGCTAAGCGCATAGGCCACATCTGGCCTAGTAGAAATCATGGCATACATAATAGATCCTATAGCCGAAGCATACGGGATCATTTTCATGTTGTCTCTTTCTTTGTCATTAGAAGGACAATCCTTCTTTGACAATACAATGCCATGTCCCATAGGAAGAAAACCTTTCTTAGAATTCTCCATTGAGAAGCGCCTTAGCAACTTGTCTATGTAAGTGGATTGTGATAATCCTAACATCCTATTCGGTCTATCTCGTTAGATCTTGATTCCAAGGATGTAGGAAGCATCACCCAGATCCTTCATCATAAAGGAACTAGACAACCATTCTTTCACGGATTGCATCATGGAACGATCGCTTCCCATAATCAAGATGTCATCAACATATATGATGAGGAAGACAACGTTTCCATTCTCGCGTTTACTATAAACACATGGGTCCTCTTTGCTTCTGACAAAATCAAACGATTTGATTGTTCTATCAAAACAAATATTCCAACTCCTCGAAGCTTGCTTAAGTCCATAGATGGACTTCTTTAGCTTGCACACTGCATTCGGCCTTTCTTTCGAACAAAACCTTCTGGCTGTGTCATATAGACATCGCCTTCTAATTCTCCATTGAGAAATGCGGTTTTGACATCCATTTGCCAAATGTCGAAATTGTAGTATGCAGCAATTGCAAGTAATATCCTAATGGACTTGATCTTAGCAACTGGCGAAAAGGTTTCATCATAGTCAATGCCTTCACGCTGACTATAACCCTTTGCCACTAACCTAGCCTTGTAGGTTTGTACTTTGCCATCTGCATCTCTCTTCTTTTTGAAGATCCATTTGCAGCCTATGGGGTAAACCCCATCTGGCAAGTCAACTAGTTCCCAGA
Source organism: Salvia splendens (assembly GCF_004379255.2). NCBI lineage: Eukaryota > Viridiplantae > Streptophyta > Magnoliopsida > Lamiales > Lamiaceae > Salvia > Salvia splendens. The sequence goes on from NC_056036.1 coordinate 28,002,604, forward strand.
CTAAGTTGAAGTACATCGAGTCCATTTCAGATATCAATGCTTCAAGCCACTTCTATCGGTCGGTGTCTGACACCGCCTCGGTATAGGTCTTCGGCTCATCGTCATCTAAATCAACTTCATCATCTTGGTTCTCAATCATTTGATTCAATCTCTCAGGTGCACGACGAATCCTTCTAGGCCTATTGAGTTGGTTTTCTTCTGGCTCGGGCTGTTCATTCTGAATGTGAGTAGGTTCAGGAATATCACTATGATCTTCTTGAGGTAGATGTGATGCAACTATTGTATCATCTTGTCTTTGATGCATCTCATTGTCTTGAGGAGGTTCTTCGAGAGTCCCTCTAAGGTCTCCTCTAATAGTAATTTCCCCTCCCAATAGATCATCAAAAACTCCCACTGAGTTATTGTTCAAACCATTTGATAATACCTCATTCTCAATGTTATCTTGTGGTTCTTGAATTTCTTCAAGATCTACCATGTTGTGACTTTGTTCCTTAAGACATAAGTGTCTTCAAGAAACTTCACATTCCTAGAGATTATCACCTTGTGATCTCCGGGGCAGTAGAATTCATATCCTCTAGTTTGTTTAGGATATCCCACAAAGTAACACTTCTCACTTTTAGATTCCAACTTATCAGTCATCATTTTCTTAACAAAAGCTGGACAACCCCAGGTCCGCTTATAGTTAAGACAAGGCTTTTTGCCATACCATAACTCATATGGTGTTTTCTCAACTGATTTAGATGGAACTCTATTCAGAATGTAAATAGCAGTCAATAAAGCATGACCCCAGAGAAATAAAGGAAGACTAGCTAAACTCATCATGGATCGAACCATATCTAATAATGTTCGGTTTCTCCTTTCAGATACTCCATTCATTTGTGGTGTACCAGGAGGTGTCCAGTCTGACTGAATTCTATGCGATTTCAAGTAGTCAAGAAATTCTCGGCTCAAGTATTCCCCTCCTCGATCTGATCGAAGAGTTTTGATACTTTTCCGAAGTTGTTTCTCAACTTCACACTTAAACTCTTTAAATTTCTCAAAGGCCTCGGATTTGTGTTTCATAAAATACACATATCCATATCTTGTCAAATCATCAGTAAAAGTAATGAAGTACGAATAACCACCTTTTGCTTGAGTTGGAAACGGTCCGCACACATCTGTGTGGATCAACTCTAGCACATCATTAGCACGCACCCCTTTCCCAGAAAGTGGCTTATTAGTCATCTTTCCTTTGATACAGAATTCACAAGCACCATATGATTCAAAATCAAATGAATGTAGATAGTCTAACTTTCTCAATCTCGCTATCCTTTTCTCATTGATATGACCAAGTCTACAATGCCAAAGATAAGTAGCATTATCCGTATTACATAGCTTAAGTCTTTTATTTTGCACACTGAGAATATCTCGTTTGCATTCAAGCATATATAATCCATTCTCTAAAGAGGAATTTCCATAAAACAATCCATTATTAGAAAACAAGCATCTGCTGTTTGCAAAATGGAAGGAAAAACCTTCGATGTCCAACATCGGAATGGAAATAATATTCTTTGAAATAACCGGAACAAAATAACAATTATGTAAATCTAGTCTATGTCCTGAGGGAAGATCTAATCTATAAGTTCCTACGCGTTCGGCAGCAACTTTTGCTCCATTTCCAACACGTAGGTCTACTTCCACAGGCCTCACTTTCCTGCTGTCAATTAAACCTTGCACATTATTACAAATGTGTGAACCACAAGCGGTATCCAATACCCAGGATTGTGAGTTATTCATAGACATATTTATCTCAATGACAAACATAGCTGAGCTCCCACTCATTGCACCTTTGGGCAGTCTCTCTGCCACTCCGTGAAATTTGACCTAGTCAATTTGTTTGTTTCTATCATACACTCATAAGATAAGTTTGACATATTATCTGAACAGAAAATAAAACGAAAAGCAAATTAGAAAAGCATACAAAGATCACATTCGCATCACTAATCAAACAAGGGTTTATTGTATTGATTAGCTCCCACTAATTTAAACATATATTATGCCCCCAAACATAAAATACGAATTTATATCAAATATAAATTTTAGTGGTCCAAGATCCAAGTCTATATAGCTGTAGTCTCTGCGAGGGCTGATGACTACAATAATATCACCATGTAGGCCTCCAAGCCAATTGTAACAACAATTTTACAATTCTTGGTTTATTAATCTAATTAATATGCATCCATAAATCATTTGGTTGCGAGGGCTACTCAAAATAATTTAAGCAAGTCAACCCCATCACACATGCCAACCATGCATCTATGAATGAGCCTAAACCTTGTGGATTTAGAGTAAACGCGAGGGCGTAAAACTCATGGTCGAAAAGGCTAGGAGCATCAAACAATTGTGATGGACGACGCGTTTGTTTCAAAACAAGACTTATATTTTGTGGGGAATAATTTTGTGATACTAATTGTCAATTTAATATCTAATATTAAAATCTTAAACAATTACTGGGCGCCGCCTACCCAGACATAGTATAACACGGACTACAAATACTGGGCGCCGCCTACCCAGACATAGTATAACACGGACTACAAATACTGGGCGCCGCCTACCCAGACATAATATAACACGGTCTCTAACTACTATAGTTGAAATAAATAAGCATAAATCAAATAGCATGCTTATCACATAGGATATCAAATAATGCTCAATAAATAAAATTAAATTTTATTCTCTAATTAAATGTGGATTTAATAATATTAATTCTAAATTAATATAATTAAACATATTTAATACTAATTCCAAATTAATATTGTTCTATGGAGTATATATTATCATTTCCAGATGATAACTATGTCCCAATTTGTTAATCTAATTAACGAAATTTATCCAATCTATATTAATTCTAAATTAATAAATTTGTAAATCAAGTAATAACTCCAAATCATCATCAAGCACATATATATTATTTATTATTCCAAAATAATAATATTAACAAATTCTTGCTCATTAATCCATTAATCCAATTAATAAATTTATCATCTAATCTATATCAATTCCAAACTAATATAAACAGATATTTAATATTAATTCTAAAACAATATTAAAGCACATTTACTATTATTATTCAAAATAATGATAGTAAATAATTTATTGGCTTGATTAATATTATTGATTATAAATTATCATAATCACATATTTAATATTAATTCCAAATTAATAGTGGTGATCGAAACCATGATTTACTAATGAAACTAATAAATCAGTAATTAAGATTTTATTACTAATTCACAACTAATAATAATTTATAAAATTTTGTAACCTTACTGCATGAATGACTCCTGCACGGCCCAATTATAAAATTGAGTCAAACTCAAAAGAGTAAACTCACCGCCACGCCTTGTAATCGGCGAAAAGAAACACAAATTTCCAAAATCCATTTTGGTTCAAAAACACGTTTTGATTTCAAAAATCAAGTTAAAACCTTTTCAAACATTGTAAAATCAAGACAGCATGTTCAAGGAACAAAATTGAATATAGATTTTGATTATTAAAACATTAATTTTACTTTTGGTTTTCGTAACCTTTAGTTGAAATCTAATTTTAATTTTCAAACTTGAAATCTAATTTCTCATGTATTGTTCATTCCCGGAATTCAAAAATTATCTCAATTACATTATCACAGATAATCCACAAATAATTCGCAAACAAAATAATTATGAATCGAGCCCTAATCTCTGATACCACTGTTAGGAATTCTTGTATTCATCTAATGAGCGCAGCGGAAATTGCATACAAGAATAACAGATCTAGATTCATAATCATATTGCAAGTTGAGCACGTAATACACAACGGAACTAAATCTTACTTGTTGTGTTGTTTTCTTCTACGATTGTGTCCTGCAAGTTGAATCCACTACTATCGAGGTCCACGTGTATTCTGATCCGATGCAGGAACAATTCCTCGGTACAATCGTTCTATAGAGAAAGCTAGGAAATCTCTTATGAACGTAGCGCCGCTTTTCTCTCTTAGAGAATTAGGTTTTCTGTATTATGTTCTCTACAATAGAACATATATATAGTATAATAATTGTAACATTGGACCAAGCCCAATAGAATTATTTCCTATTAATCTAATCTAGCCCATTAATCTTTCAGTATTCACACCGGATAGAGCTGTCGAACCTTTGGTTTGGAGTGTGTTGATGTTAGGCCTCTCTAGCTTCGGTATCAAGGGCTTGGCCTCTTGCAAGTTGGCCACGGCATCACCAAAATTCTCAATACAAGTGTCGATTTTATCTTTGTTGCCAGGGTTTGATACTGACTTTGCCACGTTGATGGGATCCTTTATAGAATGAAATGAAATATTATTGCTCGTTACATTGACATATATTGATAGGGAATCTATTGCATAAATGTAGAGACCGCAAAAATAAATTTATTGAGATTTGCATTGAATGATGGAAACAGCTAGGCACGACGATTCACAAATAAAGGAATGCTTTTTGTGAAATGAGAAGGGGTTTGAGGTTCGTTGTCATAATTCACGTACTCTTTCCAATTTAACAAATTTTCAATCTTTTACTCTTTATTTACACAAAACTCCCTCCGTCTGCCATTAGGAGTCTCATTTCTTGGCGTAACTGGTTTTAAGAATAGTTGAGAAATGTGGGTGGAAATAAGTTAGTGGGATATAAGTCCCACTTATATATATTAGTTTTAAATGAAATATGAGTGAAATGTGGGACCCTATTACCATTTATGGTAAAATTGAACCGGGACCAGTGGCGGATCCAGAAATTTCATACTGGGGGTACGATAAATAATTACACCGACTTTGAAGATTTAATATTCAATCTATCTTTTCTTTTGTTATCGATATAAAAGATAGATTATTTTTAATATTATCACTAGAAAATGTTTCACTATTAGAAATGAAAGTTCATGGATATTTATATATATAAAAAATTATTTTAGTTCTGAAAAAGTTTTAAATATTGAAATAAAAATAAAACATATCATATTTTTTATATAATCCCAAATTTGAGCATCAAAATCATAAATAATAAAGATTTTCAATCATACATGTTTTATTGTGTAGTATAAAATAAATGAGAGAACAAATGTATATTATTATATTTAATCAAACATTAGATGAGAAACAATAAACAATTAATCAAGATTATATCCAACAATACATTATTTACTGTGTATATAAAAAGGAGAGAACAAATAATACTATATTAGTGTGATATTTGATACATAGGTAGAAACTAAAAACAACTCAAGATAGAATAGGGCGTAGGGCGTAATTAATAAGGCAGAAAAGGATTTAACACCGAGAGGAATCGAACCTGGGTGAATGTTGTGTCAGAAGAGCATATTACCACTAGGCTGCTGGCAGTTTTGGGGGTACACTCGTACCCCTTTGTTCTTAACTAGATCCGCCACTGACCGGGACTCTTATTCTCGAATGTACTAAAATGGAAAAATGGGACTCTTATTCGCGGACGAAGGGAGTATATTCTGATAAAAATAAATATTACTATAAGGTGATATGCGATTTTCATCCAATGTCAAGCCCAGCTGAAGAAACTTATAAAATAAAAATATTTTGGTTAATAATGAAAATAATTACAAAAAAGATATAAATAAAATAATACGGGGAGCACTAGGGCGCATCCTCAATTAAAGCCAAAACGTACTTCCAACCCTGTGTTTCACATGGCACGTAGCAGCACATAACATGCAACATTGTGAACACTACCATGTACTATACATTTGTGGAAGCTGTAGATGTGATGCGAAACCGGGTAGTGCTAAACCATGGAAAGTGAGGTGAAAGAGGTGACAATGAGCCAATCCGCAATTGGGGTCAGATTCGAGCGACGATTCGCCTATATATATGATGTCTAAATGCTATTCAAAGACTACCATTGTCTTCATCGTCGAAAGAGCTTCGTGTGAGTATCTTGCACGACTCAATCGGAGCTCGGATGAGAAAGTTATGGTCATTTTACAAAAGTCGCACAGTCAAACAAAAGAGGCTCCAGAGAGTTCGCCCGGGCGGGTGTTTTCATGTATGAAAACACCCGACCGAGCAATGTGTGTCCGGGAAGAATTCAAAAGGCGGGATTTTGAATTATTTTAAGTGCCTTTTCATATTCTAACCCTAGTTTGAGTGACCTTTCATCTCCTAACCTCCCACATCTATAAATAGGGTCTTTTGTATCATTTGTAATAGATTAAGAATAGATTGAGTTTAGAAAAAGAGTGTCTCCTTTTTTGAGAGTCCCTCCTCATGTTGGGTGAGATGAATGTTTGGAAAAATCCATGGCCGGGCTATGGTTACTTGGTGGTTGGCCCGGGGTTAGCCACTTGGTAAATTCACAACTAGCACCATGTAGCTAGTGGCGGAGCTTGAGTGAGAGTATACCCTAGGGGCGGAGCTCGAAAGAGTATACCTCTAGTGGCGGAGTTTGAACGAAAGTATACCCTAGTGTCGTATAGCTAGCGAGTGAGTCGATATAAATGGTTACTTGGATGAAAGTTGCCAAGGGTTGCCATCATCTTTTTGGTTGAGGTCCTTCGGTCTCCAAGAGGTCATTTGTTCACTCCTCAATTTCTTCCATTTCGATCCCCCTCGTCCATTCTATTTTTGTTCTATCTTTTTGTGGGATGGAACACCTATCCTTTTTAGAGTAATATTTATTTAAGTTTCAATGTAATGTGTTTTTATGTTATTGTTGTAGTGTTTTTAGTTTGTAATTTCAATTGTGTTGTTTTTTAAAAGAACAAGTCTTGGGCTAATTTTGGAGAATCACATCAAGATGGGTTTTCGCAGATTGCAATATAACTATAGACATGTTGCATTATATATTGTTGAGTTTTGCATTCTAAACTTAAATTATCTACGATGCATATAAAATTGTATATAAATGGAATCTGTTGAATAGTGTAAATTAAACAGTCTATGCCTACAATGCAAAACTTAAGAATCTATAATGTAATCTGCATATAACTACCATGCAATCTGCTGAAGAAAAATAGGTGAAGTCGTAGAATGGTGTGCTAAAATGCAAAATAGATGTTGTAGTGTTTCCGGTTCAAAGAGAAGTAGGTTGTGGTGCGGTTGTTCGATATTTTGAAGGGACGGTGGTAGCGGCGATGTGCAGACAGGTGGGAAGGGTGGCTGATCTATCTATGGCCGAGCTTCTAAGCTTGAGAGAGGTGTTGAGTTGGATTAAAAGAAGGGGATGGAAGGAGATAGAGTTCGAGATAGATGCCCAAACGGTAGTACTCACGGTGACAGGGTTATGGAAGGATGAATCCATCTTTGAGGTAGTGGTAGAAGATTGTTGCCAGCTTTTGAAAGAGGTATCTAAATCCTCTATGAGGTTTGTAAAGCGATCAACGAATCAGGTTGCCCACACGCTTGCTCGGGCATCAAATTCTATAACTAATAGCAAGTATTAGTTTAATTGCATTCCAACGTTTATTTACAATGTAATCGTACTGAATTTATTTAAATAATACGACCTTCGTCCCAACTAAGTTGAGTCATTTCCTTTTTTAACAAAAGCCAAAACATTCAATCACTCTTTACTTTATTCCACCATCCACTTTACTCTTTCTTTATCTTTCCTACTTTATTCCTCTCTCATATTTTTCAACACACTTAGTTAATATCCATGCCTGGAAAATTTGTTTCAACTTAGTTGGGAGGGAGGAAGTATATTACATTATAAAATTTTTGATATATTCATTAACATCATTAAAATATCAACATATATACCATTACTATATCAATATATAAGTATTAAATATGTATAAAATAAGTATATGATCATAGCCATTTTCTGTGTCACGCAACATATAAATTGGTATCTCAATATTATACATATGCTCCCTCCGTTCCAAGAAAGATGACTCTTTTATCGAGTGACATGAGATTTTATGTAGCTTTATTTTATGTGTTAAATAAAGAGAATAAAGTAAGATCGGGGATTAAAGTAGAAATAAAGGTGTTACCATTTTTAATAATGAGTTATCTTGATAGGGACAAACCAAAAAGAAAGTTAGACATCTTCGGTGAGACGGGGGTATAATATAAATCCATGTTATACAATATCAGTATATTTACATTATTATGTTATTTATAATATCAATATATGCGTCGATGATTTTATTTCATAATTTTAGAATATACCACAACGATATTAAGTAATAGTAATATATCATTTTCATACTAAAAATTATTAAAAATCAATATTAACAATGACATAAATGGATGCTATTAGATTAAAAAATCCAAATAATAATACCAATTCTTAGTTTACATTTAAAGGATTGTTCATACGGGATCACGATTATCTATATTTGTATTGATGTATTGAGTTGTGTCAAACCTTACCAAAATCAGAGGCGAAATTAGAGGAATCAATGGAGATTGCATTACCAAAATCAAGGGAGTCATTACAAAGAAAAGATACACAAATCATAGGGAATACTTTGTCTTAGAATAGATTTATATACTACCTAAAATAAAGTGTATCCCTCTCTATATAAAGGAGATGAATTGTTGTATCAAAACACACAAGAAATAAACGATCCTCTTCTCCCTAAAGCGTCCAATATGTGTAGCCCTTCCAACTCTCTCGATTACCATCGATAAGATGGTATCAGAGCAGGATTTCTCTGGCTTGAGACTCAGAAAACTATCATCACTGTCTCAAATACCTTCCCCGACCTTTTGAAACCTGCAAAAACACATCCAAAAACTATGTCAGACTCTGAATCCGAAGATCCACCGAAAACCAATCAACCAGCAACCCTCTCAGCCGAACAGTTTGCTGAGTTCATGAGACTAAATTTGTCTCAGAAAAACAAAAACCTACAGCCTTCATCCATTGAATCATTAGGCGAAATACGCCTAGCCGAGAAGCTCAATGGCGATAACTACCCCCTATGGGTGAAATTGATGCGAAGGGGGATTCGTGGAAAGGGTCTGGCCTCTCACATTACTGGAGTTACAGGCCCCCCTCCACCAACAGATCCGAATTACAACCGATGGCAACAGTGGTATGATTGTTGATTCAACTGGATTATAAGCAACATCGACGCCAGCCTCATAAATGAGGTCTCCCAATACGAAACGGCCTTTGACTTGTGGGATAGTCTGGCCACAACGTATGGAAGCGGTGCCGACCAGTTCCAGATTTCAGACCTGCACAGGCAAGCGTACACCATCAAACAAGGAGAGCTAACATTAGAGAGTCTATGGCAGAAACTTCAAGACCTCTGGATATCAATTGATACCAGGGATCCAAATCCGATGTATACACCGTCAAGCATCGAAAAATACAACCAATACACCCAGAGACACAGGTTGTACCAATTTGTTTGGGCATTGGAAGACCACCAATACAACAAGATCAAGAGGGAGATACTAAACATGGACCCAATTCCGTCGGCTAGGAAAGCCTACGGACTAGTCAGACGGGAGTCCGTCAATGAAAAATTGCTCAACCCAGAACCGGGAATCGGTATCGGCCTTGCAGTATTTGACAGAAATCGAACCACATCACAGCATAATCAATCACAAAGGAATCCCAGCTATCAGAAAGACGAGGACAAGAGCAAACTAGTATGTAGCCATTGTGGGGAAAAGAGACATGCCAAGGATACATGCTTCTATATTCATGAATTCCCAGAGTGGTGGGAAGAGATGAAATGGGCAAGACAAGCCCGGAATGCAGGCCGAAACGGCAGAGGCAGAGGAGGCGGGAGAGCCTCAGCAGTTGTTGCTCTCTACCACGCCGCCTACACCGAAAATCCAGCGGGCGACAGCGGAGGCAGCGGCGGCAGCGGAGTCAAAGCAAGCGGCGGCGGCGAGATCATACCCGACGCAAAATCTCCGATTGCATCCGTCGCCATGACTAGGACGTGATCGGAAGGTAATGGGTCACAAATAGGTGATTTTGCCGGTAGGGACGGCGAAGATGGGGCGGCCGGTAGCGCTAGGTTTCCCACAGGCAAGAATGGGGAAACGGCTAGGGTTTCCAGAAAGGGGGAGACGACAAGGGTTTCCCGAAAGCCCTATTTAAATGGCCAATTTTCCGAAATCGCAAATCTACCCCACGCCTCAGCCATATCCCATAATGACCCCCACCGCCAAACTATCTCTCAAAGACCCCCCCAACCTCTCCAAATTCCCAAATTGAACCCCATCCTAGAACTATTCTCCCAAATCCACCACAGAACACCCGGAAATATCAAACTCACGCCCACAGACTACATTTCTTTCAAAATCCACCCCAAACTTCCGCCAAATTAAAATTGGACCCCTCACTCGCCAAAACATTGCAAATTGCACCCCAGCCTGATACTCATCCAAAATCAGCCCAACATACCGTGTCGAAACTCCTTTTATGCCTTAGCTTGTTCCTCTACATCCACTTCTGGTCCAAAAGACCCTCACGTGGATTTTCGACTGTGGAGCGACAGATACAATTTCGTTTGAAGCCTCGGACTTTGTCTCCATTGTCCCTTCAAAAAAATCGTATGCCCAAACTGCCAGTGGGGACGTAGCACGAGTTATGGGGGCGGGCATGATAAACATTTCGCCCACTCTTTGCCTATCTAATTGCCTTTTTGTTCCCACTTTATCTCATAAGTTGTTATCAATTAGTCATGTCACTAGAGAACTAAATTGTAAATTACTAATGCAACCTCAATTTTGCATGCTACAGGATATCAAGACGGGGACGATAGTTGGGCATGGCACTGAGCGAAGCGGACTGTACTACGTGGATGAGATAGCCCAACAGAGTGGTGCAGTGATGCTGACTCCAGTACCGACAGACAGACATGCTTGGCTTTGGCATCGTCGGTTAGGGCACCCATCTTTAGGATATTTTCGCCTGCTTTTTCCTAAATTAGCTAGATCTTTAAACTCTTTTCATTGTGATACTTGTGTGTTGGGCAAAAACCATAGACAAGTTAAACAATACACGAGTAAAGTCTCCTTTTGCTTTAGTACATTCAGATGTTTGGGGCCCTGCTCCTATTACTGGGGGGAAAGGTTTTCGCTATTTTGTAGTTTTTATTGATGATTACTCCCGCATGACCTGGATCTATTTTTAGAAAAATAAAAGTGACGTGTTTGATAAGTTCGTAGATTTCTATAACCTTATTCAAACTCACTATAAACAGACTATCCAGACTCTTAGATCAGACAATGGGTGGGGGGGGGGGAATTTGTCAACCAGAAAATGCAAGAGTTTTTTAGGATAAAGGGGCTAGTTCACCAAACCTCATGTGCGTACAATCCGGAACAAAATCGGGTTGCCGAGCGAAAAAATCGTTATATCCTCGAAATTACCCGAGCTCTCCTAATTGAATCCAAAATACCCAAATCTTTTTAGCCAGAAGCTATAGCTACCGCCGTCTACCTTATAAATCGTCTCCCCACAGGCATACTTAACTTCAAGACTCCTTTGGACACCTTTTCCCAACACTTCGACATCCCCTCATCCCTATCCCTTGAGCCCAAAGTTTTCGGTTGCACGGTCTTTGTCCACATCCTAAACACGAACGTACCAAGTTTGATCCTTGCGCCCTAAAATGTGTCTTCCTTGGCTTTGGAAAAAATCAAAAAGGTAACCGCTGCTATGACCCAAAAACCCGTAAAATCCACACCACCATGAATTGTGACTTTGTGAAAGGTGAATATTTCTACAGCCAATCCAGTAGTCAGGGGGAGACTTCAGACAATAGTCCAAACAATGACCTCCTAGATTGGCTTCCAGATATCAGAAACCACCAGTTAGGGGGAGATCCACACCCAGGGGAACATCTGATGTTAGGGGAACATCAGACAGGGGGAGAGTCATAGCCAAGCCCTGTCACAGACGTTGGTCCACCTGAGGAAGTTAGCAACACCGTCGGGCCGTCTCCTCCTGTAATACAAAACGAAGAACAAACTGACACTGACCAGCCGTCAGCCCCGTCTTCGATTCCTGAGGTAAACAGTTCAGAATTTGATAATACACCCTCGGAATACACTAACAATGATAGGGGCACTAATGAGGAATGTGGAGTGAGTGGAGATACAGGAGACTCATACGAGTTGCCTTCGAGAATAACAAGAGGAGTCCCTCCGCGACGGTACTCACCAGACTGGAAAGGAAAGAAGGCAAAATATGCGGTATCCAACATTGCTCACAATCACCTATCAGAAATCGCCAAGGCCTTCGAGGCTGCCCTATATGAGGAAGAAGACATCCCACAGTCCTTTGAGGAAGCCAGCAAACACAAGCACTGTAAAGAAGCTATGAAAAAGGAGATAGACGCCCTAGTGAGCAATGGCACTTGGGAGAAATGTACACTACCAAAAAGGAAGAAGCCATTTGGATGTCGGTGGATCTTCACCATAAAGAGAAGAGCAGATGGTTCAATCGAGAGATACAAGGCAAGGCTCGTGGAAAAAGGATATACTCAAGTATATGGAGTAGACTATGAAGAGACATTCTCCCCAGTTGCTAAGATGGAAACCGTAAGGACACTACTATCAGTAGCGGCGTGAAAAGACTGGGCACTCCACCAGTTCGATGTGACCAATGTCTTTCTTCATGGAGAGCTAGAACATAACAAGGAGGTATACATGGAGGTCCCACCAGGTTTCTCCGTAGAATTTGGAGAAGGAGAAGTGTGCAGGTTACAGAAAACTTTGTACGGTTTGAAGCAGTCTCTACGGGTCTGGTTCGGAAGATTCTGCCAGGCTATGATTAAGCAAGGATTCCAACAAAGTCATTCCAATCACACGCTCTTCACAAAAAGGAGAGACGACAAGGTAACATGTCTGATTATCTACGTTGATGACATGATTATCACTGGAGATGATGTAGAAACAATCCAGAGATTGAAGGAAAACCTATTCAAAGAGTTTCAGATGAAGGATCTAGGTGCACTGAAGTACTTCTTGGGAATAGAAGTATTGAGATCCCGACACAGGATATTCTTAAGGAAAAAGAAGTATGTGTTAGACCTATTGGCAGAAACAGGTCTTGAAAGGTCCTCTGCGAGAACTGTGTGTGCTTTTGTGCTAGGTCAAGCTTCGCAAATCTAGAGAATCCACTAGATCACGAGGTCTAGGAACACAGAGGATCTCAGAAGTCTCGGTCGTCGGACACACAAATTCGGCCTTCAAAACCCTCAACCCGCTATACTATGAATTAGTATAGGGAAGTAGGGATCGATCCCAGGAAGATGGATGCGTATGAATGCATTTAGGTGATTCTGGAAAGGTGAATTGGCTGTTGCCACGCAATTTTGGGTTGAGGAAAGCTATTACTAGACTTAGGAATAAAATATAACACTAGACCTAGGAAGCTGAAAACTACGTGCAAACACGGATCATCATCTCAATCTCAACACCTCGAGTAAACTTCCTTGACCTAGTAAACGACTACCTAATTTAGCTAGACAGAAAGTAACATGCAGTGGGGACCATCTTCCAAAAATAACAAAACACGGATTAAAAGCTGCAAATAACAAACTATGAATTTAACTAACAACGACCTGCTTCTTGTTACCTGAATTAAATGCGAACATGGAGAAAACAAAGTAATAATCCAGATTCAAACAAAATATACAGATTCGGTCGTCGGAAACTGACGATTAATCGAAAATCAACAGATCTACTTCTACTAGACGAAGTAAATAGAAAACAGAAATGAAACATCAAACTCATGCACAATCAACCCACTTTGCTTCAAATCCAAATGTCGGACGCTTAATCCACTCCGGATCCAAGCAATTCGAACCTGATTACGACTAAAATCAACTCCATAAACTCCGATCCAGCAAATCTGCTCCGATCAACGACAATCCATCCACGATTCTATCTCAACTCCACAGATCAAGTGTGAAAAGCATCCATTCAAGCAAATAACTATAAACTCAGAAACAAACATCATCCATACTCTAATCAACATCGCCTTAACAGAAAATAGAAATTGCATAGAAAGGTTCAACAGTAATTCGACAGTCAAACAAGCCGAGCTACGAACCGCGAAGCTCGGTGAAATTCACAGCACCAAACGGAAATGAAAGCAGTAATTGTTTCTTCGCCCTACGTAAGGACCGTGTTACACAACAACTAACTGAAAGTAAAACCCGAACCCTCCCGAATTCTGAAAACCAAATGTGTAGAAGTGTGCGAGTGAACTGTGAGCCGAAAAAAGATCCCCCTTACGAGTTGCATGCTCTCTCCCTTATATAGATGCGGAGTTGATCTTCTAAAACCCTTCGCAGAAATCTCTGTTCTACCCTTCAGCTTTAGCGATCTCCTCCGTCTAGTCATTTTTTCTTCATAATGTTCACTTTATCGTCGTATCTCCTTCGCAAAAATCTCTGTTCTGCCCTTCAGCTTTAGCGATCTCATCCGTCTAGTCATTTTTTCTTCATAATGTTCACTTTATCGCCGTATCTCCTTCGCCTTGTAATTATCTTCCTTTCTTCCTAGGTCTGGCGATACCTTCTGCACATCTGGCTCAATAAGATGTGTTAGACCCCGTAAATGCACGAAATTAATCCCCTAACCAATGCATGAAATTAGTCTTATCAAACTGCTCACACTTAAACCATGCTTGTACTCAAGCCTGAACGACAAGAAAAAGAAATAAGGCGAATTTCGATGCATGGTTATCCTATGACCGACTCTACAGACATAAACAAGACACAAACTCCTTGACCTAGAGACACTACAGACTCACAAAGAGAAAACAAACACTTAAAGAAAACAAAAACAACAAAGCATGAACTAGTTGCAACTTTTGGGCAGTCGTCCCCACAAGCTTAATGTCTATTCGATTCGTCTACAGTCTCCAAATCATCCCCTTTCCTTCTTCTACCTAATCGGTCTGCCAGTTTATCAAGATAGCCTATTGACTTCCCAATTGTTGGATTCACTCGATCTCTCATTCCTCACTAGGGATGTTAGGATCGATTCACTCTTAAGTTAATGCCACACCACTGATGCTTCGGGTTATGAGAGTTTCTCCTTCCTACAGTCCCCTTTTTCTTTTAATTCCTGGGTCAGGTTACTATTGCTTCATGCCCTTAGATTTCTTTCTCTTTTCTTTTTTTTTTGTCTATACATTTTTATATTCCCTGGACTTCATCCAGCTTATACCTCCTTTTCCTAGACTTCGTCCAGCTTATACCTCATTTTACCTTTATTTTTCTTTGTTCTCCTTCAGACTCTTCTCCCTAAGCACTCAGTGGCGGCCCCCCTTATTTTTTTTTTTTTTGTTAGCTCAAAGTGTTTAGTCTTATAACTCACTCTTATAGTGGGGCTTCACAACTAGGTTATCTAAGGCATCCTCTATCATTCTTACTTCATTCAAACCGATGTCAGTTTATTAAGGAAAAATGTCTCAAAGTTGACATGCATCCTATCTTCAATTGCTCTTACTAAGGGAATCATGTCTTATTGTATTCACTAGCTCATGCGACACACAAAAACCTAGACCTAAAGACTCATATTCACATAAACACAAACTCCACACTCCCTCCCCCTCCCACTTCACTCAAGCTTGTCCCCAAGCGATCCCAGTGAAGGGGGGAAACATGGAAGTATGAACAGACCGACAAACACAAAAAGCACAACGCACAAAAAAACAAACATGTATAAGCAAAACAAACTTCTCACACTTAGACCGAGCAACGGGCTAAGTGGGAGAAACTACAACAGAACAAAAAGCCAAAACATGCCTTAAAAGAAACACAAACTTCTCACACTTAGACCAAAGATTGGGCTAAGTGGGAGAAGGCACATGTAAACGCAGACACATATATACATCACGAGGCATGCTAGAAAAACAAACGCAAAAACACTAGTTCAAAACAGCAAACATATAAACATATAAAAACGGAAAGAAGACGAAAAAATAAAAAATGAAAAGTAAAAGTTACTTGGTCATTGGGGGGTCTCAATTCGGGGTCTGGCCCCCGCGAGAGCCAAACTGGGGTGGAACATAGGGGTGGGTTACCTTCATTTTCTTCCTAGCCGGCGACGCCGGCTTCTCCTCTTCCTTCTCACTCTGTTTCGACACATTTTTCTTCACAGACAAGGGCTTAGATGCGGACGGGGCTAACAGGGGCTTGGAAACTAGTGGGGGCTGCTGGAGGGATGAGCTTTCCTGCCCTAGTTGCTTGGACACGCTGCTGGGTCCAGAGGGCAATTTCTTTTGGGGCTCGGGAAACTTCTTCTCCATCTACTGGGTCATCATCATCATCAACTTAACGGCTTCCGCCATACGATCATTCTACATGGATGACCTCACCACCAGATCAGTAATACTGCCCCTGAGGGCCTTTATCTCCTCCCGGACTCCGCTGAGTTCTTTCCTTTTCTCGCCCATCTCCTTTTTCATTTCTTCATAATCCACACTGGCTACCGTTTTAACACCATCCTGCTCCGTCTTCACCTGGGGTTCCCCTCGTCCCACCTCATAGAAACACACATCCTTCCCGTGCATGTAGAGTAAGCCCTTTTTGAAGAAATAATCAACGCTGAATATCTCTGGGGGGCTCGCACATGACTATCTCGGGCGCGGACTTGGCTATCTTCATTATCGTATTGCGTTTGAGGTATGCTCCGAGAAGATGACATGCATACATGTAGCGGGAGGGATTGGTGGCCATTTGATGACAAGCCTGAGCCAGCCAATAGCCCAAGTGTACCTTTACTTCTTTCGCCATGCACCATGTAAAATAGAGGTCAGCAGTGGTTAAGGCAGAATTGGAAGTCCCCATCAGGTTGTAGCTTATAAACGTCTGGGCAAAATCGTAGGATGCGGTTCTCAATATGGAAGCTTTTTGAATAGCTGGTCATGAATTGCCCCACCTTAGGATGGGTGACAAACTCCCAAGCAGACTGTGGCTTAAACCCGAGGGTGAACTTCGGAGCTCCTACCATGCGTTCGTTCCAAATGCCCTCATCATCCTCGGCGCGAGTGAACAACCCCATCTGTAGGGACCACTCCCTGATACTCATCTCGTGCTCCTCAGTAAACAGCCGGAAGGTGATCGAGTCCGCGTCAAGATCGGTGGTGGGTTTCAGCTTGAATGTCGAGAAAAACTCTCGCGCTAACACTGTCGGCACTTCCGCAATGCTATGTTTCAATCTCCTGCAATTCTTTCGAATCGTACTGTTTCCTAGATTTCGCCAGCTTACCGCTACCGCTGCGCTCCTTGTAGGTTGCTGCCCTCTTTGGATCCTCAAACTTCCCCATCGCTACGAGCAGCCCTTTTGTCAACTAGACCTCCGCTGGCTCGAAGTTCAACTCATCCTTTTGCTCATCCATATCCTCTTCCTCGGACTCACTAGCCAGAGTAGGGCCGACCTGTTCCTTAGAGAAAGGAGCTTGTGTTGGGGCTGGGAGTGGAGTTTCAACAGACTTGTGTTACACAACAACTAACTGAAAGTAAAACCCGAACCCTCCCGAATTCCGAAAACCAAATGTGTAGAAGTGTGCGAGTGAACTAAGAACCAAAAATAGATCCCCCTTACGAGTTGCATGCTCTCTCCCTTATATAGATGCGGAGTTGATCTTCTAGAAGCCTTCGCAGAAATCTCTGTTCTGCCCTTCAGCTTTAGCGTTATCTCCTTCGTCTAGTCATTTTTTCTTCATAATGTTCACTTTATCGCCGTATCTCCTTCGCCTTGTAATTATCTTCCTTTCTTCCTAGGTCTGGCGATACCTTCTACACACCTGGCTCAAAAAGATGTGTTAAACCCCGTAAATGCACGAAATTAATCCCCTAACCAATGCATGAAATTAGCCTTATCAGGTCTCCTCGACTGCAAGCCCGCAGACACCCAATGATTCCAAACCATGGGCTGAAAATAGAGGAAGGAGCAGAACTGACAGACATAGAAAGATATCAACGTCTTGTCGGAAAGCTTATCTATCTCTCCCACACGAGACCCGACATAGCATATGCTGTGAGTATTGTGAGTCAGTTTATGCACCAACCTCAGGCTAATCACATGGAGGCCACCTTGAGAATCGTACATTACTTGAAAGGGACTGTAGGCTATGGAATATTCCTAGCAAAGAGGGAAGACTTGGAGGTTGATGGATACACAAATGCTGACTGGGCAAGCAATCCAGTTGACAGGAAATCTACAGGAGGCTACTTTATGTTCATCGGGGGAAACTTGGTTACCTGGAGGAGTAAGAAACAAAAGGTTTTAGATCTATCTAGCGCCGAAGCCGAGTTCCGAGGAATGAAAAGTGGACTTATGGAAATCCTATGGCTAAGAAGATTACTCACAGAGATTGGCTTTCCACCTATTTGAAAGAGTCAGTTGTTCTGTGACAACAAGGCCTCCATTAGTATCTCAGAGAATCCAGTGCAACACGACCGAACCAAACATGTGGAAGAAAAACTGGAAGGTGTCGATTACGACGAGACTATTTGTCTATAGCAGTTGAGGCGAAACTTTTCGGCACGGAGTTTAAGAAAGAAATGTTGAGTGTGTTGAATAAATAGATAAAATAAGTAAGAGAGAGAAAAGGGTGGAGAGAATAAAGTAGAAAATGAATAAAGTAGAGAGAAAAAAGTAAGAGAGAGTAAAGTAAGAAAGAGAAAATAATTACTATACATGGAAATGACTCAACTATGAAGAAACATCCCTAAATGGAAAAATGACTCAACTATGAAGAAACGAAGGGGGTATGTGTCAAACGTACCATAAACAGAAGTTACCAAATTGAGAAGAGAAAAAGCAGGAACAAGATATGTGATTGACATGTAATTATTATGTCCAAGAATAGATGATTCACTACCTAAATTACATTGTACAAAGCCCTATATTAAGAGGGAGGAATGACAGAAATAATATACGAGTGAACAATATTCTCTCATTACTATCGTTTTCAATATGGTATCACGAGCGGGTGAGGACTCAGAGCAATTTCATCATTGTCCGTAAACCCTTCCAGACCTTTTGTACCTGCAAAGAAAACCAAACACAACCATGTCAGAATCCGACACCGAATCACAACCGAAACTGGAGACTACAGGCAGCAAAGAATCGCCTGTTTTTTCCCCATAACTCGCTACTCAATTTGCGGAGTTCCTAAGGCAAAGCTTCTGCTCAATTCCGAGCAAACCAAACCCACCAACTAAGACTCATCAACCCGAGTCTTTGGGAGATATCATCTTCAAGACGAAACTGGATGGGGAGAATTACCCCCTCTGGGACAACCTGATGGACAGGGCAATCGGGGGAAAGGGACTCACATCGCACATCGACGGAGTCACCGAACCTCCCCCTCGATCAGATCCGACCTACCAACAATGGCAGCAACGAGACCACACCGTCTTCAACTGGATTATCAACTATATTGAAGCTGATTTGGTCAATGAAGTATCGCAATACGCAACGGCAAGGGACCTATGGGAGGGCCTCGCCGTCACTTATGGCAGTGGGACGGACCCGTTCCAAGTGTATGACTTACACAGGCAGACAAGTGTGATCAAACAGGAAGGAACAACCCTAGAAGCGCTCTGGAACAAATTACAGAGCCTGTGGATCTCAATAGATCGCCACGAACCAAATCCCATGGAGGGCGAACCTGCATCAGCAATAGAGAAGTACAACAAGATTGTACAGAAACAACGATTGTACCAATTTATCACTGCATTAGATGATAAATTTGAAGTCGTAAAGAAAGAAATCATCCGACGCGAACCCCTACCAACAGCTCGCGTCGCCTACGGTATAGTGCGTCGGGAATCGACGAATGAGCAGATCATGGGCGGAGGCAGCCACACGAAGGATGCGCAACACCCCAGAATCGGGACTCGACTAGCCGCCATGGACCGCGGCTGCCCCGGTCAGCATCAAAACGCCCCCAATCGGCCCGGGATTCGAAAATTGGAGGAAGACCGGAATCGATTGGTATGTTCACACTGTGGTGGAAAAAAGTACACAAAGGAGGGGTGCTTCCTCCTCGTCGGGAATAGCCGGGCGGCGATTTCGGTGGCTGACCAGGCCACCGACGCTGGGAGAGCAGCGGGCAACAGCGGCGGCGCAACCCACGGCGGGGATTCCGACGGCGGCGACCGAACTGGCAAGGAAACGGCTCATGCTGCAGCGGCTAGGTCACTCGTTGAAGGAGGTAATGAAATGAAATTTCCTTTAAATCCTCCTAAATTCCAATTAGTACAAAGAGGCCCACAAATTTTCCCTTTATTGCAAAAAGGGCACCGCCTCATATCTTTCTCACAAATCAGCCCCAAAACTTTGCCTTTATTACAAAAAGGGCACCATCCCACACCTTCCTTACAAAACAGCCACAACTGTTCTAAAAAATTCCAAACAAACCCCCAAACCAAGGAAAATTGCCTAGTGCAGGGCACTTTCAAAAATTCCGAATGCATAACCTCAAGGTCCCTGATTGGCCATAATACCCCACACAACTCTTCAGGATTGGATATTGTGCCCAATATTCCTTGTGAAAATAAGTTTCAGGCATTGGCTAACTCGTCCACCCTTGGAGCTTGGAAGAAGGATTCCCAGTGGATATTCGATTGTGGTGCCACGGACACAATGTCCTTTGAGGCATCCGACTTTACGAGTGTCACCACCTCCCAGAAAAAGTTTGTCCAAACGGCAAATGGGCATCTAATTCCAGTTTAGGGGGCAGGAACAATCAAAATCTCTCCCACTCTGGAGATCTCGAACTGTCTATATGTTCCAACTTTGGCTCACAAATTACTATCTGTTAGTCATGTAACTCGTGAATTGAAGTGTAACTTGCTGATGAAGCCAAATTTCTGTGTCTTACAGGATATCAAGACGGGGACGATAGTTGGGCATGACACTGAATGACGGGGACTGTACTATGTGGAAAGGATGGCTCAACACGGTACTGCGATGCTGACTCACGGATCGACTGAATCACAGGGTCAACTTTGGCATCGCCGGTTAGGACATCCTTCCATAGGATATTTAAGAATGCTTTTTCCTAAGTTAGCTAGCACTCATTTCTCTTTTAAGTGTGACACTTGTTTTTTGGCAAAAAGCCACAGACATTCATATAAGTTGAACAATTCTCGTGTTAAAACTTCCTTCTCTTTGATACACTCTGATGTTTGGGGTCCTGCCCCTATTTTGGGTAGTCACGGGTTTAAATATTTCCTGTTGTTTATTGATGATTGCACACGCATGACTTGGGTTTATTTTTTGAAATCAAAATCAGAAGTTTTCGAGAAATTTACTCAATTTTATACTTTCGTGCAAAGACAGTACAATAGGCAAATCCAAATACTTAGATCAGACAATGGGGGAGAATTTGTGAACACCAAAATGCAAAACTTCTGTTCTAGTAAGGGATTAGTTCACCAGACCACATGTCCTCATACCCCAGAACAAAATGGGGTGGCAGAACGAAAAAATAGGAAACTCTTGGAAATGACTAGAGCACTCCTATTCGATTCAAATGTCCCAAAAACCTTTTGGCCAGAAGCATTAGCCACATCTGTCTTCCTGCTAAATCGTCTTCCCACACACATCCTGAATTTTAAAACTCCACTTGATATTTTCACAACCCAGAACCAAATACCACCTCCTCTCACACTCGAACCACGTGTGTTCGGATGCACTGTCTTTGTCCACATACCTAAACAAGATCGATCCAAGCTTTCTCCGTGTTCCATTAATTGTGTTTTCGTGGGTTACGGAAAAAACCAGAAAGGGTATAGATGCTATGACCCTAAATCTAAACGTCTCTTTGTCACCTTGAATTGTGATTTTGTAGAGTCTGAATACTTTTATCCCCAACTTAGCAGTCAGGGGGAGGAAACTGTTCCTGAACCAATTAGTGACCCGCTAAGTTGGCATTCCACTCAGCCTCCAGATCCTATTCTGACTCCGTTGCCATTGCCAAGCCCTGTGACTGAAGTTGGTCCAACAGACGAAGCGAGCTGCAGTACTACCGAGCCGTATGTAGAACCCCATGTACAACCTCACGAGTCCAGTGACACTGTCCCACATTCATCCTCGTTTGTGAATCCTGAGGTTAGTAACACTGAAAACAACACTCCTCAATATGATTCTGACCATATAAGACAGGAATCTGAGGAAACACCTCCAGAAAGCCCAGAAAGCAGTAGACGACCATTTGAGTTACCACCAAGAAGCACAAGGGGAATACCGCCAAGGAGATATTCACCTGACTGGCGAGGAACAAAGACGAGATACTCTGTAGCAAATCTCATGCAGGGACAGATCACCGAAATGGCTCGGGCCTTTGAGATGGCCCTATATGAGGAAGAAGACATTCCTCGAACAGTTGAGGAGGCGATGAAGCACAAACACTGGCGAGAGGCCATGAAGAAAGAAATGGATGCATTGCTGCGAAACAACACTTGGGAGAAGTGCGAGCTTCCTGAAGGCAAGAAACCAGTAGGATGTCGATGGATCTTCACCATCAAGCGACGAGCAGACGGGTCAATTGAAAGATATAAAGCTCGACTAGTGGCAAAGGGGTACACTCAGACCTATGGGATTGACTATGAGGAGACGTTCTCCCCAGTGGCAAAGATGAATACTGTCAGAACTCTACTCTCAGTAGCGGCATGTAAGGATTGGCCACTTCACCAATTCGATGTGACAAATGCATTTCTACATGGAGAGCTGAAGAAGAATGAAGAAGTCTACATGGATGTCCCTCCAGGATATTCTGGAATATTTGGGAAAGGACAGGTGTGCAAGCTGAAAAAAACTCTATATGAACTGAAGCAGTCTCCCCGAGTTTGGTTTGGAAGATTTGCGAGGGCAGTGCAGAAATATGGCTACACTCAGAGCCATTCGGATCATACACTATTTATTAAAAGAAATGGTGATAGAGTTTCATGTTTGATCATTTATGTCGATGACATGATCATAACCGGCAATGACAAAGAAGAAATTGAGACCTTAAAGATGAACTTGTTTCAAGAGTTTGAAATGAAGGACCTGGGGCCCTTGAAGTATTTTCTAGGAATTGAGGTATTGCGATCCAAGGAAGGAATATTCCTCCGGCAGAAAAAATACATTCTTGATCTTCTAGCAGAAACTGGGCTATTGGAGTGTAAACCTTCAGATGTTCCTATGATGGTGAACCACAGACTACAGTTCGAGGAAAACGCTAAGCTGGCTGACCGAGGAGAATATCAGCGTCTTGTTGGTAAACTGATCTACCTTTCACACACAAGACCCGACATTGCATATGCAGTTGGGATTATAAGCCAGTTTATGCACCGACCTCAAGAAAATCATATAGATGTTGCGCTTAAGATAGTTCGCTACCTGAAAGGAACGACAGGACATGGAGTGTTGCTAAGGAAAAGTGATGATCTGGAAATAGATGGATACACTGATGCAGACTGGGCTAGTAATCCTATAGATTGAAAGTCCACTGGAGGCTATTTCACATTTGTAGGAGGTAACTTGGTCACTTGGAAGAGCAAGAAGCAAAAGGTAGTATCCTTGTCAAGTGCAGAAGCTGAGTTCAGAGGAATCAAGAGTGGATTGACAGAGATATTGTGGTTACGTCGACTGCTCACAGAGATAGGATTCCCACCTACTCAGAAGAGTCCGTTGTTCTATGACAACAAAGCGGCCATCAGCATCTCGGAAAACCCAGTCCAGCATGACAGAACTAAACATGTGGAAGTGGATCGCCATTTCATCAAGGAGAAGATTGAAAGTGGCATCATAGAGCTGCCATTCGTCCGATCAGAAGATCAGTTGGCCGACATACTTACAAAGGCTGTAAATCCAAAGGTGTTCAAAGAAGTCTTGAGCAAGTTGAGTATCAGAGATGTCGTTGCTCAACTTGAGGGGGAGTGTCAAACGTACCATAAACAGAAGTTACCAAATTGAGAAGAGAAAAATCAGGAACAAGATATGTGATTGATATGTAATTATTATGTCCAAGAATAGATGATTTACTACCTAAATTACATTGTACAAAGCCCTATATTAAGAGGAAGGAATGACAGAAATAATATACGAGTGAACAATATTCTCTCATTA
Source organism: Salvia splendens (assembly GCF_004379255.2). NCBI lineage: Eukaryota > Viridiplantae > Streptophyta > Magnoliopsida > Lamiales > Lamiaceae > Salvia > Salvia splendens. Next base: position 28,026,685 of record NC_056036.1, read on the forward strand.
CTATCGTTTTCAATAGTATGTAGCATAGAAATAATTTAACAATTATTGTCCAACAACACAATATTCAAACACGACCAATTTTTCAATTTACTTCTTCTCACGATGAAAACAATAGTTGCTAGCATCATAATGTCCTTCTAGAATTATGGTTGCCAATATAATTATAAAAGACAACTGAATTTTTCAATAGTTGCTAGCATCATAATGTCCTTCTAGAATTATGGTTGCCAATTGATGGGGAACGGACTAAACAAGCCCAACAGCACCAACGGCCCATCAGCCCAAAGCCCAAGGAAGAGTATGAGTTCGGCATTACCAAAGAGTTCGGCCTCAGCCTACAGCTCGGTAAAAGCCAACCAATCAAGCTCTGCTCTCAAGTCGGCATCAAGCTCCCAGATCGGCAACCAAAGCAGTTCGGTCTCAGTAAGAGTTCGGCCTCAGCCTACAGCTCGGCAAAAGCCAACCAATCAAGCTCTGCTCTCAGGTCGGCATCAAGCTCTACTCTCAGATCGGCAACCAAAGCAGTTCGGTCTCAGTATTCGACCGAACAAGGAGTTAGTGGACCCATGCAGGATTTCCACAACTTCCAACACACCCACTACCACGTGGTGTCAACTCAGGCCACGATCGTAGGCCGTCACCTACGCTACATCCACGATCTTAGGCCACGATCTCCACGACATCCACTACCTAATAAATGGTGCTGCATGCCACGATCTTGGTCTTATATATAAATAGAACTTAGATCTGGTAGAAGAGGGTTAAGCTCTCTAGAGATAAAACACCATATAGCAAGTTTGTATTTGTAAGCTGTAGAAAACAGATCAAGCAATACAACTCTGCCCTCTTTTCTTCCCGTGGACGTAGATTTACTTCAGTAAATCGAACCACGTAAATTCTTTGTGTCGTGATCTGTATTTTCCTGCATTCTTCAACATCAGAAATTCGCGGACTCATCACTGGCGCCGTCTGTGGGAAAAAGAGAACCAAATTTGTGATAAAGCGAATTTTTGACCCTTTTTCCACCCCAAAAAAAATGCATACCAGATCACATACTACCCGTAATACCGTTCGTGAAAACCATAAGGAAGCTAATCCAGCCCGCAGGTCCGGAAAACAGCCTCGGGAGACATCTACTTCCAGTTTTCACGATGAAGGAACAAGCCGCTCGAAAGGTCCACACACCGAGTCTTCCCAGCAGCCTGATTTGAATGAGGCTGTCAAGCTGTTCTTGGCTGAGAAGCAGGATGAGTTCTTAGCCTTCCTGCAAAAGAGCCAACAGCCGAAGACGAAAACGGTAGATTCTCCTTCCTCGTCCAGACATGAAAGTCACTACCGCAGTAGTACCGTGTCTTCCAGGAAGAAGAATCCTCAACCCCGACATGTTCCTGTTCCTCCTCGGTACCGGAATCACAGGAGAACTCCATCTCCTCCATACCGAAGAGGTGTCGGGTTCGCCATGTACGGAGCATTGAAGACTCCGTTCTCGGACGATATCACCCGAACTTCCTTGCCACAGAACTACCGAACTCCGTCAATGACTTATGACGGGTTGGTGGATCCTCATGACTTCCTGGGACGCTATCAGTATAATATGGCGAACCAGGGTCTCAATGAGGTCCATATGTGCAAGCTGTTCCCCGAGCTGCTCATCGGGAACGCCAGAAGGTGGTTCGACAGCCTTCCTCAAGGCAGCATTAGATCCTACCGAGATCTAATGGATGCTTTCCACAGGAGGTTCTTTCAGAAAGCGGAAGCCCGGATTACTTCGGCTCAGCTGCTTTCTATACGTCAAGGTCGCGACGAAAAGATCAGCGACTTCCTGACGAGATTCCATAAGGAATGCCTACAAGTAGATAATCTCAATGATCTACTTGTCATTTCGGCATTCCAAAATGGAATCCTGCCCGGGGCTCTCTACAGAAAGCTCGTGGAATGCAGTCCGCAAACAGCTCAAGAGATGTGGGACATTGCGGACCAGTTCTCCCGAGCCGATGAGGCAGACCGTCGAAAACGGTCTTTAGACAGCTCATCTAGAGGAGACGAAAAGAAGCCCGATCATAGCGATCAGAGGCATCCTCGCCGAACACCTTCCCCCCTAAAGGAGGGATAGCGGTCATCCGAGGTGATCAAAAAAGAGCAAGAGTTTGCAGATTGCGCTTAAAAGTGCCGAGCAATCAGCTCGGCACCATCAAGCATAGCAATCACAGCAGCCGGAGTCAGAGGCAGGCGAAATGACCGAAGTCACACCGGAGCCGAACTCGATGGTGTACGGCACTGAAGCCGTGATTCCGGTTTAGATCGGCATACCCAGTCCCCGAACTCAATTTCTCCTCAGAAATGAATGGTGACGGACTGAGAGCCGAACTAGATCTTGCCGAAGAAAGAAGAGAATTGGCCTGCATAAAAGCAGCCAAGTACAAGGAGCAAGTAGCCCGGTATTGTAACCAAAGGGTGAAAAAGCTGCAATTTCAAGTGGGAGATCTCGTCTTGAGAAACAACGAAGTAAGCCGAGCAGAAAAGCTGGGCGAACTCGAACCCACATGGGAAGGTCCATATCGGGTGTCAGAAGTCCTCGGCAAAGGGTCTTACAAATTGACTAACGTGTCAGGAGCACAAGTACCCCGAACATGGTACGTTTCCAACCTCAAAAAGTTTCATTTGTAAGAGACAGTCCGGTCAGTCAGTCTTGAGTTCTGTTCGGTCAATGTGTTTTCTTTGGTTTGCTTGGTCTTTGTTTGTCTCTGTGCGTTTTATCTGTGCGTTTTGTCTGTCTATGTGCGTGTCGTCTCTTACAAATGTTACTGAGGTATCTTGTTCTTCGAAGGCTGATCCCCTTCTTAGAACATATATAAGCCCACGATTGTGAGTCAAAGCTTCTAAAGAGGATACAAGACCACAATTCAGCTTAACAAGCAGTCCGTCTGAAACGGACTGCAACAAGCCAACGACTGTGGGTCCAAGCTTCCAAGGAGGATACAAGACCACAATTCAGCTTAATAAGCACTTCGTCTGAAACGAACTGCAATAAGGGAAAGTCCGATCCACGCGATAAACCTCGCCGAATTAGGACGACCAAGTTCGGTCAAAGAAGTTTACCTCATAAGACCGAGGACGACCATGTCTAGTCAAAGAGGCTTACTGCATAAGACCACTTCGGTTAACTGGGAAAGTCCGATCCATGCGATAAAACTCGCCGAATTAGGACAAGGGAAAGTTCGATCCCGGCGACAAAAATCGCCAAATTAGAACACAAAGACGAGTCCGGTCAAAGATGTTTATTTCATCAGACCAAAGACGAGTCCGGTCAAAGATGTTTATTTCATCAGACCAAAGACGAGTCCGGTCAAAGATGTTTATTTCATCAGACCAAAGACGAGTCCGGTCAAAGATGTTTATTTCATCAGACCAAAGACGAGTCCGGTCAAAGATGTTTATTTCATCAGACCAAAGACGAGTCCGGTCAAAGATGTTTATTTCATCAGACCAAAGACGAGTCCGGTCAAAGATGTTTATTTCATCAGACCAAAGACGAGTCCGGTCAAAGATATTTATTTCATCAGACCAAAGACGAGTCCGGTCAAAGATGTTTATTTCATCAGACCAAAGACGAGTCCGGTCAAAGATGTTTATTTCATCAGACCAAAGACAAGTCCGGTCAAAGAAGTTTACTTCATAAGACCGAGGACAAGTACGATGAAATTTTTTCGCTAAGCTGTAAATACACAGTGTCAGAAGCGAAAACAAAATTTCATTTTCAAATCTTGTTCAGCACACAACTCCGCTACCCTACAAGATGGCGTTACGCTATTACAAAGGACTATTCTACTGTCCAGGGTTGCTAAAGTTGAGCCATCTATTCACAAAATCCTCGTGAAGCTGAGTTCGGGCGTTCCAGGCAGCTGCAGAATAAGCAGGTCGACGAGATGCTCTAATCGACCTGCCACCTCTTCTCTGAACCCGGGAAGCCCTAGCACCTCGGCGGCGAAGAGTCTCTTCACGAAGCATTTGTTGATCTTGCTCACTCATAATCACAGCTCCTCTACGAACTTCAGCCTGTTCTCGTCTTGACGTTTCCGGCTGTTCCAGAGTTCGTTGCTGACTTGGAGTACGGTTTTGAGCAAGAGAATCAAGGGTTTGAGCTGGAGTATGAACATCTGTTGGCGGGAAATGCCTAAGGAATCTCTCGATTGGAGGACGCCGGGAAAGAACGATGTCGTACCGAGAAGCCCAGCGCCGCAATGATTTCACAACTTGTTGGCAAGCCGAGCTCTCCAGCGCATTGTTCCTCCGGAGTACATGATATTCCTCCCACAGTTCGTCAACTCGTTCCTGAACTTCTGAGATGGTCATTCCTCCACGCCTGCTGATGAAATCCTCATACGCAGTCCTCTCAGCCACGGCGGTATTCAGCTCGGCCTCCAGATCCTTCTTTTCGGACTCTAAGTCCCTATTATCGGCCTCCAGCTTCATTGAACGAGCCAAGAGTTCGTCATTCTTCATCTGGTCAGCTATAGCTCTTTTCTCAGCTTCGTCTAAAGCCGAAGAGTACAGCCGCTTCCAGTGAAGTACCTCCAGCTCCTTGAGAGTTAAGAATACAAAGCAGCTATGTCAGTTCGGCATTTCAGCTTACCGAGCAGGTAGTAAACCACAACAGGAGTAAGAGAGTACGAAAGGCTATACGAAGACACAAGAGCAGAAAGAAGAATTTTTTTCATTCATAAGAAAAAATTCTTTCTATACAAGGAGGGCTTCAAGGCCATTTTACATAAAGGAAGAAACTAAACTAAGAGAAGGGGGGCGAAATCATACTTCGCTAGCTTCGTCTCCGCCTTCTCGGTGAGGTTCAGCTTCCTTCTCCTTATCTGCTTCAGCTTCAGCCTCTGCCTCCTTGCTCTCCCCAGCCTGCTCGGCGCCACCGTAGCCGATCTGCTGCGTCTCCTGATCGGCCTGCTTATCGCCGACCTCCTGCTCCAGCGGCTCGGCCTCACCCTCTCCGTTGTAAGTCGAAGCGGGTGAAACGGGTCCCACGGAGGCAAAGATAGCCTCCAGGTTCTCGTCCCGATCAGCTCGACAACTCCGGACTCGGTCTGCAGAAAGCAGGACCGAGGATGAAGCGAGCTCCTCAAGGAGCGGCAGATTCTGAAGCCGAGCTGCTATCTCTCGGCTGTACAGAGGCAGCACGACGTCGGCCCCCTGCTCGCCCTTATCGGTAATTAGCCTTACCAGACTACCGACAAAGGCCGAGAATTGGTGGCTCAGAAAGAGTTTCTCCACGAAAGCACGGAGACCCTCTCCTTGGGCAACCACGGCGGCAGCATCACTCCGTTTCGTCTGCTCTCGCTGGATGACGAGCTGGTTTTTGGCAAACTGAGCTTCATCCTGGGCCGAAATCCTAGCAGCTCTGGCTTTCTCAAAGTTTGCCTCAGCCTGCTCGGCCCGGTGACAAGCAGCCGCCAATTTCCTCTGCATCTCAGCATAGTCGTTGGACGCTTTGGAGAGCTCGACGGCGACGAGCTTGGAGAGCATATCGTTCCTCTGAAAATGGATAAGGAAAAAAGTCAACAGAGGGCACCAAAAATACAGGACAGAAGCCAAGCCAAAGAATCAAGAAGACAATTCACCTCGGCAAAGTCCGTGGGCCATAAAAATGGCTCACAGATATGCTCCGAAGGAGGCGCCAAGACCACGTCTTTCTCTGGCGCTCTCGGGGGCTTCTGGGTCTTCCCCTTCCTACTTGCCGAAGTCGACTCCGGCTTCTTTGGACCCGAAGAGGTCTTTTGCCTCTTCGGGTTCTTCTCGGCATCAGGCGCCGAGCTGGTAGCCTTCTCTTTCTCCGGCTCCTTAAGCTCGGAGGATTTGCGGCTAACCTTATTCAGCATGAACACTGCCAAAAAGCAAGAAAACAAGGTTAGTTTTCTTCGTTAAAGCAGTAGAGCATAAAGATAAAGAGAAATCCTCACCCTCGGCCTCCTCGTCCGAAGACGAGATGTTGAACACGACGTCGCCCGTGACGAGCTCAGACTCCGTGTATTGTTTCCTAACTATGGGAATCTTGTTGAGCTCGCCATCGAGCTCGTCCAACGGTTCAGGCCGAGGATGACGGATAACGGACTTCGGCCCTCTCCAGGGAAAACTAGGAGCCGCGGTCCTATTATAAAAAAGAAGCGATTTTGCCATTTCGGCCATTTGGTTTTACAAAAGGCCCTAAAAGGCTGTAAAGGGACCAAGTAAAACCAAGATCCCTTCCTCTTAAACTGGAAAAAATTAAGGATTGCCCGCAGAGACAGATCCTTATCTAGCCTACGGAGTTCGGCAGCAAAAGCCGACAAGTGCCTCCAAGAATTCGGAGTCACCTGACCTAAAGGGAGTTGAAAAAAATCAAGAAGCTCTACAAAAGGTGGGGGAAGAGGGAAACGAAGCCCGCATTCTAAGCAGGCTTCGTAAACGGTGGCATAACCCTCCGGCGGGTCGTTAGCCCTATGATCATCGTCGGGAACCACCGCCTTCCCCCCGGGAAGAAGATATTTTTCGTGTAGAGATACCACGGTGTCCTTACTCAAGACGCTGTGAAAGTATTCTACAGTCTTCTCTCCGGACTCTTTCCGGCTAAAAGACCCCTTGCCCCCTTTCCTACCGCTACCTAACTCGGAAGAAGAAGAAGAAGACATGGTTCTTACTCTTTGCAAAATCTGAAGAAATTCTGAAGATATTCTGGAAAGCGGAAGGAAATTTTTACGCAAAGGAGATAGAGTGCAGAAGAAGCAGTCGCAAAAGTGCTTCAATGATGAAGAAGGGAGGTATTTATCAGATTCGGCGAAGATTTCAAAATCGTCGCACCGTTTCGAATCCCACCTTTTCGGGATTCAACGGCCGGATTTTACTGTCGCATTTAATGCAGTCACGTGCAAGGCACGTCCCCTGACGACAGCCTCCCCCGTACCTTTATCCAGAATGCCGAAGTGACTCGCTTCGCCGAAGTGATTCACTTCGTCTTTCGGGGGGGGTAGTGATGGGGAACGGACTAAACAAGCCCAACAGCACCAACGGCCCATCAGCCCAAAGCCCAAGGAAGAGTATGAGTTCGGCATTACCAAAGAGTTCGGCCTCAGCCTACAGCTCGGTAAAAGCCAACCAATCAAGCTCTGCTCTCTTTTCTTCCCGTGGACGTAGATTTACTTCAGTAAATCGAACCACGTAAATTCTTTGTGTCGTGATCTGTATTTTCCTGCATTCTTCAACATCAGAAATTCGCGGACTCATCACTGGCGCCTCAAGTCGGCATCAAGCTCCCAGATCGGCAACCAAAGCAGTTCGGTCTCAGTAAGAGTTCGGCCTCAGCCTACAGCTCGGCAAAAGCCAACCAATCAAGCTCTGCTCTCAGGTCGGCATCAAGCTCTACTCTCAGATCGGCAACCAAAGCAGTTCGGTCTCAGTATTCGACCGAACAAGGAGTTAGTGGACCCATGCAGGATTTCCACAACTTCCAACACACCCACTACCACGTGGTGTCAACTCAGGCCACGATCGTAGGCCGTCACCTACGCTACATCCACGATCTTAGGCCACGATCTCCACGACATCCACTACCTAATAAATGGTGCTGCATGCCACGATCTTGGTCTTATATATAAATAGAACTTAGATCTGGTAGAAGAGGGTTAAGCTCTCTAGAGATAAAACACCATATAGCAAGTTTGTATTTGTAAGCTGTAGAAAACAGATCAAGCAATACAACTCTGCCCTCTTTTCTTCCCGTGGACGTAGATTTACTTCAGTAAATCGAACCACGTAAATTCTTTGTGTCGTGATCTGTATTTTCCTGCATTCTTCAACATCAGAAATTCGCGGACTCATCACCAATATAATTATAAAAGACAACTGAATTTATTAAAATATTATAGAACGAGTAATATGCATTTAAATACTTTTGATATTGATATAGTCGTCGTTGTATTTGAAACACATTTTAAGATTTATGTATAAAAAATACTGAATATTATTGTGCTCCGGGTAGAGGTTACATAAATATTAATTGTACAAATAATGTCCTTTTTCGAGACTGTTTTACCGTATTCTAACAATGTTATGCAATTTTTAGTGTACAAATTTCTGTAAATGATATATTTAAAGCATAATATATTTTAATTGCAAAACATATACCCCATATGTTCCATTATAGTGGAGTCTTGTCATTTTGGTACGTTCAATACTAGTTGTATACTAGAAATCACTTTTCGAGTGATTGAATACTGTAAAACTCTAATTATTATTTTCCAAGTAAATGCAACAGATTATTTTTGTCATAATGTTGATATGTTTTACATTTAATGGATGTTTATTGCATATTTAAATGTATAAGCGAACGTAACAAAGTGTAAGTCTTTATTTTAGTAGACCGGTTGTGGACCGCGTCCAATTTAAGGTAACACGGTCAGTTCTGAACAAAGAAAAATAAGAATTTCACAACCTAGATAGGCCTAGACTACCTATCGTGAAAGGTGGCAATGTCAATCCGATTATTTCTAAGCCTTATTGAAATAAGATGACGTTGGTGTGGTATAGCACTGAATTGGATCTAAACGTCAAGACGAGTCTTTATGCTATCTACTGAAAGACGAGGTCTTGATAATTAATTTCTTAATCAATGTACGTTAGCATTGAGCATACGATATTGAGTATCTACTACTTTGACTTACCAAAGGTGCGAGTTTTTCGTCACCCAACGATCCAGGTATATTGGGTAGTGGTGATCATTATCTAGCGGTGCTAGGATTGCTATTATGTTGAATCGTGCGCGAGGAGAGTCTCGTTTGATAACATCCACAAGAGGAGTTCGAAATAGGGTTTTATTATTCGGAACCTAGCTAGTTGGAGTTTGATTACTCTATGAATAATAAATAAGAGTTTCTTGCTAAGTCCACTCTTGGAGATTAAAATATGTTAATTAATTAAGTCAATAGCAGACATTGATTAATTAATAGATGTTTCTATCTTAAGCGCGGGAAATGAATGTAACACACTAAAAGAAAACCCGGAATACTTGTAATTTCAGATTTGGAAAGGCAGTGCAATATTACTTCTGTAGTGGCTGCTTGTAATATTCCAATATAAGCTTGTATTAAATTGTGGGTTCAATTTAATTAGTGAAAAGCTAATTGGGTGAGGCCATGTCCAAATTCTTCCTTAGATCCCTGACTGGGCCCAATATGTGACTTAATATAAATAGGAGAATAAAGGAGACATAATTAACACTTTTTCCACATCATAATTTTCATCCCCCTCATCTTTGAGAAAGGATCGAAAATTGTTCTCCTTCCGTGAGCAGATTTCTGTCTTCATTATTTAAGTCCTAGTACACTGGTGAGATTTGCCCACACAAATACCAGTCTACAGTCCGGGATACCAGTCAGAAGATCTGAGGTCGAGTTCCCAAGATCTTCACGTGGAGAAGACGCAAGCCATCTTCGATTCTTAAGTGAATCAACGAGGTAAATTGGCTAACTCCGTAGTACCCATGTTTTAGGGATTATTTGTACTAAAACGTGTTTAGAATTCAAGTTATGAGCATGATACATGTAATAATTGCGTGAATAGAATTTATCTAAATAATCTGCTAAATAGATCAGAATTATGTGATCCGTTAGAATGCACGCTTTCGCTGCCAACCCCTTCATAAAGACTAGACGTCATAATAGCCTCAAATTATGGAAAAGATAGATTAAGATGAATTAACTTAATCAAATCAAACAAGTCTTATTAGTGCACTTTCATTACTAACTCGTGGAATATCTTGAAATCATGCACTCACATGTGGCAAACTTCCAAAGATGGGAAGTGATTTATCTCACTCTCAAAGTATATAAGGTTAATGTGTATAAGCACTCAAATCATGCGTCATGCAAAGTTTACCATTGGCTTGCTCAAAGTCTAATCCCTCCTCTACTAGATGTGATTAAGCATCAAAAGTTCGAAAGATGTTTATCTTTGGTTGTAATGTAGGCTCTTTGGTAGGTGGGGAATATTTGGCTAAAAAGTGACTCAGAATTATGTGATCCGTTAGAACGCACGCTTCCGCTGCCAATCCATTCTAGTAGATTCGTTTTCCTTTTTAGTAAAAGTCAACACATTTATGCTCACTTACTTTACTCGTTTTTAATTTATTATCTCTTTATCTCTCTACCTTTTTCATTTCCTATTTTATTCTTTCTTTACTTAACTTATTTAACTCATTTTATTTAAATCGTGCCAAAAAGAAACGTCTCTAGGAATGGAGGGAGTAGGAAATATTAAGTTATTGGATTTGAAGATTTAATGAATTCTATTTTTAAATGTAGCTATCTACTATTATTAAATTTAATAGATAATGGTAAAAACACCATTTTCCATAATTTGGAGTTATTAGTATATATGAAACTTGTCTATTACTCCTTCGTCCTAAAAAATAGACATTTTTTTTAATTGGGATCCGTCCTATAAAACTAGTTCACTTTTATTTTTGAGGTACTTTTTTATTCTAATGAGGAGTCTTCGTTCTTCACTAACAATATTTTAATCGCTTTTTCTTTCTATTTTTTTATCACTTTACCAACTATGCATTAAAACATGTGTTATCAAAAAAAGTGTCCATTTCGATGGGACGAATGGAGTATATTTGTTATTTTAATTCTTTGGTTTCCATAACTCATGCCAATTTTGTGGGTTGCTTGTATCAAAATAATGATAACATTGTCAATCTTTAACAAGAAAACTCTAATATTGTGAAGAGTAAGTTAGTAGCTTTAGACCAATCAATCTTATGCCTATAAGTATGTGTGTTCTTAAATGGTTGATCGTTTAATGGTTAACCTAGAATTGAACCGAATAAAATCAATTATGGGTTATCCGAAAATAGATTTTATCGGGTACTGATAAGGCTCATTTCATGCATCTGTTTTGGGGTTAAATTATGTGGTTTCCATGAACTAACACACGTTTTTAAGTTTAAGTGTGTAGAGAATCTGCCAGGCCAAGGAATCGGATGAAAAGTCTACCAGGCAGAGGAAACTGAAGGAATTGAAGTGAAGAATGCCAGTTCGCAACCTGACCTAGGAGATGACAGGAGCGATGGCAGAAGTGGCTACGAAGCAAAACTGTCTTTTAAAGGATTTTCTAGGAGGGCAAAATTGACAAATCAGCAAGGAAGAGTGCCCTAGAAATCCGAGCCTCAACTATAAATAGAGACACAATCGCAAGAAGAGGCGGTTCCATCCTAGCTCTATCTTAGTTTTTGCACTTAGCTCACTTCACACATATTTCTCTGCGCACTTGATATCAATGGGGTAATTTTGGGCGTTTGCGGTGGTTCAGTTTAGTTTCAGTGGTGTAACATCGTCGTTACGAAGGACGAAGATACAATTGCTTTATTTTTCGTTGTTTTGCTCGTCGTGAACTTCTCTGTTGGAAGCTCGGCGTCTGATATTTCTGTGTTGACTCTTAATCTAGTAGCTATGAAACTTTTTGTTTTCTGTTTAGCTGTTTCTGATGTTTGATTGTTGGTATTTACTGATTTGAATGCTTTTCGCAATTGACGTTTGATTTGGAGATGAGATCGGGTTGATCGGAGCTGATCTATTGTTAAATCAGTTGAATCTGAATTGAGGAGTTATGGATCTGAATGTAGCAGTGTTGATTTTGGTTGATCGGAGTTGAGTTGTAGTTTGGAGTTGTGGATCTGAGACGTGATGTTTTGATTCTGCATGGTTATGAATATTTACTGTTGCTTTCTTATTTTGCTCGGCCTAGTAGTTTAGATCTAGTAGTTTTATGAGTAATCGTAATGTTTGAGGTCAGATCTGAGATTATTCTGTTTTTCTATGTTTGATGCTCTGTTTCGTTTGAGTGTATTTAGCTTACTGAAGAAGATGAAGTCGGAAGTTAGTTAGCATCTGCTCTGTTTTTTGCCGTTGTTTACTTTTTGTAGCTTTTATGTCATTGTAGCTAAATCGGGAAAATGGTCCCCACTGGATGTTCGCATATTGTTTAGCTATTTTCGGAAAACCGTTTACCTGACCTAGTAGTTAGTTATTTTAATTTCTCTAGTTAAATTTTATTTCCAAGAGTCATGCATGCGTACGTACCTTTACATGTTTCCTAGGTCCAGTAGATAGATTAATTATCTTTCAATTCCTCTGAGTCTAGTATTTAAACAAACTTAACCCATGAGTTGTGTGGCAGCAGTCAATCCCTTCCAAATCCTCTGAACACTTGCTAGCACCTCCATCTCTGTGGGATTGATCCTTACTACACTATGCTAGCCAATAATAGAATGGGTTAAGGTTTTGATAGTGATTGAGAGTGTCCCAACGACACATTCAGGTAGTTTTAAGATTTGCTAGGCCTAGCGGTTGAGTGAATCCTCTGGACCTGTTTGATCTGCACCTGGACACACGCATCTCTCTTTCAGTCACTTCATGTACACTTCGATTATGATTGTTGAATTTTATCATTGATCAGCTTGGATTTTGTACGTGTTTAGAGAAAGGAACTGATTATTTTTGCACACATTTGGCCATTAAAAGGGCATTAATCTATATTGTTCTCTATAATTTGGTATTTTAACCACTTTGTGAAGTTGTGTAGAAAAAGAGTATACGTGAAAACGGAGTAAAAACGAGCTCACGGAACGAATCGGAGCCCAAATGAGTTTCGACAACTCGCTGGGACGACGCGAGATTCCGACTGGGCCAGTGACTCACCGAGTTGCAACCCAGCGATTCGCGGCGAACAAGTTTGAATCATTTTTGGATTTCTGCATATAAAAGGGCTTCAAATACGACTCAAAACACATCCATCCACACCCTAAGCTTCATATCTTCGTCCCAGAGTAAGGGGAAGGCATCCGAAAGGCTTTGATCACCAAGTTGAAGACTTCCATCCGCACAGCTCTTCTACGTGACATTCATTCTTCTCGTTGTTCATGTTTTTACTGTTTTCTACGAATGATTTTGCTTAAGTAAAGTTTATGTTTTGATTTATGCAATTGAACCTTTTTACGTAGCTCTTGTGGTTGTTTTGATTGTTTTTGTGCTTTTACTATTTTTTTACCTGATCAACATGAGAAATATGTTTGTTTAGCTAAATTTACCGAGATAGTTAGCTTTACATGGTAAAGGAAAAGATCATAACTTAAATTATCTGCGCATGAAAGAGAGGATCCTTTGTGAGGGCTTGGGTCTGAGGAGCTAAAGGAAAGTCTAAGTATTGGAAGGAGACTTCGATAGTTAGAATCTAATGTACTGGGTAAGTACACTAGAGAGATGGCTTATCCTAGGGTTGTGGCTTTCCTAACAATTTTGGAGACACAAAATAGGTAATAGGTTTAGTTAAAATTTAATCAAGGTTGAGAGTTTGTAGTTGGATCCGGAAGCTCTGGTTTTCTCCATATTTTATGATAAGGATCTACGTGATTTAGATCCATAATAATTATTTCTCCATATTTTATGATAAGGATCTATGTGATTTAGATCCATAATAATTCTCAAGATATGCTAATCGATGTTTGGTCTTGAATTAATCAACAAATAAACAAAGATGAGTTGGATCTAGCCACAAAAACTAAATCCAAAATAAATGGATGGGAGATTAGAGAAGGAAAGAAGTGCATGTGATGAAAAGGCTAAGTACCTCAAGATCTCAACCAAAAAGATAATGGCAATCTTAGGCAACTTTTACTAAGCTTAATCGCCCTAGTGCTCCATTACTTAATGGATACACTTATCATTGATGAATATACTTAATCTAATCAAAAGATGAGAAATAAGCAACCTACAACGTAGGATTTAGATAAACGTCACAAAGGAGGAACTCACAAGGGAGATACAATCAATATTCATGAACAAAGTTGAGTTTGAAAATGCATCAAAGTACTCCCTCCGTCCCCAAAGAATATGTACTTTGGGTTCGGCACGGGTTTTAATGTAAAATTGGTAAAGTAATAGAGAGGTAGAGAGAAAAAGTAATTAAAGTATTGTTAGTGTAGAATGGGTCCCACCTCATTAGAGACAAAAGACTTTCCATATTTAGAAAGTGCATATTCTTGTGGGACGGACTAAAAATGAAATAGTGCATATTCTTGTGGGACGGAGGGAGTAGTATTTATAGGTAGGCTTGATTCCCAAGAAAAGAGCCCCGTATTATCTCAATTCAAGTAAAACGTAAATAACTGTTAGGGTTAGTATACTGAAAAGCATGTTTCGAGCGACTTCGCACGAATAGAATCTTGCTTGTGTACGGAAAAACTCTACAATCCACTTTTGACCCGATTCAGCATCATTCGAGCATTTCGCACGAATAGAATCAGTATATTATTACATTGTGTTTGCTTGTGCGTTTATAAGATTTTTTATAAACATTTAAATGCATAAGAAGTAAACGAAGCCTAAGTCTTTTGCTTAGTAGACTGGTTGTGGGCATCGTCCACTTTAAGGTTACTACAGTCGGTTCTATGCAATGCTTTGCAAAAGAAAAAGAAGAATCTCACAACCTAGATAGGCTTTGGCTACCTATCGTGAAAGGTTGCAATGTCAGTCCGATTATTTCTAAGCCTTATTGAAATAAGATGACGTTCGTGTGGTATAGCACTGAATGGATCTAACAGCAAGACGTGTCTTTATGCTATCTACTGAAAGACGAGGTCTTGATAAATATCTATTTCTTAATCAATGTACGTTAGCATTGAGCATACGATATTGAGTATCTACTACTTTGACTTACCAAAGGTGCGGGTTTTTCTTCACCCAACGAACCATGTATATTGGGTAGTGGTGATCATTATCTAGCGGTGCTAGGATTGCTATTATGTTGAATCGTGTGCGAGGAGAGTCTCGTTTGATAATGTCCTCAAGAGGAGCTTGATCAAGGTTTTATTATTCGGAAAATGGCCAGTTGGAGTTTTATTACTCTATGAATAATAAATAAGTGTTTCTTGCTAAGTCTACTCTTGGAATTAATAAAATGTTAATTAATTAAGTCCATAGCAGACTTTAATTAATTAATGGACATTTATATCTTAAGCACGAAAAATAAATAATAAACAAAATGAAAACCCGGATTACTTGTAATTTCGGATTTGGATGGGGGGTTAAATATTACTTCTGTAGTGGCTGCTCGTAATATTCCAATATAAGCTTGTATTAAATTGTGGGTTCAATTTAATTAGTAAAAACCTAATTGGGGGAACCCATATCCAAAATCTTCCATAGATCCCTGACTAGGCCCAATATGAACTATTATAAATAGGAGAATAAAAGAGACAGAAAAGACAATTTTTGATATGATGAAAATTTCGTCCCTCACATATACAGTGTAGGGGACGAAAATTTCTCAGCTCTCCTCCGTGAGTTTTTCAGCTCCTCCTCCGTGAGAAAGTTCTGTCTTCTTTATTCGAGTCCTAGTGTTTCGATAAGATCAGCCCACCCTGATGTCAGAATACAGTTCGGGACACCAGTCAGAAGATCTGTGGTCTAGTATTGAAGATCATCGTGGAGAAGGCGCGAGCAATCGATGATTCTTTGGAGAATCAAATCGGTAAATTGGCTAACTCCGTAGCAAGCATGTTTTAGGGATTTTTTGTGCTAAAGTATGTTTGAAATTCAAGTTATGAGCATGATACATGTGATAATTACGCGAATAGAATTTGTCTAAATAATATGCAAAATAGATCCGTATATGTGATCCGTTAGAACGCATGCTTCCGCTGCCAACCCCTTCAATAACGTCGGTCAGGCGTTTCTAACGTGGTCAATCGCCCGACCCAGGCGGATGAAAATCAATTCATTGTCTTGTTGGTTATTTTGGAGAAGAAGAGGAGATAAAATAGGAGTTAATTTCTTGTAGTTGTTTTGTCAAATTTGAATATGCTTTTGTTTTTTCTTACCTGGATGCACTTTCGAGAAAAGCGGGTTTATAGGGTACTTTACGTTTATAATAACGTAAATGTACCCATTTTGTTATCTCTTCCATAAATGGGAAAAACGCCACCCACATTGGCATGTTTATTTAAGAAGACGCCACCCGCATTGGCGGCTTACAATTTAGAACCGCATGTCGTCGTATTGTATTGAAATACGGTGTTTGTTAAAACACGCCAAGTTGGTTGGCGTGTTTGTTTCTCGAAAGTACCCTATAGTTGTTCGTTGCCTTTGTCAGACTGTCCACTTTTGGGATAGTTGGTGTATAAACTCTTCGTTTTGATGATATATAGGGGACAAAGGACCTACTCAACCCTCCACCGTGAAAGTGTTTAAAAAAAAAAAAGTACCCTATAAACCGATTTTCTCTGCACTTTCTACCTTTTCAGCTTTAGTTTAGTTATTTAGGGAAAGTGGTCCAAGTTTCATTTTCGCCTTTTGCATCCCTTTCAAATGTTATTATTGTTGAATAAAGTCACAGTTATTTTCCTAGGTTTCCTTGTTTGTCTCGTGTTTTGTTAGTCTGCCTGTATTTGGCCAGTTTGGGTTGCAAAAATTAGTTTAGTTATTAAAGCACCGTTTTGAAACAGTCATTCTTTCTGGACTATAGTGGTATAAGCAGTGGCGGATGCATGATTTTTATGATGAGTTTCCAAATCAGTGTTCCTTACTATGATATTTTTTAGTGCCGATGAATAAGAGAATCAATTATAAAAGTTAGAGGTATGTGTAAGGTGATTGTTAATATATGCGACGTCGACGTAAAAAAGCCAACTTAATTTGTTGTAAAAAGAGTTTTAAAAAAATAAAATAAAATAAAACATAAATCATTGAAGAAAAGAAGAGTTAAACTGAATTCTTAATATTAACAATGTAACATGTAGAATAAAAAGTGATATAAATAGGAACACATAAAATATAAAACAAAAAAAATCAATGAAAAATGAAAGAAAATATTATAATTGTTCTTATAGTGAGCATCAAACTCTCAAATGTATATAATAAAAAATATAATTTTTGTGTAAGAATCAAACTCAAAGTCAAATGTAAATAAGAAAAATAATGACATTTATAGATGTAAGGAGAATCTTACATCACTCGGACCATTTGGGCCATACTCCACGCTGAAGGCAGAGAAAGATGACATCTGCGCTACTTACATATTTGTTATGAATGTCAATATACATATACTATACACAAAATGTATGGGGTTCCGTGGGATCCCATGGCTATGAGTAGGTCTGCCACCGGGTATAAGTTGTAAATAAACTAAAGTATAAGGATAATGAGTTGAGGATAATTTTCCATAATTGAAAATGTTCATATTTTTTTGGAACGGATGAAAATTAAAAATGCACATATTTTTTTGACACAAATGAATATAAAAATATGACTTTGAAATTAAAAAAATAAATCTATTAAATCCTAGACAGAAAAATGTCTAAATTAATGAGTTTGAGTTAAACATACGAGCCCATTATAGTTTCAAGATTAATTTTTTTATCTTTTTGGTATCCAATTTTAATTATGTGAATTAATTCGATGCAAAATTCAAAATAAAATACTATATGAATTAGTTAAATTTATTCGATGAATATATAAAATATTCAACCAAACTTTTTCAGAATTTATTTTAAACATTTAACTTTCGCTCTTTATTTAGTTATCATATCTTCTATCTGATTCAATGTACTACTAAACAGCTCCTAAAATTTGCGTCATCTATGAAATTGAAATATGTCATCGATACGGAGAGAATTTTAACATAACATTTTGATATGTTAAAAGAAAAGGGAAAGAGCAAAGAAAATTTTAAAAATCCAGATTCGTAGAACCAGAAAATTGAGCTTACCAACCCCAGAAATAAATAAAGTAATAAATCGATATTTAACCCACTTCATTTTCTGTTTTTTTTTCAATTTTTGGGTAAGCCAAACCACAGAGAAAAGGTCAAACTGTCGATGCGATGTACTCAAAGACTTCGCCATTTATTAATTTCAAAACCTAATTTAATGACAACATCTAATTATTAAGTTATTAAAAAAATAATATAGTGAGTGCTTTAGAAATCAGCAATAATATATGCTTAATATAAATATCTATCCATTGAAGTCTCCAAATGCTGCCATTGTTGTCCACTACTTTTATTCGTTGCAAAGGTTTGTGAGATATGTGTGTGAGAGAGAAAGGGGAGAAGGTAGAGATGGAGAACTGGAAGAACTTGATGCATGCATGTTGGAAAATGAGATACAAACTTGTTGGGCGAAAATTACACGGAAAATAAAACAACGAAGATTACACGGAAACAACTGAAAATTACACGAAAAAAAAACCGTGGAAAGCGGTAAGCCGAGTCGAGGAGTCCTCTTTCCGCAAGACGAGATACGCCCCGGAAGTGCTATCGGTTTGGCGTGTCGTCCCCAAAGATAAAACGGCTTCGTCTCTGAAGTAGCAGCACCGCTAGCAGCAGAGCTCCGGCGAACGGGAGTAAGGTGGGGGTAGAGCTTCGACGGGAAGATTATGCAGAGAGGGAGAGAGCGTGTATGCAAGAATGTTTGTGTATGTTTTGTATATAATGCAATGCATGCATGCCTATTTATAGGCCAAGTCCACCCGCAGGGGCATTGATGGAGTCAACAGCCATTATGTGTGTCATGATGGCTTGACTGTAACCGCCGGGGGTTATTGACTGGTGCACTAGCCATTGGGAGCTGAAGAGACACGACGCACCTGGACATGCTACACGGCAGGATACACCATGGACTGTCGGGGTCCATCGGGGACCTTTTGTGTCTCGTTATGCGTCGGGGTCCAGCGGGAACATGACGTGGACCAGACCCGTCGGGGATAGCGTGGAGTCGGGGGTGGTCTAAAAAGAATAAGCGGGTCTTGAACCACGCTCAACGACCAGCTCCAAAGAACAGCTCAAAGACCACCCAAAGACCAATTGCCAAGATCCAAGATCCAAGGCACCCGACACCCGGCGCACGGGTCACGGTGCGCAGTGCGCGGCTCGCGGGCAGGCGACGGCGGCACGCGCGTGTGGGCTCTGTCACCCGTCTTGTTCCACGATAATTATTATACATAATAATTTATCTTATTAAATACTTCATCAAAGAAGTTTATCATCTCCGATGTGGGATAACTAACACTTAGTTAATTAATTCCTTAGTTTTTCCCATAGCTCATTTTTAGCTTTAATGTGACCAACTTTAATATATTATTTCTCACTCACCGGGAATCGGCTTTGAGAAAATGAATATACTACGGTCATCTACTCGGAACGTAGATCGTCGCTATTGCATTTAATTTCACAAAATCAAATGCCTTGTAACATTTATTATTAGACAAAGTCGTTTGACCAAGCAAGATTCCAACAATGTATTTGTGACGATATTTCTGTCAAATTTCGCATCGTTGCTAGTAAATCCGACTATTGCAGACGTTACCATGGAAGTTGTGTGCCTTGGAAAAGATGAATGTTCACTCTCCATTTATCTCTCCGGCTTCCAACAGGCTGTATGTCTCTCTCTTTTTCTTTTTTTTTATTATCAAATGAATAGAAATTTAAAAGCTTACGATACGATAGATTCGAACCTGAAACCCATAGTTTTACATTAATCACTTTATCACTAGGTCAACACAAGCACACATGTATCTCTCTCTACGAATGTATGTGTCACGCCCGCATTTCCTATTATAGAATACACGGTTGATAGCGACTAGGGGAGGATTAAAGAAGCGGGGAAGAAAGGGGAAAACAGCACAACTCGACCATAGCTCGAAACAAATGGGAATAGCTCGAATAAAATCAGAGTATCTCAACAATCAACAACTCAAAAATGAACGATACAAGAACTCAAAAGAATGACAACTACTCAGTGGAAGCATTTGAGAGAAGGAATATGACACATGTGAAGGCATGGCACATTCTAGACACTTAAATTTATTCAACGGTCTTGCTCAACACCGATCGCGCCCGTCACGCTCAACCTGCACATTTTTAAAAAGAAATGCAGGGTTGAGTACTTGTTGTACTCAGTGAACACATGCCAAAATAATTTTCATAAAATATTGTGTCAGCATTTAAAAGTGAACTCGGGGTTTTATTAAAGGCCAAGTCACCAAAACATTTTTCTCGCTCAAAAGTATGGCTGCAGCCCATTTTTCTCTCTCCTCGTACCATATCTGAACCTCATATGTGAAACGAGAACATGGCCACATTCTCGATCACTGGACCGGCCAACTCGAAAGATAGCGCACGATCCCCTCTGTGTACACTAGCTTGAATAGGGACTCACTCCCTAGACAAACCCGGATTCGATTAAACTCATAACTTCTAGTAGGGACTCACTTCCCACTAGGGCGATCGGATAGGCATATCCTCAAAAACAAAATACGGCATGACACAATATATTTGGAATTTAAGCTCATAACTCATACTTGAAAGATATTGCGTAAATTTAAAAGTAAGCCTACACAATAATGTAGGATAGAAAGCCCACAAAATATTTAGTTAGAAAGCCCACCTCGTTCGTTTAATTTTCTGAATTTAAATTCCTTACTTCGACTTCAATTTTGTCAGTGGAGAAAATCCGTTCTTAAGTCCACGCTTCCCTACTTTCAATTATCCCCTTTGGCCCAACAAATATAATTACTCCAGGCCCAAAACATATCCGGCTTGACCCAAGACAACTAGCTCCCTTCTTCATTTTATTTTTCGTATCAGCCAACTAATCCTAATACTCCAACTGTAGGCTCTATCCAGCCCAATTATACTTTAGGCCCAAAACAACTCTCCTGCTCTTACGTCAACTCCATTCTTCCACAATTTCATATTCCTAAGTTGACTTCAATTTGAAGCTCTTGTACCACCGCATGTTGCTTCTTTTTCCTCCATATCGGCACTCCTTCCATCGCTCTCCTTCTCCACTCTAATTCACTCTCAAAAGCTCCTTCTCTCCGGCAAAACTCGGCACCGCCGCTGCCACCGTTCTTCGCCAACGCAAGCTGTTGTCCACCGACGCGAGGTGCTGCATCAAGCACCGCCGTCACCACCCTATCTTTCCCTCATCTCCTTCAACCTCACTGCAGCACCGCCCCTCCATCGCCGCCGCCTCTGCCTCCTCCGTCGCTCAGTCTGTCGAAACTGCATCGCCGTTAGTTTTTTGCGGTCTTACCCACAGCCGTTCAGATCTGAATCGTGGCGAGTCTCTGTCAATGCCTTCCTCGCGCTGCTGCTGTCCCTCCTTCGTGACGCCGCTGCTGTCTACTGCTCATGTAGTGGCATCCACCGCCGTCTCCTCTTCTCTCTCTTTCGTTGACTGTCGGCGGTGCCATCACCAACTTCAGAAACACCGTTGCTGCCATTCGAAGCCGCCCGGAACTACCGAACAGTTGCTGCTGCTCCCCGTCGGGTCGTCGTCGTTCGCCTTCTCCCTCCTACCTCAGCGGCAATCGGCGCCGCCGCTTCTCTCCTTTCTAACTCTCTCGGTTTTCTTCTCTAACTCTCTAACTCTTTGTTTAGTTGTTACTGAATTTATGTGTAGAAGATCGTGGGATTAATTGGATATATATATAGGCAAAACTGATAGATATTGATGGACTTGGTGGTTGGAGAGATTTGAGATAACTACCATAGATTTGATATTGAATAGTGATAGATATCCTTATATTAGAATTAAGAGTATTAATTTTGGGCTCAAAGAAGGAAGAATTAAAAAGTTCTGAGCTCATGATAATTGGATTTCAAATTGGGCTAGGAAAGAATAATTGTTTGGCTCAAAAAGTGAAATACTTCTCTCGACAAATAAATAAAGGCAAAAAAAAATTTCAGATGCGTAACGACGCCCTTTGGAGAATAAACAAAAAGTCGGGGTGTTACAATCTACCCAACTTAACAAAAATTTCATCCCGAAATTTGCTTTAGTCATTCGAATATAGAATTTCTCCATCATCATGTCTTTCACCCACTTTCGTGTTCAAAACTTCATTTCGTCTTCGTTATCTTCCTCTTCTTGAAATTTTCTTCGTATTCTTTCTGATCTTATCATTTAGGGAAAACTATAGGAAATAGTAACTATCATACTATAGATAAAATGGTTTGCACCAAGCTTGCTCCAAAGTTTCACGCAATTCCAAGAAAAAGTTTCATGGTCCACCGACCTCCATTCGCACTCTCGATCTCCTTGCCTCGTCGTGCCTTGACAAATTAGGGATTCACACCAAACTTTCAGATTCTCGTTCGTTTTCATCACTCGGGAAAGTGATAGATTATCTCAACTTAAAACTACGGTTCATGCGTATTCAATCTAGCCTATAACATAAGCACTCTATGTTCGCAACACTCTTCATCATCTCACATCTCAACATTCATCACATTTAAAGTCTTTCATACTTCAAATAACAAGTATAATACACAACACATCGCTTCCCAAAATACAACGCTATCACATTTCACATCTACTTTCAAAACAAACATTTTCTTCAAAACTCACACTTTTTCTTCAAAAGTCAAAAGTCTTTACTTTCAAACTTTAAAAGGTTTTAATGCTAAACAAAGCATCTTCATAAAACTCACTTATCTTAAAAAATTTGAACTATCTTTCTCACTTTAAAACTCAAACTCGAAATCAAACTCATAATTTCACTTCAAAACTTGTTCTTTTCTTAAACATCAGAAAATAATATTCTCAATTTGAAACCAATCCCTCGCGGAAAGATTTTACTCCCTCGTTCTTAAAAAAAATTTCTTCTCTTTCATTCTAAAAAATTCTCTCATTTTCCTTTCTCCAAAACTTTCTCATAAAAACATTCTAAAAAAACAAGTTACCTTTTTCTCGGTTGAGTGTGGCGAGTCGGGATGTTGAGCCTTCAATGCATAATTATTATCATTATTATTATTATCATTATTATTTTAGTCTAGCGAAACAAGTCTAGACTAAGTCAGAAAAAGACTCTCGGGTCTAGAGCGGAAAGAAAAATTGCTCTGATACCACTTTGTCACGCCCGCATTTCCTAAGGATAAAATACACGGTTGATCGCGACTAGGGAGGATTAAAGAAGCGGGGAAGAAAGGGGAAAACAGCACAACTCGACCATAGCTCGAAACAAATGGGAATAGCTTGAATAAAATCAGAGTATCTCAACAATCAACAACTAAAAAATGAACGTTATCTCAGCGATACAAGAACTCAAAAGAATGACAACTACTCAGCGGAAGCATTTGAGAGAAGGAATATGCCAAGACATGACACATTCTAGACACTTAAATTTCTTCAACGGTCTTGCTGAACACCGACCGCGCCCGTCACGCTTAACCTGCACATTTAAAGAGAAATGCAGGGCTGAGTACTTGATGTACTCAGTGAACAAATGACAAAATAATTTTCATAAAATATTGTGTCAGCATTTAAAAGTGACCTCGGAGTTTTATAAAAGGCCAAGTCACCAAAACATTTTTCTCGCTCAAAAGTATGGCTGCAGCCCATTTTTCTCTCTCCTCGTACCATATCTGAACCTCATATGTGAAACGAGAACATGGCCACATTCTCGATCACTGGACCGGCCAACTCGAAAGATAGCGCACGATCCCCTCTGTGTACACTAGCTTGAATAGGGACTCACTCCCTAGACAAACCAGATTCGATTAAACTCGTAACTTCTAGTAGGGACTCACTTCCCACTAGTGCGATCGGATAGGCAAATCCTCAAAAACAAAATACGGCATGACACAATATATTTGGAATTTAAGCTCATAACTCATACTTGAAAGATATTGCGTAAATTTAAAAGTAAGCCTACACAATAATGTAGGATAGAGAGCCCACAAAATACTTAGTTAGAAAGCCCACCTCGTTCGTTTAATTTTCTAAATTTGAATTCCTTACTTCGACTTCAATTTTGTCAGTGGAGAAAATCTGTTCTTAAGTCCACGCTTCCCTACTTTCAATTATCCCCTTTGGCCTAACAAATATAATTACTCCAGGCCCAAAACATATTCGGCTTGACCCAAGACAACTAGCTCCCTTATTCATTTTATTTTTCGTATCAGCCAACTAATCCTAATACTCCAACTGTAGGCTCAACCTAAATTAGAATTAACATATATATCCAGCCCAATTATACTTTAGGCCCAAAACAACTCTCCTACTCTTACGTCAACTCCATTCTTCCACAATTTCATATTCCTAAGTTGACTTCAATTTGAAGCTCCTATACCACCGCTTGCTGCTTCTTTTTCCTCCATCTCGGCACTCCTTCTATCGCTCTCCCTCTCCACTCTAATTCTCTCTCAAAAGCTCCTTCTCTCCGGCAAAACTCGGCACCGCTGCTGCCACCGTTCTTCGCCGACGCAAGCTGTTGTCCACCGACGCGAGGTGCTGCATCAAGCACCGCCGTCACCACCCTATCTTTCCCTCATCTCCTTCTACCTCACTGCAGCACCGCCCCTCCGTCGCCGCCGCCTCTGCTTCCTCCGTCGCTCAGTCTGCCGAAACTGCATCGCCGTTAGTTTATTGCGGTCTTACCCACAGCCGTTCAGATCTGAATCGTGGCGAGTCTCCGTCAATGCCTTCCTCGCGCTGCTGCTGTCCCTCCTTCGTGACGCCGCTGCTGTCTGCTGCTCGTGTAGTGGCATCCACCGCCGTCTCCTCTTCTCTCTCTTTCGTTGACTGCCGGTGGTGCCATCACCAACTTCAGAAAACATTATTGCTGCCATTCGAAGCCGCCCGGAACTAACGAACAGTTGTTGCTGCTCCCCGTCGGGTCGTCGTGGTTCGCCTTCTCCCTCCTACCTCAGCGGCAATCGGCGCCGCCGCTTCTCTCCTTTCTAACTCTCTCGGTTTTCTTCTCTAACTCTCTAACTCTTTGTTTTGTTGTTACTGAATTTATGTATAGAAAGATCGTGGGATTAATTGGATATATATATAGGCAAAACTGATAGATATTGATGGATTTGGTGGTTGGAGAGATTTGAGATAACTACCGTAGATTTGATATTGAATAGTGATAGATATCCTTATATTAGAATTAAGAGTATTAATTTTGGGCTCAAAGAAGGAAGAATTAAAAAGTTTTGAGCTCATGATAATTGGATTTCAAATTGGGCTAGGAAAGTATAATTGTTTGGCTCAAAAAGTGAAATACTTCTCTCGACAAATAAATAAAGGCAAAAAAAATTTTCAGATGCGTAACGACGTCCTTTGGAGAATAAACAAAAAGTCGGGGTGTTACAATCTACCCAACTTAACAAAAATTTCATCCCGAAATTTGCTTACGTCATTCGAATATAGAATTTCTCCATCATCATGTCTTTCACCCACTTTCGTGTTCAAAACTTCATTTCGTCTTCGTTATCTTCCTCTTCTTGAAATTTTCTTCGTATTCTTTCTGATCTTATCATTTAGGGAAAACTATAGGAAATAGTAACTATCATACTATAGATAAAATGGTTCGCACCTAGCTTGCTCCAAAGTTTCACGCAATTCCAAGAAAAAGTTTCATGGTCCACCGACCTCCATTCGCACTCTCGATCTCCTTGCCTCGTCGTGCCTTGACAAATTAGGGGTTCACACCAAACTTTCAGATTCTCGTTCGTTTTCATCACTCGGGAAAGTGATAGATTATCTTAACTTAAAACTACGGTTCACGCGTATTCAATCTAGCCTATAACATAAGCACTCTATGTTCGCAACACTCTTCATCATCTCACATCTCAACATTCATCACATTTAAAGTCTTTCATACTTCAAATAACAAGTATAATACACAACACATCGCTTTCCAAAATACAACGCTATCACATTTCACATCTACTTTCAAAACAAACATTTTCTTCAAAACTCACACTTTTTCTTCAAAAGTCAAAAGTCTATACTTTCAAACTTTAAAAGGTTTTGACGCTAAACAAAGCATCTTCATAAAACTCACTTATCTTAAAAAAAATTGAACTATCTTTCTCACTTTAAAACTCAAACTCGAAATCAAACTCATAATTTCTCTTCAAAACTTGCTCTTTTCTTAAACATCAGAAACTACTATTCTCAATTTGAAACCAATCCCTCGCGGAAAGATTTTACTTCCTCATTCTTAAAAAAAATTTCTTCTCTTTCATTCTAAAAAATTCTCTCATTTTACTTTCTCCAAAACTTTCTCATAAAAACATTCTAAAAAAAACATGTTACCTTTTTCTCGGTTGAGTGTGGCGAGTCGGGATGTTGAGCCTTCAATGCATAATTATTATCATTATTATTATTATCATTATTATTTTAGTCTAGCGAAAAAAATCTAGACTAAGTCAGAAAAAGACTCTCGGGTCTAGAGCAGAAAGGAAAATTGCTCTGATACCACTTTGTCACGCCCGCATTTCCTAATGATAGAATACACGGTTGATCGCGACTAGGGAGGATTAAAGAAGCGGGGAAGAAAGGGGAAAACAACACAACTCGACCATAGCTCGAAACAAATGGGAATAGCTTGAATAAAATCAGAGTATCTCAACAATCAACAACTCAAAAATGAACGATACAAGAACTCAAAAGAATGACAACTACTCAGCGGAAGCATTTGAGAGAAGGAATATGCCACGTGTGAAGACATGACACATTCTAGACACTTAAATTTCTTCAACGGTCTTGTTCAACACCGACCGCGCCCGTCACGCTCAACCTGCACATTTAAAAAGAAATGCAGGGCTGGGTACTTGATGTACTCAGTGAACACATGCCAAAATAATTTTCATAAAATATTGTGTCAGCATTTAAAAGTGACCTCGGAGTTTTATAAAAGGCCAAGTCACCAAAACATTTTTCTCGCTTAAAAGTATGGCTGCAGCCCATTTTTCTCTCTCCTCGTACCATATCTGAACCTCATATGTGTAACAAGAACATGGCCACATTCTCGATCACTGGACCGGCCAACTCGAAAGATAGCGCACGATCCCCTCTGTGTACACTAGCTTGAATAGGGACTCACTCCCTAGACAAACCTGGATTCGATTAAACTCATAACTTCTAGTAGGGACTCACTTCCCACTAGGGCGATCGGATAGGCATATCCTCAAAAACAAAATACGGCATGACACAATATATTTGGAATTTAAGCTCATAACTCATACTTGAAAGATATTGCGTAAATTTAAAAGTAAGCCTTCACAATAATGTAGGATAGAGAGCCCACAAAATACTTAGTTAGAAAGCCCACCTCGTTCGTTTAATTTTCTAAATTTGAATTCCTTACTTCGACTTCAATTTTGTCAGTGGAGAAAATCTGTTCTTAAGTCCACGCTTCCCTACTTTCAATTATCCCCTTTGGCCCAACAAATATAATTACTCCATGCCCAAAACATATTAGGCTTGACCCAAGACAACTAGCTCCCTTCTTCATTTTATTTTTCGTATCAGCCAACTAATCCTAATACTCCAACTGTAGGCTCAACCTAAATTAGAATTAACATATCTATCCAGCCCAATTATACTTTAGGCCCAAAACAACTCCCCTACTCTTACGTCAACTCCATTCTTCCACAATTTCATATTCCTAAGTTGACTTCAATTTGAAGCTCCTATACCACCGCTTGCTGCTTCTTTTTCCTCCATCTCGGCACTCCTTCCATCTCTCTCCCTCTCCACTCTAATTCTCTCTTAAAAGCTCCTTCTCTCCGGCAAAACTCGGCACCGCCGCTGCCACCGTTCTTCGCTGACGCAAGCTGTTGTCCACCGACGCGAGGTGCTGCATCAAGCACCGCCGTCACCACCCTATCTTTCCTTCATCTCCTTCTACCTCACTGCAGCACCGCCCCTCCGTCGCCGCCGCCTCTGCTTCCTCCGTCGCTCAGTCTGCCGAAACTGCATCGCCGTTAGTTTTTTGCGGTCTTACCCACAGCCGTTCAGATCTGAATCGTGGCGAGTCTCCGTCAATGCCTTCCTCGCGCTGCTGCTGTCCCTCCTTCGTGACGCCGCTGCTGTCTGCTGCTCGTGTAGTGGCATCCACCGCCGTCTCCTCTTCTCTCTCTTTCGTTGACTGCCTGCGGTGCCATCACCAAATTCAGAAACATCGTTGCTGCCATTCGAAGCCGCCCGGAACTACCGAACAGTTGCTGCTGCTCCCCGTCGGGTCGTCGTCGTTCGCCTTCTCCCTCCTACCTCAGCGGCAATCGGCGCCGCCGCTTCTCTCCTTTCTAACTCTCTCGGTTTTCTTCTCTAACTCTCTAACTCTTTGTTTTGTTGTTACTGAATTTATGTATAGAAAGATCGTGGGATTAATTGGATATATATATATATATATGCAAAACTGATAGATATTGATGGATTTGGTGGTTGGAGAGATTTGAGATAACTACCGTAGATTTGATATTGAATAGTGATAGATATCCTTATATTAGAATTAAGAGTATTAATTTTGGGCTCAAAGATGGAAGAATTAAAAAGTTTTGAGCTCATGATAATTGGATTTCAAATTGGGCTAGGAAAGAATATTTGTTTGGCTCAAAAAGTGAAATACTTCTCTCGACAAATAAATAAAGGCAAAAAAAAATTTCAGATGCGTAACGACATCCTTTGGAGAATAAACAAAAAGTCGGGGTGTTACAATCTACCCAACTTAACAAAAATTTCATCCCGAAATTTGCTTACGTCCTTCGAATATAGAATTTCTCCATCATCATGTCTTTCACCCACTTTCGTGTTCAAAACTTCATTTCGTCTTCGTTATCTTCCTCTTCTTAAAATTTTCTTCGTATTCTTTCTGATCTTATCGTTTAGGGAAAACTATAGGAAATAGTAACTATCATACTATAGATAAAATGGTTCGCACCTAGCTTGCTCCAAAGTTTCACGCAATTCCAAGAAAAAGTTTCATGGTCCACCGACCTCCATTCGCACTCTCGATCTCCTTGCCTCGTCGTGCCTTGACAAATTAGGGGTTCACACCAAACTTTCAGATTCTCATTCGTTTTCATCACTCGGGAAAGTGATAGATTATCTCAACTTAAAACTATGGTTCACGCGTATTCAATCTAGCCTATAACATAAGCACTCTATGTTCGCAACACTCTTCATCATCTCACATCTCAACATTCATCACATTTAAAGTCTTTCGTACTTCAAATAACAAGTATAATACACAACACATCGCTTTCCAAAATACAACGCTATCACATTTCACATCTACTTTCAAAACAAACATTTTCTTCAAAACTCACACTTTTTCTTATATTAGAATTAAGAGTATTAATTTTGGGCTCAAAGATGGAAGAATTAAAAAGTTTTGAGCTCATGATAATTGGATTTCAAATTGGGCTAGGAAAGAATATTTGTTTGGCTTAAAAAGTTAAATACTTCTCTCGACAAATAAATAAAGGCAAAAAAAAATTTCAGATGCGTAACGACATCCTTTGGAGAATAAACAAAAAGTCGGGGTGTTACAATCTACCCAACTTAACAAAAATTTCATCCCGAAATTTGCTTACGTCCTTCGAATATAGAATTTCTCCATCATCATGTCTTTCACCCACTTTCGTGTTCAAAACTTCATTTCGTCTTCGTTATCTTCCTCTTCTTAAAATTTTCTTCGTATTCTTTCTGATCTTATCGTTTAGGGAAAACTATAGGAAATAGTAACTATCATACTATAGATAAAATGGTTCGCACCTAGCTTGCTCCAAAGTTTCACGCAATTCCAAGAAAAAGTTTCATGGTCCACCGACCTGCATTCGCACTCTCGATCTCCTTGCCTCGTCGTGCCTTGACAAATTAGGGGTTCACACCAAACTTTCAGATTCTCATTCGTTTTCATCACTCGGGAAAGTGATAGATTATCTCAACTTAAAACTACGGTTCACGCGTATTCAATCTAGCCTATAACATAAGCACTCTATGTTCGCAACACTCTTCATCATCTCACATCTCAACATTCATCACATTTAAAGTCTTTCTTACTTCAAATAACAAGTATAATACACAACACATCGCTTTCCAAAATACAACGCTATCACATTTCACATCTACTTTCAAAACAAACATTTTCTTCAAAACTCACACTTTTTCTTCAAAAGTCAAAAGTCTATACTTTCAAACTTTAAAAGGTTTTGACACTAAACAAAGCATCTTCATAAAACTCACTTATCTTAAAAAAATTTGAACTATCTTTCTCACTTTAAAACTCAAACTCGAAATCAAACTCATAATTTCTCTTCAAAACTTGCTCTTTTCTTAAACATCAGAAAATACTATTCTCAATTTGAAACCAATCCCTCGCGGAAAGATTTTACTTCCTCGTTCTTAAAAAAAATTTCTTCTCTTTCATTCTAAAAAATTCTCTCATTTTCCTTTCTCCAAAACTTTCTCATAAAAACATTCTAAAAAAACATGTTACCTTTTTCTCGGTTGAGTGTGGCGAGTCGGGATGTTGAGCCTTCAATGCATAATTATTATCATTATTATTATTATCATTATTATTTTAGTCTAGCGAAAAAAGTCTAGACTAAGTCAGAAAAAGACTCTCGGGTCTAGAGCAGAAAGAAAAATTGCTCTGATACCACTTTGTCACGCCCGCATTTCCTAATGATAGAATACACGGTTGATCGCGACTAGGGAGGATTAAAGAAGCGGGGAAGAAAGGGGAAAACAGCACAACTCGACCATAGCTCGAAACAAATGGGAATAGCTTGAATAAAATCAGAGTATCTCAACAATCAACAACTCAAAAATGAACGATACAAGAACTCAAAAGAATGACAACTACTCAGCGGAAGCATTTGAGAGAAGGAATATGCCACGTGTGAAGACATGACACATTCTAGACACTTAAATTTCTTCAACGGTCTTGTTCAACACCGACCGCGCCCGTCACGCTCAACCTGCACATTTAAAAAGAAATGCAGGGCTGGGTACTTGATGTACTCAGTGAACACATGCCAAAATAATTTTCATAAAATATTGTGTCAGCATTTAAAAGTGACCTCGGAGTTTTATAAGAGGCAAAGTCACCAAAACATTTTTCTCGCTTAAAAGTATGGCTGCAGCCCATTTTTCTCTCTCCTCGTACCATATCTGAACCTCATATGTGAAACGAGAACATGGCCACATTCTCGATCACTGGACCGGCCAACTCGAAAGATAGCGCACGATCCCCTCTGTGTACACTAGCTTGAATAGGGACTCACTCCCTAGACAAACCTGGATTCGATTAAACTCATAACTTCTAGTAGGGACTCACTTCCCACTAGGGCGATCGGATAGGCATATCCTCAAAAACAAAATACGGCATGACACAATATATTTGGAATTTAAGCTCATAACTCATACTTGAAAGATATTGCGTAAATTTAAAGTAAGCCTTCACAATAATGTAGGATAGAGAGCCCACAAAATACTTAGTTAGAAAGCCCACCTCGTTCGTTTAATTTTCTAAATTTGAATTCCTTACTTCGACTTCAATTTTGTCAGTGGAGAAAATCTGTTCTTAAGTCCACGCTTCCCTACTTTCAATTATCCCCTTTGGCCCAACAAATATAATTACTCCATGCCCAAAACATATTAGGCTTGACCCAAGACAACTAGCTCCCTTCTTCATTTTATTTTTCGTATCAGCCAACTAATCCTAATACTCCAACTGTAGGCTCAACCTAAATTAGAATTAACATATCTATCCAACCCAATTATACTTTAGGCCCAAAACAACTCTCCTACTCTTACATCAACTCCATTCTTCCACAATTTCATATTCCTAAGTTGACTTCAATTTGAAGCTCCTATACCACCGCTTGCTGCTTCTTTTTCCTCCATCTCGGCACTCCTTCCATCTCTCTCCCTCTCCACTCTAATTCTCTCTTAAAAGCTCCTTCTCTCCGGCAAAACTCGGCACCGCCGCTGCCACCGTTCTTCGCTGACGCAAGCTGTTGTCCACCGACGCGAGGTGCTGCATCAAGCACCGCCGTCACCACCCTATCTTTCCTTCATCTCCTTCTACCTCACTGCAGCACCGCCCCTCCGTCGCCGCCGCCTCTGCTTCCTCCGTCGCTCAGTCTGCCGAAACTGCATCGCCGTTAGTTTTTTGCGGTCTTACCCACAGCCGTTCAGATCTGAATCGTGGCGAGTCTCCGTCAATGCCTTCCTCGCGCTGCTGCTGTCCCTCCTTCGTGACGCCGCTGCTGTCTGCTGCTCGTGTAGTGGCATCCACCGCCGTCTCCTCTTCTCTCTCTTTCGTTGACTGCCTGCGGTGCCATCACCAAATTCAGAAACATCGTTGCTGCCATTCGAAGCCGCCCGGAACTACCGAACAGTTGCTGCTGCTCCCCGTCGGGTCGTCGTCGTTCGCCTTCTCCCTCCTACCTCAGCGGCAATCGGCGCCGCCGCTTCTCTCCTTTCTAACTCTCTCGGTTTTCTTCTCTAACTCTCTAACTCTTTGTTTTGTTGTTACTGAATTTATGTATAGAAAGATCGTGGGATTAATTGGATATATATATATATATATGCAAAACTGATAGATATTGATGGATTTGGTGGTTGGAGAGATTTGAGATAACTACCGTAGATTTGATATTGAATAGTGATAGATATCCTTATATTAGAATTAAGAGTATTAATTTTGGGCTCAAAGATGGAAGAATTAAAAAGTTTTGAGCTCATGATAATTGGATTTCAAATTGGGCTAGGAAAGAATATTTGTTTGGCTCAAAAAGTGAAATACTTCTCTCGACAAATAAATAAAGGCAAAAAAAAATTTCAGATGCGTAACGACATCCTTTGGAGAATAAACAAAAAGTCGGGGTGTTACAATCTACCCAACTTAACAAAAATTTCATCCCGAAATTTGCTTACGTCCTTCGAATATAGAATTTCTCCATCATCATGTCTTTCACCCACTTTCGTGTTCAAAACTTCATTTCGTCTTCGTTATCTTCCTCTTCTTAAAATTTTCTTCGTATTCTTTCTGATCTTATCGTTTAGGGAAAACTATAGGAAATAGTAACTATCATACTATAGATAAAATGGTTCGCACCTAGCTTGCTCCAAAGTTTCACGCAATTCCAAGAAAAAGTTTCATGGTCCACCGACCTCCATTCGCACTCTCGATCTCCTTGCCTCGTCGTGCCTTGACAAATTAGGGGTTCACACCAAACTTTCAGATTCTCATTCGTTTTCATCACTCGGGAAAGTGATAGATTATCTCAACTTAAAACTATGGTTCACGCGTATTCAATCTAGCCTATAACATAAGCACTCTATGTTCGCAACACTCTTCATCATCTCACATCTCAACATTCATCACATTTAAAGTCTTTCGTACTTCAAATAACAAGTATAATACACAACACATCGCTTTCCAAAATACAACGCTATCACATTTCACATCTACTTTCAAAACAAACATTTTCTTCAAAACTCACACTTTTTCTTCAAAAGTCAAAAGTCTATACTTTCAAACTTTAAAAGGTTTTGACGCTAAACAAAGCATCTTCATAAAACTCACTTATCTTAAAAAAATTTGAACTATCTTTCTCACTTTAAAACTCAAACTCGAAATCAAACTCATAATTTCTCTTCAAAACTTGCTCTTTTCTTAAACATCAGAAAATACTATTCTCAATTTGAAACCAATCCCTCGCGGAAAGATTTTACTTCCTCGTTCTTAAAAAAAATTTCTTCTCTTTCATTCTAAAAAATTCTCTCATTTTCCTTTCTCCAAAACTTTCTCATAAAAACATTCTAAAAAACATGTTACCTTTTTCTCGGTTGAGTGTGGCGAGTCGGGATGTTGAGCCTTCAATGCATAATTATTATCATTATTATTATTATCATTATTATTTTAGTCTAGCGAAAAAAGTCTAGACTAAGTCAGAAAAAGACTCTCGGGTCTAGAGCAGAAAGAAAAATTGCTCTGATACCACTTTGTCACGCCCGCATTTCCTAATGATAGAATACACGGTTGATCGCGACTAGGGAGGATTAAAGAAGCGGGGAAGAAAGGGGAAAACAGCACAACTCGACCATAGCTCGAAACAAATGGGAATAGCTTGAATAAAATCAGAGTATCTCAACAATCAACAACTCAAAAATGAACGATACAAGAACTCAAAAGAATGACAACTACTCAGCGGAAGCATTTGAGAGAAGGAATATGCCACGTGTGAAGACATGACACATTCTAGACACTTAAATTTCTTCAACGGTCTTGTTCAACACCGACCGCGCCCGTCACGCTCAACCTGCACATTTAAAAAGAAATGCAGGGTTGGGTACTTGATGTACTCAGTGAACACATGCCAAAATAATTTTCATAAAATATTGTGTCAGCATTTAAAAGTGACCTCGGAGTTTTATAAAAGGCCAAGTCACCAAAACATTTTTCTCGCTTAAAAGTATGGCTGCAGCCCATTTTTCTCTCTCCTCGTACCATATCTGAACCTCATATGTGAAACGAGAACATGGCCACATTCTCGATCACTGGACCGGCCAACTCGAAAGATAGCGCACGATCCCCTCTGTGTACACTAGCTTGAATAGGGACTCACTCCCTAGACAAACCTGGATTCGATTAAACTCATAACTTCTAGTAGGGACTCACTTCCCACTAGGGCGATCGGATAGGCATATCCTCAAAAACAAAATACGGCATGACACAATATATATGGAATTTAAGCTCATAACTCATACTTGAAAGATATTGCGTAAATTTAAAAGTAAGCCTTCACAATAATGTAGGATAGAGAGCCCACAAAATACTTAGTTAGAAAGCCCACCTCGTTCGTTTAATTTTCTAAATTTGAATTCCTTACTTCGACTTCAATTTTGTCAGTGGAGAAAATCTGTTCTTAAGTCCACGCTTCCCTACTTTCAATTATCCCCTTTGGCCCAACAAATATAATTACTCCATGCCCAAAACATATTAGGCTTGACCCAAGACAACTAGCTCCCTTCTTCATTTTATTTTTCGTATCAACCAACTAATCCTAATACTCCAACTGTAGGCTCAACCTAAATTAGAATTAACATATCTATCCAGCCCAATTATACTTTAGGCCCAAAACAACTCTCCTACTCTTACGTCAACTCCATTCTTCCACAATTTCATATTCCTAAGTTGACTTCAATTTGAAGCTCCTATACCACCGCCTGCTGCTTCTTTTTCCTCCATCTCGGCACTCCTTCCATCGCTCTCCCTCTCCACTCTAATTCTCTCTCAAAAGCTCATTCTCTCCGGCAAAACTCGGCACCGCCGCTGCCACCGTTCTTCGCCGACGCAAGCTGCTGTCCGCCGATGCGAGGTCCTGCATCAAGCACCGCCGTCACCACCCTATCTTTCCCTCATCTCCTTCTACCTCTCGGCAGCACCTCCCCTCTGTCGCCGCCACCTCTGCCTCCGCCGTCACTCAGTCTACCGAAACTGCATTGCCGTTAGTTTTTTGCGGTCTTACCCACCGTAGTTCGGATATGAATCGCGGCGAGTCTCCGGCAATGCCTTCCTCGCGCTGCTGCTGTCCCTCCTTCGTGACGCCGCTGCAGTCTGCTGCTCGTGTAGTGGCATCCACCGCCGTCTCCTCTTCTCTCTCTTTCGTTGACTGCCGGCGGTGCTATCACCAACGTCAGAAACACCGTTGCTGCCATTTGAAGCCGCCCGGAACTACCGAACAGTTGCTGCTGCTCCCCGCCGGCTCGTCGTCGTTCGCCTTCTCCCTCCTACCTCAGCGGCAATCGGCGCCGCCGCTTCTCTCCTTTCTAACTCTCTCGGTTTTCTTCTCTAACTCTCTAACTCTTTGTTTTGTTGTTATTGAATTTATGTGTAGAAAGATCGCGGGATTAATTGGATATATATATATAGGCAAAACTGATAGATATTGATGGATTTGGTGGTTGGAGAGATTTGAGATAACTACCGTAGATTTGATATTGAATAGTGATAGATATCCTTATATTAGAATTAAGAGTATTAATTTTGGGCTCAAAGAATGAAGAATTAAAAAGTTTTGAGCTCATGACAATTGGATTTCAAATTGGGCTAGAAAATAATAATTGTTTGGCTCAAAAAGTGAAATACTTCTCTCGACAAATAAATAAAGGCAAAAAAATTTTCAGATGCATAACGACGTCCTTTGGAGAATAAACAAAAAGTCGGGGTATTACAGTATGTTTGTGTAAGTTAATAAGATAGGAAGATTATGAGAAAGAAAATATTATCACTTTATCGGTAATGTCCATTTATAGTTTGTTAAGAAAATTATGGCATGCATTGAAGAACACATACAAGGAATTGATTTATATAATTTTCAGTCATAAACATGTTTCATTGGGGTAATTTATCATGTTAAACGTAACCTGAATGTTTTTAATGGTAGAGCCCTTTTTTTCTTGTTAGTTCCTCTCCAAATAATTACTCCCCCGTATCGGAGAAGATGACTCTTTCCTAGGATATATGTAGAGATGTCAATCGGGCCAGCCCATTGGGTTTCGGT
Organism: Salvia splendens; assembly: GCF_004379255.2. NCBI lineage: Eukaryota > Viridiplantae > Streptophyta > Magnoliopsida > Lamiales > Lamiaceae > Salvia > Salvia splendens. The sequence continues at coordinate 28,063,087 of NC_056036.1, forward strand.
CCAACCCGCTCGGGTTGCGGGTCAATCGGGTGCGGGCTAATCGAATTGTGATTTCTTTCGAGTTATAAAAGTACAACCCTAACCCTAAAAGCTCGGTTTTCAGGCTAGCCCAACGGATTAATCGAGTTGCTACCGATAATATTAACATGCGATCAATCCAATAAATAATGATGAAAAATAGTTATATTTATAAAATGTAAAATATATAATTATGATAAATTTGAGATATATGCTTAAACACAATCATAAACATGGTCAAATACTATTTAAGATATTTTTTGAAATTTTAATGCATGTTTTTAGAAATTTAAATATTTTTTAGTGAATTTAAAGTTTTTAATTTATTTATCAATTTTTATATTAATAAAAATTTAATATAATATTTGTATATTTAATATAAAATTGAAAGTTATTTTTTTAGATATCTATATTATAAAATTAATCAACGAAGTGTTTAATTATGAGTAAAAATATTGAATAATATAAATTTTATCGGGTTTTCGGACCAGCCAAACGGATTTTGGGGTCTGGCCCTAACGGGTTGCGGGTTAATCGGGTGCGGGCTAATCGAGTTTTAATTTTTTCGAATTAGAAATTTCCGGCTCTAACCCTATGAATTTTGCGGGCTATTCGAGCCAGCCAACAAGTTGCGGGCTACACTGACATCCCTAGATATATGAGATGTTAGACAGTCTTATTTTAAAGAGTTTAAATAAAAAGAGAAACTGTTAATAATATTTTAATATAAAAACATAAATCAAAGTAAACTATAAAAAGGTTATTGGATATTTTAAATTAAAAAGATAAATCAAATAAACTATAAAAAGGTTATTGAATATTTAAAAGTAGAAGAGATAACTAAAATAATATAGATATAAAAGTGGTTGAATATTTTAACTATTTTAATTTCTAAATAAATAATGGATCTTTATTGGGACAAGAATAAAATAAATCGTGTTTAGTGGGAGGAAGGAATAATATTAAGATGTTTTAATAGAAAAAAAGTTAATGATTCCAGTATTTATATAGGATTATAATCAAAACTGAACGATATCTTAGTGCAAAACACATTTATGTCATTCTTAGAGTCCTCTTCTAATGCTTATAACACCATAATCCAAAAATAAGATTAAATCTACATCTTTAAATTTTAAAATGAGTGGATGAGATTAAAGCTCACAAATTTCAATAAATAGTAGACAAAATATCAACAAAAGAGTAATATCGTCATTATGTTTTCATATGATAATTTTTGTGAGTGTTTTTTTATATCAACATATTGTATTACAAATATCAACTATATGACATAAGAATATCAACACAAGTACAAGAAAATATTAACACAATTTTATTGATATTTTACCTACATTATATTGAGATTTTGCATACACTATATTGAGATTTTTTTTGCATTTGTTGATAAAATCTACTTATCAACATGTAAAAAATTGAAATATAGTTAATCAAATTTCATCACCCGAACATCGTCGGAACTTATGCAATTGAGATCTCGTTGGAATCCTTATAAAATTATCTTTAATTTGATATATTTTCTGCGAGAGAATTTTAAGATGATTTTGGTGAGAGAGAATTGACATTAATAATTTGGAATTGCTAATTAGTTAGCAATTGATAACTCCCCTAACAATGTTATATTTACTTTGACTTTAGTTTAATTTATAAATTTTGAATTGAAAATTTTACTTTGACTTTAGTTTATTTTATAAATTTTGAATTGAAAATTATGGAAGTCAATTTTAAATCATTTTAAATAATTCTTTCTTAAACGACATATAAACTAACTAACAATAACCTATGTGTTTTAAAAACTAACTAACAATAACCTCCGTGTTTTAAAAAAATCCTCCGTGTTTTGATTCTTTATTCGACAGATTGAGTTTTGTATTTATAATCACCCTATATACACCTATGTATATATTAATAAAATAAAATATTAGATTAGTTACATGATAATTGTTATGATATCTAAATAGAAATGATTGGCGTAATTAGTATAGTTTGCTTAATAATTAAAGTCCAATTGCCGACAAATATGTATCTTATATTCCACTAAGAGCATCCGCAATGGAGCGGACGATGACGCGCCCGAGCAATTGCGACTTATAATAATTTATTGGAGAAAAAAAAGAAGTTTTTTGTAAAACATTTTTTCCTTTTCCTTTTCCTCGGGCGCGCCATCGTCCGTCACTGTGGGTGTGCGGACGATGCCCGATGCATCGTCTGCGCCATATAGATCGTCTGCGGATGATGCACCGCGTTTTTCATTTTTTTCGAATTTTTTGTCTATCGTTTCTCATTCTATTTTTCATACGAACATTTCTCTCATCTCTCACTTTCCATACGAATATTTCGGTAATCTCTCACAAACAAAAATGAACCACGACGACGACTGGAGTACCTCGGAGGGCGTTAGTCGGACCTTGACGCGAACCTTATTTGATGCCGTTAATGACGCAATGACGGATTGCTTAGCCGAAATGCAGCGCGAGAAGGAGGAGGCGGCGGCGGAGCAGATCCCCAGGCCTATTCGACGTTGGACATTTGTCCGCCGTTACCACGTCGTAGCTCAGGAACGTCTATTTGCAGACTATTTTGCCTAGCAACCACGCTAGGGCCCGACTGTTTTTCACCGACGGTTTAGAATGCATCGTTATCTTTTTCTCAGCATTGTCCAGACGTTGGAGTCACGTGATGAATACTTCCAGTATCGGGAAGATGGCATCGGTAGACCCGGACTTACGTCATTGCAGAAGTGCACGGTTGCACTCCGGCAGTTGGCCTACGGCACCACGACAGACATGTTCGACTAGTACCTTCACGTTGGGGAGACAACTGGCCGCGAGTGCCTGAAGAGATTTTGTAGGGGAGTTGTGGAGGCTTACAGCGACACATATTTGCTAAAGCCGACTGCTGTGGATTGTCAGGGCATGATGAAGATGCACGAGACGGCGCACGGCTTTCCTGGGATGCTAGGGAGCATCGACTGTATGCACTGGGAGTGGAAGAATTGTCCGAGGGCGTGGAGAGGCCAATTTACTAGTGGATACAAGGGCAGTCACTCGACGATGATCCTCGAAGCCGTCGACTATCGGCTCTGGATCTGGCATGCTTACTTCGGTGTAGCGGGGTCGAACAACGACATCAACGTCCTCAACTCATTCACCCTCTTCACTGAGTAACGCAATGGCAACGGCCCGGCCATCGAGTTCACTGCCAACAGGCGCCAATATCACATGGGGTACTACTTGGCCGATGGCATATACCCAAGGTGGCCTGTTTTTCTGAAGACGATCAGTTGCCAAATGGGTGAGAAGAGAGTTTTATTTACGCTAAAGCAGGAGGCGGCGCGGAAGGATGTGGAGCGGGCATTTGGTGTGCTCCAATCACGATGGGCAATAGTGAAAGGGCCGGCGCGTCTCTGGTTCAAGGAAGTCCTCGCCAATGTCATGTATGCGTGCATAATCTTGCACAACATGATAGTCGAACACGAAGTTGGAAGCGTCACCGATTGGGCCGATGATGAAGGTGGATCTAGCTCCAGCAAGACGACCACGCCCCACGCTCGAGGATTACAAACGAACTTCAATGAGGTTCTGTCTAGACAGGCCTCAATACGCAACCAACAAGACCATGCTCAGCTCATGAACGACATGGTTGAAGAAGTTTGGGCTCGTAACCGCCATCATTGAGAATGCGTATTTTTTTAATTCGCATTGTAATGTATTAATTTTAAATGAAATGAAGGTTTTTTTTCTAATTTTTATAGTTATTTAAATATTCAAATAAAGAAAATGTTTGGGGCGGCCTTTAGAGCGGCTTATAGGGCGACTCACTGCAAGTGGAAGGGTAGGAGGATAAAATGATGATGTGGCGGTGCATAGGGCGCCCTATAGGGCGCCCCATTGCTAAGGGCATCCACAGTGGGGCGCCCTAAGGGGCGCCCTAAAGCCCGCCCTATGCACCGCCACTTCAACATTTTATCCTCATGCCTTTCCACCTGCAGTGGAACGCCCTAAGGGCCGCCCTATAGGTTTTACCCGGCCATACTGGGTACGAATCCGTACTGAAGTAGGGGTCGTACTGCTTGTTGTCGTCGAACGACCGATATTCGCCAGGTTGTGTACCCGGCCACCGTGCGCCATCTCTAAAAATCGGGCTACCAGGACTTGAGTATCCACCGGAATCCATTTTATAGCGTAATTTGAGAGTTGAAAAGTGAATCGTAAGTTACAAATGAAATCCGATGATGGGGTATTTATATAAACAAAATTTTCGAATTAAAAAAAAAACGCGTTGCATCGTCCGCACCATCGTCCGCGTCGCCCACTGTGGGCGGATGATGGCGCGGACGATGCCCTATTGTCCGCACTTCGTCCGTGGACTAAGCTTAGGGCACGGACGACGCATCGTCCGTCGTCCGCGCACCCGCAGTGGCGGACGATAGCGCGCCCGATGCATCGGGCGCGCTATCGTCCGCCCCATTGTGGATGCTGTAATGCTCTAAGTCTCGAACATGAATTTAAATTCAGGGTTGGCTGAAGTGGGAATCAAAATTTTGTAACCCCAAAGTGTATTTTATATTCCACTTACATCAAACTCGATTTATAACACCACAATTGGTTATTATAGATTTTAATTACACTGTACTATGGCTCCACTTGCTTGGTTTTCTATTTTGGATTTAGCTCCAAGCAAATTTGGTTTAAAGCTAGAACTTTTTATTCAATTTGCTAGTTAGCGTAACTCTGAAATGGACATGGTTTTCAAGTTGGGACGAAGTGGGATTCAAAATTTCGCAATTAATACCATAATTAATTACGAATTATATTTTACTAGGCTCGACTATTTCGGTTTTCTAGTTTGGATCAAGTTCCAAGTCAAAATTGATTATACATATGTTGTTTTCGTTCATTTAAGAAACTATGCAAAAAATTTAATTGATCTAAAGAAAATCCACTATGATGCTAAATATGGAGTAAAACACAAATAAATGCAGATTGCAGGATTGGCGTCTGTGTTTATGATGCCATTGATTGGGAATTTATCCGACACATATGATCGAAAACTGTTGCTCACAATCCCTTTAACCCTCGCAATCATCCCTTTTGGTACATATACTTTTCTATTCCGACCATTAAAATAAGAATTGAGAACCATATTAGTTCGTTGATTCATTAATATCAGTTTACTGATTGGTGATACTGAAAGCCGGCAGCTAATATGTTTTGTGATTTTAACTAATACTATTAGTGAATCAACGAACTTGATTGGTTCTCAACTTAATATGGTTCTTATTTGATCACAACTCGATGAACATATTTGTGCGTGTAGTAATATTGGGTACGAAGAGGACAACAGAGTTTTTCTACGTGTACTATGTTGTGAAGACTCTAACATCCACGCTAACGGATGGTGGCACCATCTGCCTCGCGCTTAGTTATATGGTACCTCCTCGTCCATTCTATGTCTAAACTCGTCAAATTTTTTCTTGTGTAATAAATCATGTATTTGGTTTTATTAGGCCGATAATGTATCCGAGGGGAAGCGTGTGTCCGCATTTGGGATATTCTCCAGTGTGGTCTCAGCAGCAATGGTTTGTGGAACATTAACTGCTCGAATTCTCCCCACAGATCGTATATATCAGGTAGCGGCCGTTGTAGCCATTGTGGCAGCAGTTTACATGAGAATCTTTCTTGAGGACGATCGAAGGATGGCCCACCTTCCCAACGACGGTGTTGAGCAGCCAATGTTGAAGTCCACAACTGAAGAAGAAAGAAACGAGTCGTTGAAGACCACAGATTTGATGAAGTTGCCAAAGGACATGTATCGTTTGTTCAAGACTAGGTGTGAAATTTGACGAATATTCGATAATTGATTGAGGGTGCTGAAGCCCCCCTTAACATCGTTTTTACGTATTTGCAGCAATACTGTCTCATTGGCCTCGTTCGTTGCCTTCTTTAACAGCCTTGCTGAGGCAGGGATTGCTGCTTTCTTGATGGTTCCCTCTCTTACCCTTTCTCTTTTTCGTTCTCTCTCTCCCTCTCGTGGTTAGTTCTAATTCACGAGCTCTTCGCTGCGCAGTATTTCTTAAAGGCGCGGTTCCATTTCCAGAAAGATCAATTCGCTGATATATGGCTTATCACATATGCTGCAGCGACCTTCTCAACCGTATGAGCTCTTCGTTTCTCCAAAAAAGCCTCGTTCCCGGCCTATCTAGTAGCAACATGCTACTGGAATTAGGTTGTTTGGATAACAAGATTCTCCCTTGTTTACAGCATATTTTAAAAGTTAACACCAAGTGTGGGCTCTTTATTACAGATGCTGCTTGACAGCATAGCTTGGGCACCTTGGGTAAGCTATTGATTACATTTGCTAATCTAGATAAAATTTTTATGGGATGAAATAAATAGAAAGGCTTCTTTTTAACTTGTATATGCAGGTCCCTTATGCTTCTGCCTTCTTTGGAATCTTCCTCTTCCTACCAAGTCCAAGTGTAAGTCAAGATTATAGTCCATCTGTCCCTAATAATTTGTCACCATTTGATCTGGTACTAGTTTTAAGAAATGTAATAGAAAATGGGTTGAAAAAGTTTGTGAAATGTGGATACTATTTTTATATAGTACTCCTTCCGTCCCACTTTAAGAGTCTCATTTGAGTTCGGCAAGGATTTTAAGAAATGTAAAGGAAAGTTGGTAAAAAAAGATAATGGAATGTGGTTCCTACTTTTATATTTTAATTTTTTATAATAAAATGTGAGTGAAATGTGGGGCCTATTATATTTATGAAATATTAATTTTTGGGGAGGGACAAATCTTGCACTTACTGAATTCATTCAAATCTTGCAGATAAGATGCATCATTTCAAGAAAAGTGAGGGCTCATGACCAGGTGAGCCTACATAGTAATGGAGTAGGGTTGCACTTATATTTTAGCTTACACATTTTCTAATTCACCAATGTGGGATGGTTCGAACACCAACAATAACCTTGCACATGCTATATCATTGATGAGAAATTGTTCATCAGGGATGTCTTCATTAGCTAATGTCGTCTCTCCATTAATCTTTAGCCCTCTCTCTGGTAATTACTTCAACTACTTTTCTTCCCCAAATAACTACTACATGTGTAACGTGTTTCAGCTTTGTTCCTTTCCGGCGACGCCCCATTCACTTTCCCCGGTTTTAGTATCTTGAGTGTTGGCCTCGCCTACGTAAGATTTCTCCGTTTTAGTTCATGAAATGCTATACTCATCGTATCTAATCGAATAATCTTTTCGTATGTGCAGCTTATTATCAGTATAGTCATCAAGATTCAACCGCATTGCTCAACAAACAACGCATGTAACCACCCATGTTCCTTGGCCTAGTCATTCAAATCAAACATACATACACTCAAGCTTTGTTTTCCTTAAACAATCTACTAAGGAAATACACGCCTTTGTTGTGTCCCTATACTTTTGTTATTTTGGTAAATGTAAATAGAATACGAGTTACACTTTACATTCATTACACTTGGTTTTATTATCAACAATCTCAATCTTTGTCAAATTCTAACATTTCTTTCGTAATTGGTACTATTACTATATAATACTATAAACTAGTAGTATAAGATTAATGTCTTCAGTCTTCACTACATAAATGTATATTCCGGGCCTTATATTCGCTATAAATTCAAATCTGAACTCGTGTAAATAAACATGCTACAATTACGAAATGATCCAAACCAATAAAGCGGAAAAAATGGAAAAGGGTTCACCCATAAAAAAGTGAAGCCCCCAAAGTTTAGATGGAGTTGAAGAAATGAAAGAAATAATTTATGGATAGAACACCACTTTGCATACCAAAGACCTCAACCCAAACTAGGGATGCAACCTTAGGTTACTTTTAGTCAAAGCAACCACCTCATGGTTTTACGTTCTAGCAGAGAGGAACTAGGACACATATATCAAAAATTGGAGAAAAAACTCTCAACGAGGCATCAAAATGAACAAAGCATACTCCATCCGTTCCATAAAACAGGTTATGTTTCCTTTTTCATTGATCCCGTATAAATAGTCCATATTTATTTATGAAAATAATTTTTTTTCTCTCTTACTTTATCAATTATGCATCACATCATCCATTAACACTAATTCAACTATTTTTTCCTCTTATATCTTACTTTATCATTTATGAGTTCCACCATCCATTAACATTATTTCAACAACCTTTTTATTGTCTCTTTTACTTTACCAATCACATTGAAATCCATGTCATCCCCAATTACACATCAAGAATTTTAAGTAAAAAACTAATCTAAGTAGAGTCAAAATCAAGCTTGTAAGAGATTTGTGCAATAATAAGCTGTCATAGTTTATAGACTTGATAATCGTGCAAAAAAACTCTAAAAAGGAAAAACTACAAAGCATTGCTGAGTAAAATCCGCAAAAGGCCTAACATGCTAAGGAGTAAGCCTTAATTTTCAAGATGAAAATGCAGTACAACCTTAAAATAAAGGGATACTGTACAATGCATATAGAATAATTGGACCTTTGGGGGGGGGGGGGGGCACAATCAACCCTAAAACTGGAGAAGATCCCTAACTTAAAAAGAAATTTTCCTTCTTTTATTGAATAATCTGTGGTTATTCACTGATGGCCGCGTTTCAATGCGGAAAAGAACCCTCCAGATTTCTCCTTCCGTTTGTCGTCCCCATCATCTCCAACCTATTTTCAACTTGCATCATATTAGCATTGAATTTTGAACGCGTTTGTTCTTCAAGAAAAAGATGCTAAGATTCTCACGGATAGTTAAATAACAGTATAGCTCGTAAAGCACACGTCATTATGATGTAAACGAGCTAAAAACCATATTCGGCTATACTGTCTCTACCACTGAGTAAGTGTCCTATCCGGAAATAAAACTTGTTGAGAATAAGTATTCATAGGTCAGTGAGTGAGAGATGATGCATACATGTGTAACTAGAAGGTATGAGGTGATCATTAAACAGAAAAGAACAATACCTCCTTAGCAATTTTCTGCGAGATCTCCATTACTTCAGAAAAGTCAGGTCTCGATGCTGGATCTTGCAGCCAGCATCTCTCAAGCAGCTCGGCAAGCTTTGGGTGAGTGTTTTTTGGAATAGTTGGTCTGAGACCCTAAAACGCCAAACAAATGGAACTGGTTTGAAGTTTATTGCAACATTTTCAGAGGGTATGTACAGAGATTACATCTCTGGTAAACCAAATGCGTATTAAACAGTCTTCACGAATAAAAGACCCAACTGCAAAACAGACTAGAAGCCTTACCTTTTGGACCACTCCAACAGCAGCTTGTAAAGGAGTTAAGTACTCATAGGGGATCTGACGAACCAAAAAAAACATAGAGCTAATTGTTGTCTACAAGAATCAGGAGTGAACAATTGAGAGAACAGAAGTACCTTTCCGGTCAGCAGCTCCCATAAAACCACCCCAAAGCTGAACACGTCTGCCTTATGATCATAGGGTTTATGTTCAATCACCTGTAAGAGAACAGCTTTTGTGAGCAAATTAAGATTAATCTCATACTGAGACAGGAACAGGAAAGAATATATAGCATTTTGAATATGGTGGACTGGACGAGGAAATGCAAGGAGTCTACTGATGCTTAATTTGAACTACTATATTCAGCTCCAGACGACCTCTTTTCAACCCCGAATAAAAGTGCATAAATTCTTTAGTTTAAAGTGACTTCAAATATAAGAAAACCAAGCATGGGAACCTTCAGAACTGGTAAGATAATGATAGTCATAGTTATAGCTCAAAGAACATAATTTGCATATGCCTCATTACATCTCCTAATTTCAGATTTGGTTCAAAGACAAAGACATACCTCAGGAGCCATCCACCTATATGTCCCAGTTTCAGCTGTCATAACCCCTGATTGTGATATCACCCTGGCTACCCCAAAATCAGCCACCTTAACAACCTGTAGATAAAGACATTTGAGATCTCTTCCAAACTAACAAATCTACAATAGTTGGTGGGGAAAGTTGGTAAAGGCAGATAAGTTGGCGTATAAGATAAAGTTATTGTACCTTCAGTCATACCCAGAATATCAAAAACCTTTATTCAAAAATTTATCAAACTTACATAGTACCGAAGTAAAAACCCAAATATTTTCTACACATGAATAATTCTATCATTTGACAGATTTTTTTATGTTTGGTATGTGAGGGGAGCGATTAAAGCAGACTCAATTTATAAGTGCTTACTTCATTTTCATCCATCAAAAGATTAGCAGCCTTCAAGTCCCTGTGAATGATATTGTTCTGATGCAAATAGCTCATGCCCTTTGATACATCAATAGCTACTTTGAGTAAAGCTGGGAGCTTAAAAGTACCCCTTTGCTTGTGTAAATAATCATAAACACTCCCTCCAGACATGTATTCTGCAATCAAACAAACAAACTTACCCTGATAGCCATTTTATATCATTAGGAAAAAGACAGAGTCCTCTTAGTAGCTCAAACAAGAACTTAACATTTTTTAGGCCACGGGTACTATGCCTAACATATACCTGTCACTATGCACAATTTAGGAGGTCTTGTGCATGCTCCTATGAACTGCACAACATTTTTGTGTCGTACTTTTCTGCGAGTAGCATAAAGTAATCAATAAAAAGAGAATAATAAGATAAATAGATAATAATTCGGTTAAGAAATCTACCCACAATAATAAGCTAACTTTAAGATGGATGCCGGTGTCAAGTTTAAAAGGTCAAAATAATAGCAATACTGATGAACTGAGCAAAATAGATTTGCATGGACATTAGATAACATAAGTGAGACAACTGTGTCACAAATGACCATTTAAAAACCAAAAATTACCGGCTGTCGATAAAAAATTGTTGTTTAAAGGATGTACAAGCATAGCTGGTCACCTGTGTATCCACAAATGTACAACAACGAACCTCATTATATATACTTCCTGGGCAAACTCCTTTTGTAGTTCCATATTCAATCGCTCTGTCTTGATAATTTTGATTGCTACTTCCTGACTGCAGAATGTACCTTTATATCTGAAAAAAGAAAAAGGTATTTTTTCATATTTACTAAATAGAACAACCCAACTGCATCCATATGTTAAATGTAACAGTCTGAAACTTACAGATCACCATAAGATCCTGATGCTATCTTGGACTCAAATTTCAAGAGTTGAGGATCAATTTCCCAGACATCAGTACCATCATTGGGAATTGTCAGATGATCAGCTTCACTTTTAATGCATAGTGGATCAATTTCACGGAGAGGATGCAGGTTCTGTGTATTTGGCCACGAATTTTTCTGCATCAAACATGAATCAATAATGGAAAAGCATATCTGTTTCCGTTGATTATAAGATTCTATCAGGTAGTGTCACTGTCATCACATAACAATAAACCAGGCATATATGAGACAAATACGAACTGACTCAAAGAAAAAGAGGAAGGATCCTGATACGGTTTGGAGGGTCTACAAATGGGGGAACCGCCAAGTCACATGGCCAGCGAATTCGGAGGAAACAGAGGAGGAGTAGGCGCGGTCAAAAGGGAAGCGCAGATATCTCGGCTAGTAGTTAGTTTGTTGCAGCTTCTTTAGTTATAATTTGAATTTGAATTTAGTTTGTTAGTTGTTGCTGAATTCTCTCATTGTAAGTCTATATATTGAATCTCCACAATGATGAAAATCATCTTGGGAAATCAGTATTTTGGGCGCTTAGTCGCAGGCCTCCTTGGTGAGGATTGTTCTCTCAATTCATCTCAATTCCAGTATTTAATCAATAAAGCCAAGTTCTTATTTCCCTTACTCATTAGTTCTATCTGTGTTCAACATTTAGTGTGTCTCTTAAACCGATAATCTTGAGCACTCCTTGTGCTCGCGTACTCTGGTTGCCTTAACTCTATCAATTGGTGCGGTGACGATGGTGAATACACGCAATACGGACACGCGGTTGGAAGGATTAGAGAAGGTGACTGGAGATCTGGAAAAACAGATGTCGGCAATTGATGCAAAACTTGGCGCCTTTATGCTTGAGGTCCGAGCGACCCTTGCAGCAGGGTTCGCGAACAGGTCCACCGACCCGGTGACTAACAACGATCCACAAACAACCGAAGCAGCTTCGGGGAGCAGTCCCCCACTCACAATTCCGACATTCGACGGAACTGATGCGATCGCATGGCTTGCGCGTGCGGAGCAGTATTTCTTGGTGTCAAATATTCCATTGGAGAAACGTTTGGGTGTAGCGATGGTGGCATTGGCAGGTCCAGCCTTGCCGTGGTACCAGCTTTTACAGCGCCGCCTTCCGGCCTTGACATGGGACCGTTTTCAGCAAGAACTCATGAAACGCTTCGGCGACAAAATGGCGTTGGATAGTTATGAAGCCTTTGCTTCCACGCGCCACGACGGTTCTCTCGTCGAATTTGTAGCGGCTTTCGAAGCTCGGCTCGCCCAAATAGGTGACCTCTCAGATCACCAATATCTGGGATTTTTCTTGGCAGCCTTACGCCCGGAGGTACGAATGCATATGAAGGCAGCAAATATTACCTCTTACTCCGATGCAGTGCAGATGGCTCTCCAGCTTGACCAGTTGGCCGGAACTCAACCAACCGGTGCTGCCACAGTCAGCCCTGCCCCACAGATGCACCAGTCGAGCCAGAGACCAACCTCGTACACCCCTACTTCCCTCTCGGCGACTGGCTCAAACCGCCCACCCTCTCGTCGTTTTCGGAACATGTCCTCCGAAGAATACAGGAAGCATATTGCGGCAGGCACGTGTTTTCGGTGTGGCCTGAAGTTTGGCCCTGCCCACCGCTGCCCGCCAAAAACGCTTAACGTATTCATCATCGACAAGGACGACCCACTGACTGACTCTAGTGAGGACGACACGCTCAACATGGAGGATGTAGGATTGGAGCTGAAACTATCGGAGTTATCATTCAACGGTCTTGATACTTCCCATACTATGAAGCTTTTCGGGAATATCGACCAAGAAAAAGTCCTCATTATGGTGGATAGCGGAGCTAGCCATTGTTTTATTTCAGATCAGCTGGCCACTCGTCTCCAACTGCCTATCACCCCGACCGCTTCTTATGCAGTCACGCTGGGGGACGGATCCAGGGTCCGCACCTCCGGAATCTGTCACGCGGTGCCCCTCCAGCTCGCTTCGGAGTTATTCTCCATATCTTGCTGTGTTTCCCCTACGAAACATAGACATCATTTTGGGAGTCACATGGCTAGCCTCCCTCGGCGATGTTACAGCCAACTGGCAGCGATCCTCCATGATATTTTCGGTCCAAGATCGCTTGGTGACTATTGAGGGCGATCCTACTCTTACTCGCAGGGCTTGTTCCTCCCACGACATCAACACACTTGACGACGGCGATTCTTGTTGGGTGCTGCATTTGATGATGGGTGGCGACACGCCCACGGAATTCGGGTTTGATCCCTCCTTGCCACCAGCCGCACGGTCCCAGCTACAGGCGTTGGTGGAGGGATTTCCCTCGGTCATCCAGCAGTCGACGACGCTGCCCCCTGCTCACCACACTGACCACCGGATCACACTTAAACCCAACTCCCAACCAGTATCGGTCCGGCCATACCGATGTAATCATATGCAGAAGGACGAGATGGAGCGTTTAGTGGAGGAAATGCTCGCTTCTGGGGTCATACAGCCAAGTACTAGTCCCTACTCCAGCCCGGAGCTCCTGGTCCGCAAGAAAGACGGCTCATGGCGATTTTGCGTGGATTATCGTGAGCTGAATAAGCGCACCGTGCCGGACAAATACCCAATTCCGGTAATTCAGGAGCTGCTCGATGAGCTCCATGGCTCTATTTGGTTCAGCAAGTTGGATCTCAAAGCCGGGTACCATCAGATCAGAGTGGCAGCCCCGGATGTGCACAAAACAACTTTTCGCACACATTCTGGCCATTACGAGTTCCTCGTTATGCCTTTCGGGTTGACCAATGCACCCGCCACATTTCAAAGCCTCATGAACGACATGCCGACCCTCCCTTCGCAAGTTTGTCCTGGTTTTCTTCAACGACATATTAGTCTACAGTGCCTCTTGGGATGCACATTTGGAGCATCTTCGGCAGGTTTTCAGGGCCCTAGAAGCTCACTCGCTCGTCGTGAACCCGAAGAAGTGTCTCCTTGCTCGTCGCCAGGTCGAGTACCTGGGGCACGTGGTGTCCAGCGCAGGAGTAAGCATGGACCCCTCCAAGGTCTCGGCCGTGCTGCGTTGGCCAACGCCGACGTCTCTCAAAACTGTCCGTGGTTTCCTTGGCTTAACGGGTTACTACCGTCGGTTCATTCGCGACTATGGCAAGATCGCGGCACCCCTCACTCAGTTGCTTAAAAAACCAGCAGACGACAGCAAGAAGCAGAGATGGGCGTGGCCGGCCGAAGCGGAGCAGGCATTCACGGCTTTGAAGGAGGCCCTCACTTCGGCTCCCTTGTTAAGGATGCCTGATTTCTCCAGGGAGTTTGTCATCGAATGCGATGCGTCAGGGCGCGGTCTGGGGGCTGTCCTCATGCAAGATAGGCAGCCTGTGGCCTATTTTAGCAAAACCTTGTCCTCCCGGTGGCTAGCCAAATCAGCATATGAGAAGGAGTTAATGGCGTTGGTTCTCGCCATCCACCAGTGGCGACCGTATCTGGTTGGGCGTCGGTTTGTGGTGCATACCGATCAGCGGAGCTTGAGGCAACTCTTGGCCCAACCTCTTTCCACGCCTGCACAGCAAAATTGGGCGGCAAAATTGCTCGGTTATGATTTCTCTATCATTTACAAAGATGGCAAGCTAAACAAAGCAGCCGATGCTTTATCCCGGAGGGACGAAGAGTGCGTCGAGTTGTCGGCTCTGTCCCGACCTACCTGGCCTGTCCAGGCTGCTCTGTCTGACGACCCCAACCTCGGCGCGATCAAGGCTGATCTGGAGGAAGGGCTGCAGTCCAAACCTCACTTTCAGTTAGTTCACGACATTCTTTTCTACAAAGGTCGCATTGTAATACCTGCAAATTCACCCTGGATTCAAAAGCTCATGGCGGAATATCACATTACCCCCTCGGGCGGTCACACTGGGGCATACCGCACTTATAGGCGATTGACGCCGAATGTCTATTGGCCCGGGATGATGAAACATGTCACCAAATTTGTTGCTGCCTGTGCAACATGTCAGAGAAGCAAAGCCGATACTAAGGCGCCGGCGGGTCTGCTTGTGCCGTTACCCATCCCGGAGCGGGTTTGGGAGGATCTAAGTATGGATTTTCTCTCGGGGTTGCCCAAATCCGGGGGCGTTGATTGTGTGCTTGTGGTGGTGGATCGACAATCAAAATATGCTCATTTCATTGCCCTCCGCCACCCCTTCTCCGTCAAGCAAGTCGCCGAACTTTTTAACAAGGAAGTGGTTCGGTTGCACGGAATTCCGAGCTCCATCGTTTCTGATCGGGACCCGATTTTCCTGAGCTCCTTTTGGCGAGAACTATTCCGTGCCACGGGCACAAAACTCCGCATGAGCTCCGCCTACCATCCGGAAACAGACGGCCAAACAGAGGTGCTCAACCGTTGCCTCCAAACATACTTGCGCTGCTTCTCTTCCGAGCGCCCCAAGCAATGGCACAAATGGCTCGCGTGGGCAGAACACTGTTACAATACGAGTACACATTCTGCCTCGGGGACCACCCCCTTCGAGATAGTGTATGGTCGCCCACCGCCAACAATTCACAGTTACTTGCCGGGTGAGGTTCGAGCCCAGGCTGTCGTAGAGTCCCTTCAGTCTCGCGATGCAACGCTGGGCCTCCTCCGCCAACATCTGCTTCGCGCCCAGCAAAGGATGGTTTGTGCGGCCAATAAGCATCGCAGGGATGTGGAATATGCCGTCGGCGACTTAGTTTATCTCAAGTTCCGGCCATACCGACAGTCGACGTTATTCACAGCAGCAAATAGGAAGCTTGCTCCCCGATTCTTTAGGCCGTTCCGGGTCGAGGAACGCATTGGTACAACGGCATACCGATTGAAGCTTCCAGTCGGCTCCCGTATTCACCCGGTATTCCACGTTTCTCTGCTGAAACGGGCAATTGGCGAAACCACCCCGGAGACAGATCTGCCTGAGGCTCTGTTCGGGGCAGTTGAGGACAAGGCTGTTTCGTCCGACGGGGCAGTTGATACGGTTTGGAGGGTCTACAAACGGGGGAACCGCCAAGTCACATGGCCAGCGAATTCGGAGGAAACAGAGGAGTAGGCACGGTCAAAAGGGAGGCGCAGATATCTCGGCTAGTAGTTAGTTTGTTGCAGCTTCTTTAGCTATAATCTGAATTTGAATTTAGTTTGTTAGTTGTTGCTGAATTCTCTCATTGTAAGTCTATATATTGAATCTCCACAATGATGAAAATCATCTTGGGAAATCAGTATTTTGGGCGCTTAGTCGCAGGCCTCCTTGGTGAGGATTGTTCTCTCAATTCATCTCAATTCCAGTATTTAATCAATAAAGCCGAGTTCTTATTTCCCTTACTCATTAGTTCTATCTGTGTTCAACATTTAGTGTGTCTCTTAAACCGATAATCTTGAGCACTCCTTGTGCTCGCGTACTCCGGTGGCCTTAACTCTATCAGATCCCAAGAAAACCATTGTAGACCTAGTACACAGGTGCTGTGATAGAGTAAACTAGTAAAGTACATAAGCATTAGCAACAGCAGCTTCACACTGGCTTCATAACAGCGAATATAATGTGAAGTACCTCAATCTTGAAAAGTTCTTTATCTATAGCAGTCCGGAGTTGCTCAATCTCCTGAAATATGAAGGAAGTCAGGGACGACCCAAAATGCATGGAAACAGTAAAATTACTACAAATGAAAAGCAATTTAAAGGACATTCTCAAGATGAAACATATCTGACATGAAAGAGGGAAGATAGCCTAAGAAAATGAAACAATCCATACAACAAAAATGACAAAATTACGCTGTAGATACCTCAAAGTGGCACCCATCAACAACAAACACATCCAATGAATAGCCATCCATTGTGGAAAAGGCATGAGCTTCTTGGATGTTCAGTCCAATTTCAGCTAATAAAGAAGTCAACTGTAAAAGCCATCATTAGAGAGTGTACTTGATGTTGAATATGTGTCAAGTGACCCCAAGTGAAATGGATAGGTGCACTAATTACCTGACTGAGAAGCTTTGGCTTGTCATCTGCTGAAAAGGTAATCTCATGCATGGCCCTGTATTAACGTTGAAGAATAAACTTAATGACATGCCTTTCTAGTATGAACTTATTTTCATCAACCATTACAACTTCTCAAACAAAACAGTTGAGTGGTAATGACACAGCGAAAATTCCAAAAAGAACATTTTCAACATTAAAGCTGTGTATAAATCAAGACTGGGATTGCAGAATATTAATCACAATGTGCATATAATATACCCATAATGGACATACATTATATAGTACTACTTTGGTTTATCGGCATGATGAGAGTGGGACATCCAATCTATCTTAATTAAATATGTTTGATTCAGTTGTGTCATCTCTTTACAACAAGCTTTGACACTTGTAACCCACTTCAAAAGCTTATTTTTAAAGTCAAATCCAACTTAATCAGTCATAGGTCGGCAATGCGTTTCACTAAAATTTTCCATTATAAAATTCCCTAAAGTCGCCCTTTTCTTGACCGGATAATCAAGAAAACTCCATCTATCCCAAGTACCGGTGGCTAAAAGCCTAAGAAAAGTGGAACGTCTAGCTTATTATTCTGGATTTGAACAAGAAGATTGTTCCCACAAGGAATAAAATTTAGCTCCAAAAAGAATGTAATGGAGCAAGACAAAGTAACAAAGGATCGAAAGTAAGAGAACCCCAACTAAAAAATGGGTGGGACATGGAACAAAATCAATTGGATCCAACCAATAACAGACTCAAGATTGAAAGCAAACAAGTCATGTGTGATGTCAACTAAGTATAAAAATAATGATAGAGATCAGATCAATTATATTGTATACCTGGGAAGCGTGGTGCCAGCCTCTATGACACTATCCCCATCTTGAACTTCAGATTTATTTGCTTCGAATGCAAGAGTTTCAAGATTAGGAGAAGAACCAAAGGCAGGTGGGGGATGGATGCTGAATGAAAAATGGGATAGTAAATACTAAATATTCACAGAGTCATTAAAGCCTCGCAAAAACTACATAGATCTGAACCAAGAGAGAGGTACTGAATAAAATATTATAATGATGAAAGATAATGACAAACTGAAACTGTTAATACAGGAGCAAACATGAGTACATGACAGCTAACTTTAATTTCAAAGAGTCGCTGGCTACACCTTCCCCTTCTTGGTGAATGTGAATGTACTGAATCCCCAGAATTCCCATCAAAGAGAGGTACAACCTGTGCAGGATTAAATTATTATACATATAGATGACATAAAGCAAGCATAACTATCATGCGAACAGTGATAAAAGACAGAGACATGGGTTGTTAGACTGTGACGCACATTGGCTGGCTGGTTTATTTGAACTTTAGCGAAGCAAAAAGTGGACAACCATTATAGAACACAAGAAGCATCTGCTTTTATCTAGAGGCAAAAAATGCGACATATTACCAGTGTTGTTAGGGTCGCGGGGCGCACCATGTCGATGAGGTGAAAATTTGGGTCGCGGGTCGACGAGTCGACGGGGTCGAGAGACCCACAAATCTAGGCTAATTTTTTTGCCTTTTAATATTAAATAAAATAAATATATTGCTCTAATGTTTATAATATATCAAATAATATAAATGTAGACGCAATTCATGTGAATAGAGATAAAGTGAAAAATAGAAATGATCAAAATATCAAAACAGTTCATAAGTCATAACACAATAAATAATTGAAACCATTGTCTGAAAATATCAAAACAAAGGAATATATGAAGGGTGGCAGCAAAAGATCTTTGAATTTTTTATTTATTTAGGAGTGAAGAGGCCGAATTCTAAAGTGTAGAAAGTAGGTTTGAAAAGTTTGATGTGGTGCATGCATATATATAGAGAATCATGATTGAGATAGTCAGAAAACATGTGAGAGATTTGAGAAAATCAGAGATAGCATGTGTTTAGGGCGACCCAGGCGTCCCACTCGACCCAGGCGACCCAACGGCGACCCTGTATCTCGATCAACCCACCCATGTTGGGGCGGTGATGGTCTCGACCCAGGCGACCCGGGCGACCCGAGCGACCCGAACGACATTTTGACAACACTGCATATTACATTACTATGCGGTCTAAGTAAGTAGCGACTCATTTGCTAAAATGTCAGATTCTACCTAGATAGTAGCTGGGATACATTCATGAAACAACCATCTTTCACTTTCCAAACCTCACAATATACCATTTGCTAAAATTAAAATTAAAGTCATTGAATAATAAATCTAGCTAGAACCTCTGGCACTTGAGATCATTATAAGGGTAAAACCTTAAGCGTTTTAGAAGTAGGATGTAAATTTTAAGGTATAAAGCATGGGGCTTCTGGTGAAATCAGTTAGCATTCACTATTTTAATTACTCTGTACATCCTATTTGTAGTCTTCACTCTCCACCAATCAGCCAAGTTGACTATTCTACCTTCTCAAAGAAACAGATCCTATCCTGCTTTCAAGCCTAACGATCACCAGAAGCCACATGAATGGGTACCAAACATTAAACAGTAAGATATCAGGATTCCAGAGGGGAGCAGAACAGTAATAGGTCACCTGTACAAGCCGAACTTCGAAAACTGGCCTGTTAGCAGGATCACGAGCTAGATGCAGTAAACGCTTGTGCGTGAGAAGATCTTCTGCCCTCTCAACGTTGACATCCATTGCATACCTTCGATGAAGAGACGTAAACCTCAGTTACAGACTAACTAACGAATCGATGCAGAACGATACAATTGTAGAGAAATAATAACAACAACAACAACAAAAATCATGACATCACAGCTTATTTTAATGGTAATCTAATTCGATTGCAGCAATATGCCTACAGTCGTAGTACACCGTAACAGCAAGTTCCGCCAATCAAAAACAGAAGACATGTTTGAAAATGGTAAATCAGCTGAAATTAGTGAATCCAAACAATAATGGAAATGATAGCGATAGAGAGTGAAGGCAACCTGGCGGGGAGGCGATTGAAATGCGCCCAAAGCTGGTCATCGAAAGCAGGCTCCTGCGCCTCGGGATGATGAGATTCCTTGAGCCGCCGCAAAACCTCATTGTAAACCTCCACTTTCTTTCGCTGGTGGTGGCTCTTGGCAGCCGAAGATTCGACCACCCAACTTCCACAACTCTCGTTATCTTCCATCACCATTTGAGATTGCGATTGATTTTGCAAAAATCACAACCACAAAGGCGTTGATTTCTCTTCAAATTTCGATGCAATGGGTTTTACGGTTCATGTAAAGTGAGATTTCCATCACGCACGTAGCTAGTGTGAATTTGAGATGGCGAAATCCCTGAGAAAATGAGAGAGGTGATGGGATGAATGTGGATTTTAGATTTTTATTTTGTGTTTCTGAATTGGAAACGCACTCCCATCAATATCCTCTGTTGATTATGAAATGAAACACAGTAAAAAAGAAGTCTGGTTAGTGGATTTGATTTGGGTTTCTTTGTTTTCAATTGTGTTGCGAAAATTATTTAGAACTATATGAAATTATGAATTGAATTAAAACGGTCTAGGTCTAGGTCTAGGTCTAGGTCTAGGTCTAATTCTTGGTTGGTGGCTGCAACTAGGGATGTCAATCGGGCCGGCCCACCGGGTTTCGGGCCAACCCTACTCAGGTTGCGGGCTAATCGGGTTGAGATTTTTTCGAGTTATAAAAGTTCAACCCTAACCCTAAACGCTCGGGTTTCGGGCTGTCCCAGCGGGTTAATCGGGTTGCTACCGATAAAATTAACATGCGATCAATCCAATAAATAATGACGAAAATTAGTTATATTTATAAAATATAAATATTTAATTATGATAAATTTGAGATATATACTTAAACTCAAACACAAACATGATCAAATACTAATATTTGAGATTTGTGTAAAATAAAACATAAATTTAAATATTTTAAAGCATGTTTTAAAACATGTTTTACAAATTTAAATATTTATTAATGAATTAGAAGTTTCTAATTTATTTATTTATTATTATATTAATAAAAATTTAATATATAATTTATATGTTTAATATAAAATTGAATGTTATTTTTTTAGTTATTTATATTATAAAAATAATCAATGAAATTGTCCAATTAGGAGTCAAACAAATAGAACAATAGAAATTTTATCGGGTTTTCGGGCCAGCCCATCGGGTTTTCGGGTCTGACCCTAACGGGTTGCGGGTTAATCGGGTGCGGGCTAATCGGGTTGTAATTTTATCGGGCTAGAAATTTTAAACCCTAACCCTATAAATTTGGCGGGTTATTCGGGTCAGCCCACGGGTTGCGGGCTGCATTGACATCCCTAGCTGCAACATTTATTTTCAATAAAACACTAAGGCCACCCGCAACGCTCACGCAGGTTGCCCGTATTCCGTCACGAAGGGACGAGAAGGGACGAGACGGCGGCGTGACGCGTTGCAGCGCCGCGTCTCGTCCCCGGCCCGTCCCCATCCCGTTCCGCGTTCCATTCCGCCTTGACGAATGGCGAGACGTCTCGCCTCGCGCCGAGGCGACGTGGCGCGCTCCGGCGCCATGCGTGACGCCCACTCGCCGGCCCGCGAGTGGACATCGTCACGCTGACGCAATAATTCATTTTTTTTTAAATTTGAATTAAATAAAAAAAATTAAAATGAAAAACGGTAATATTACCGTTATATTACCGTTTTTTCAAAAAAAAAAATTATTTTTATTTTTTTTACTCTCCAAATCATCTGAACTTTGGCGGTGGCGGCTCCGGCGAGTTCGACATCAACGCGTTCGGCGACTGGGGGCATGTACAATGTCCTCGGTGGTGGTTCCGGTTCGTCGACGCCGGGCACCCAGGGTTCGTCGACGCCGGGCACCCAGGGTTCGTCGACGCCGGGGGTACCAACCAACTCATTTTGATGTGGATGCATACGCCCGTCCCTCCGTCCCGAGGTATTCGCAGGGATTAATCCCATATTTGGGAGGATTATTCCGTTGATCCCACTCCGGAAGAAGGCCGAGGCGGTGGAAGCTCCAGGTCGGAGGCGGATGAGGAGGATCTAGGTCGGCATTCGTACGACCCCTAAGAAACACTGGCGGTGTACAACGCCTGGATTAGCGTCTCGTACGATCCCATCGTCGGGAATCAACAACCCCGGATGTGCTTCTGGGAAAAGATCACTAGGCCTACCACGAGATTAAGCCGAAGGGGTCCCGCCGCCGCACATATAAGATGCTCCGCGCTCACTTTGACCTAGTCGACAAAGAGATCAAAAGATTTTGCGCCATCCACAAGAATGAAGCGACTCATTACCAAAGCGGAGCCACGGGAGCCGACATTCTGAGGTCGGCTTTGCGAGTTTACTTCGACGACACCGGCAAACAATTCAAATATGTCGATGTTTGGGAGGTCGTCAAAGACGAGGAAAGGTGGGCCGGCGGTGTCCAGTCCAGCTCGGGCTCGACCTCGAAGCGCACGAAGCACACGGCGGATGGTCAATACTCGTCTAGTGAGGGAGGTTCGGGCAGCGCCCCACAAGAGTTTGCCTCGCAAGAGGTTGAGGCCCCGACAGACTATGCCAGGGGGTCCTCCCGTGGGCGCCGTGGGCCGCAAGGGAGAAATACGGCGAAGGTGGTTAGAGGGAGGAGTGGCCGAGCCGAATCAAGCCAAGCGGGCTCGGGCTCAGGGGGGCCCTCGAACTCCCTTATGTCTATGTACATGACCGCCACAATGGCGGACACTTCCCGCATGACACCTCCCCAATACCAAGCCTATCTTAACGGAATTGCGTTTATGGCAGCACAACTTGGCATTCCGCCTCCTCACGGCTTTAGTGCACCTCCACGGCCTTCGGGGGATGATTCGCCGGCGGAGTAGTTTTTTTTATTTTCTTTAAAATTGTATTTTAAATTATGTCATTTTTATTTTTTAGGATTTTAATTAAGTGTTTTTTTATTTTTTTGAATTTTAAGTTGTATTTTTATTTTATGTTGTAATTTTATTTTATTTTTAATGAAGTGTGTTTTTTTTAATTGAATTTTGGTTGGAAATAAAATTAAAAAATGAAATTGAATGAATAGTAATTTAAGGGACAGAGGGTTGCAGGTTCCGTCCCTTAGTTAAGAGATGGAGTAAAAAAGTACAGTGGGGCCTATAAATAGTAATTTAAGAGACGGTTAAGGGACGGATAAGTGACAGCGTTGCGGATGACCTAATTGTACTGGTAAAACACAAATTGTATCGAAGTGTGATTTATGTGAACTTACCATTTTTTGTCAAGGCACCTAGATTAATTTCGCATATTGATTTAGAGATACAACCGTTATAATTTGATTTTTAACAAACTATTAGTCTATTACTCCATCGGTCTCATTATATATGTCACGTTTATCTTCAACATAGCTTTTTAGATAGAGGTATTTAGTGATTAATAAAAAGAGAATAAAGTGAAAAAAAATAAGAGAGATAAAATATTGTCTTTTTACCATAAAAGGAATTGTGTCACTTATAATAGAACAGTCCAAAAAGATATACGTCTCACTTATAAATTATAATGAGACGGAGAGAGTACAAAGTACTAATAAAACAAGTAAAGTATAATCTGTACACATATCGTTCAGTGTACCTCTATCTAATTAAATTAATCTACAAACCAGAAAAATAAAATTAAAATTTTATTAAAATAACTAGAGAGTATTATTCCCTCCTCCGTCCACAAAAAATAGATCAGTTTTATCATTTTGGATAGTCCACTAAAATTAGACCAATTTATAGATATAGAAAATTTTAAATATTTAAATATTACTAATAATATAGATCCACAATCCACTAATACTACTTCTCTCTTACTTTTTTCTGTCTCGTATTTCATCAATTGCACATTAAAATTCGTATCATATTTATTTTTTTTAAGACAAAGATAGTAGTATAATTTTGTTTAAAGAGCTGTATCTAAAGAATCAATTATTTTGTGGCCGGCAAGTGCCATGAAGTTAGGACATTATTCTCCTTTTTTTCAGAGTCCATTCCTTTCAAATTCAGATTCTGTGTGTTATATTAAAAAAAATCAATATCCATGATTTAATATGTTTCATATGTATCTATATTATGAGTTGCAAACTAATTGGTTCTATGGATCCCTCTCTTTAATCTTCAAGGAGGTATTATAGAGAATTACAAAACTACTCAACATAAAATGAATATATATAAAAATCTACTAAAGAAAAACATAAAGGAAAAAAAGCTAAATATAAAAAACCTATCCTAAATATAAGAATGGAAAATTATCTTAGGAAAATAGCGGTAAACCTGAAATCGACTCCACTTCCACGACTGCCGGAATGGGGAAAAGCCCCATGTCTCGAACACGGCTTTAAAGCCAAAACTGAACTATGCGTACGCATTCGTGAAATTAGTGACTAAAGACACATTCTTGAATGTTGGGGCTAAAGCCACGCTCTTCAAACTCGGTTTTAAATTTGAGTTTCAGCTTCACAGGACTACCGAATCCAGAAATTTATAAAAGGCTCCCATTTTAGGAGCCTAAATCTATATTCTCCTAAAGGAAAGGAAAAATCTGTATATACACATTATCTTACAAATACGAAATCATCACCTAAATAAATACACTACACACATATCTTACAAATACTAAATGTCAACAAATCGACTCATGTGATGATTGTTGAAAGGAAAACTAAAATGTCAACAATCTTCACGTTATAATGCTAACTTTTTTTAAATTGCTAACTTCCTAACTCATCAACGTAGTAGTGTATTAAAAATGTCAACACGATCACATTAAAATGTCAACACATATTTGTGTTGACATTTTAACAAAGAGTGTTGACATACAACGTAAGTTTATGTTGACATTTCAATATCATCGTGTTGACATTTTTAATACACTACGTTGATGAGTTAGCAAGTTAGCAATTTAAGAAAAGTTAGCAACGGATCACAACCCTACATGCATATCTTACAAATACGAAATCAGTCTAAGTTGGAGTAGTTTATATGAGGAATAGATTTCTCACCAAATCATTTAAACAGATCCTTCACGACTCATGTCCAACAGCATCTTCCATCTCAGCATCACTCATATCTTCTTCTTCATCTTCGTAGTCATCATCATCTTCTTCTCCTCCCCCTCCTCCTAAAAGCCACTCCTCAAACTCGTCCACATCGTCGTAGTCTTGCAAATGAGCATCCTCCCACTGTTCTGTCCCTAGTTCCTCACCCTGCGTAGTAACGTGCATATACGGCCTGCTTCTTGCCAGAGCCTCAACTACATCCCTGTTCATGGATCCCGTCACCCCCAACCATCTCAATCTAGGGAAATACGGCTTCTTCAACCACCGGAATGCAAGTTGAGTGATGCCCCCACAGTTATAGATATCCAACAACCTCAAGCTACTTCCACACCAAGTGTTCTCATCAACCTGCATCGAGGCTAGTGCCATGATAGAAGTGTCACCAATGAGGGGGCATTGTCTCATCCGCAGCTCGGATATTAGGATGCGGCTTCTTGCTAGTAACAGGACAGCAGCGTCAGATATATTTGGAAGATTTGATAGATCCAATTCTCTTAATTCTGGGTTAGAATTCCCATCAAAAAGAGAAGAGATGCATCTGTCAGTGAGTCTCCTGCATCCTCTCACAGACAACGAAACCAGGTGATTCATCACACCTTTGCTTAAGTAGGATAAACCTGCATCAGTTAAATCACAGCCGTCAAGAAGTAGAGTCTTCAACTTGGGAAGCATACTAAGCAGTTCCGTCATCATTACTGAAGAAATATACTCGATCTCAAGAGAAATGAGTTTTGGTGAGGCCAGAGCCCACACACGAGCAAAACTATGGCGCAGAAATACGGAGACATCAAACATCAGGATCAATGTCTACAAAAGCAATATATCAGGGTCAGAATATCAGCATACCCAACGAACAGATATGTACAGAAACAACCACACAAAAAACAGCAAGCCAGTTGAGCCTGGATGCATAATTCACGTTAATGAGGGTTTCCAGTCACTTTATCATCATATTCGACAGCTGCTTCGGAAATCTAGAAGTTTACCAAGGGTAACTACGGATTACAAATAAATGAACCATAGATCACCTACAAGATTAGCTCTACATAACAGCTCGGGAAGCAATATAAGTTCCCCAGCCAAGGATAGAAAGAAACCATTAAGAGTGCATTAAACATCATGCTATGTTTTGCATATACACATCAAGGAGACAGAAGCTACTTCTGATGATTCACATAAACATCTAAAACATAATCTAATGAAGCTACAGTGAATCTATTTGCAGTAACAAAATAAAAAAATTAACTTAACCAACAACACCACAAATTTTATCAAAACCAAAACAATATATTGCCATGCCATTTTCCCACAATTATCACGATCAAATCAATAACAATATATACCCTTACTTCCAATTGAGTGCAACCACTAAGCATTTCCTCTAGATGCAATACATCAACTGATCTTCCCCTCTTCTCTGCCACTGAACTTAAATACAGAAACCTGAAATTTACATTAATTCAGACACAATGCAGCTTCCAATCCAACAAATATGAAAAAATCCCAAAAAAGAATTTCAAATAAATTTCAAAATGAAGCAAATTTCGTCCAAACTATGGTCGAAAATTACAAACCTAAGATCCTTGCAAGTGCGGGGTTTTTTCTATTTTTGTTATAAAATAGAACTTAGATTCCTCGTTTGTTCTAGCGTTTTTTTTGTTCCGGATTTGGGAGAGACGCATGACCCTCATGCGTCTCTTTTTAATGAGACGCATGACAATTATGCGTCTTTCATAGAGACGCATGATGGTCATGCGTCTCTATTTTTTTTTTTTTTTTAACGACGCATGAGGGTCATGCGTCCTAGGTATAGACGCATCTCCCTCATGCGTCTATTGTTTTTTTAAAATATAATAGACGACGCATGAGCGTCATGCGTCTTAAAAAGAGACGCATGAGCCTCATGCGTCTATAACTTGCTTAAATCAATACCCACAGCAGAATAGGCAGAATACGCGAGAGAAAGAGAGGAAGACAAAACGTGCGATTTCTTGGCGATTCCCTTCATATTTCAGTAAGTTTCCTTCAATCTTTCAACATTGCTCCCGTATTTGTTGTTTATTTGCATATTATTAGGGTTTTTGATAAATCTATTGTATACTTACTATATTAGGGTTTAATGAAAAAAATTGTCTTTAATTGTTGTTGGTTTGTATATATATTTTTGCAGAAATCATGCAAGTATACGTGAGTTTATATTGGGGTGGTAGAATATATCAACTTCCTCAAGTGGGTATTTGTTATGATCCTCCTCGTGCGAGAGCTTCCATCGTATTGGATTCATGTGTCTCATTATCTGAATTAGTTGCAATGATATGTGTTAAGATAAGAATAGATTCAAACCAACACTTCATCGAAATATCTTGGAGGCATTGTTTCTTGGGTACCGGTACGAGTTATGTATGTACTGCGGTTGACAGTGATCAAAGTGTGTTTTATATGTTCAATGCGGCTCTAAATTCTACTCGGCATATTGAATTATTTGTTGAGTATTCGTATGTTGGAAATGCCTTCATCCCACCAATTGTTGATCATGGTGTTGGATCATCTACGAGGTTTGAACCTTTGAGCATGGATTGCGGTATGAATGAGCAAACAGATGTTGCAGATGCTGTTGATGTTGGGTTGAATACTCAAGAGACTGTAGAAGAGCATGATGATGTTCATGTTGTACGAAGAGACCTTGATGATCCAGAATTATCGTCATCGTCGTCTGATGAGATTTTAAGTGATGATTCTGGTGCTGACTCTAGTGATGAGGAGGTACTGTATAAACCCGTCGTGCAAGGTGAACAACCACTTCCAGAATACGTTCACACCGGGTTGAAATATTTTTGCAGACTGCCTAGTGGTCCTTCTGAGGTACCTGAAGTTGGTAATGAACGCAGTACCATGTACTGGGATGAAGAACACCCATATCGGATTAATGCGGGAACAAAATTTGATAGCAAGCTGCATGTGAAGACTGCTATTACTATGTGGAGTCTGAGGCAACACCGGCAATTTAGGGTGGTTGAGAGCAAAGTAAGAAGGTGGCATGCCGTGTGCAAATATCTAGCAGGGAGGACAGAAGATGGGACATCTATTATCAGCGAGACCGACGCTGAAAAAGTGAATGAATGTCGGTGGAAAGTTTCTGTTACACACATGGCCCATGATGATATGTGGGAGATTAGGAAGTGGTGTGGACGACATAGTTGTGAAGGCCATCGTAATGATAGAGGACATGCTAACTTTTCATCACCAATGATTGCTTTGTGTATTCGACATCAGTTGCTTAAAAATGCCGAGTTCAGTGCCGCAGCCGTAAGAAATTTTGTTCATGACAAATTTCATGTGGTAATCAGTTATAAGAAGGCATGGTATGCACGGAGAAGGGCTTTAGAGATTGTATTTGGTGGATGGGAGGAGTCATTTAGGGATTTGTCAGGCTACATGCTTGAACTGCAGTATAGGAATCCAGGCACAATCGTTGAGTGGAGGCATAACGAGTTGTTGAGCCAGGGCCGTACTAAAGTCTTCTATTACGTGTTCTGGGCACTTGGGCCTGCTATACATGCTTTCCAGGAGTGCCAACCGGTTTTAACAATAGACGGGACTCACCTTCGAGGAAGATTTAAAGGTAAGCTGCTTGTTGCTTGTGGTGTTGATGCTAACAAGAAATGTCTGCCTGTTGCATATGCTGTTGTCGATGAAGAAACTGGCGACAGCTGGGAGTGGTTTTTGGATCATGTCAGAATCCATGTGGTGAAGTACGAAAGGGAGGTGTGCATCAATTCGGATAGGCATAAAGGAATCCTAAAGGCTATGCGTTCTGATGAATGGAAAAAGCCGCCGATATGTCACCACAAATTTTGTTTGATCCATGTGAGGAAAAATATCTTGACTAAACTTAAGGGTAAGGGAGGTAAAGCGAAAGGCATGATATGGGCATTGGGTGTCACAACTCAAGTACGCAAGTACATGCGACGGCGACGTGCACTACGGGAGGAAAGTCTTGTTGCGATACACGAGCTCAACAAAGCTAAACAAGATAACTGGTCTCTTTGTTACGATGATGAACTGAGATGGGGGGTGCCCTCAACAAACATGTCAGAGAGCTACAACAACGTGTTGAGAGGTATAAGAGAGCTGCCTATTAGAGCTTTGGTTGATCTGACATTTTGGAGAACAGTAGAATGGTGGGCAGAGAGAAAGACAGAAATACAACATACAGAAGGTCGGTTGACCCCTTGGGCGAGGGACAAACTTGCTGCGTATGATGCGAAGGGGCAAATGCATTACTGTTCAGTACTTGACCGAAAAAAAGGTCATTACCAAGTTCGAAGTCGTCCACGTGTTGAAAAGGGACAGGCAAAGGGCAATAACAGACAAGACGTCGAGTTTATGGATTCAAAGTGCAGTTGTGGGAAGTGGCAGATGTGGAGAGTTCCTTGTTCCCATGCGTGCACCGTTGCCAGAGATCGAGGTAACTCTATGTTTGAACTCATTGATAAACACAACCACAAAGCTACGCGGGAAGCACAGTACTATGGTGTCTCATTTCAAGCACCAAGACACGAAGACTATTGGGCAAATCCTGGATGGAAATTACGTATCACACCAGAGCAGTTGCTTCCTCGAAAGCGTGGACGAGGCAGAACAAGGAGGATTCCTAATCAAATGGATGTTCGCGAGGAAGATGAACCGAGAGCTCTCCGCAAGTGCAGGAATTGCGGCGTAGAGGGCCATGACCGTAGAAATTGCACAGTTGGTCATGTTATGTAGGATCCTCACCGACTAAATTGTTGACATCTGCAGTGCAGGTATTTTTCCTTCTCAATTATTGATTTTATATATTTAATTTACCTTTGTATGCATGGAGTAAGAAGATAACTTTCTTTGTTTTTATTTTGTTTAGGAGCTTGAGACAAAGAGGACTTAGCAGGAGAATAAATGTGTTATGATGAATTGTAGTTTGTTCTATATGTCACTAGCACTTTAGTTAATTTGTTTTGTCTAGTTTCTATGAAACGTTATTTCTGTGTATCTGCCAATTAAATCTAAACTTGTGTTTCGGACTATTGGAAAATGGAAATTATTTGTCTCAAATCCACTGAATAATTAAAGTATGTAAATATGAAAATACTCCGAAAACGCCCGATCGGGCGAAATTAGAACATGGAATCGCCCGAGCGGGCGAACTCTCTGTATTCTGCCTGCCTGCAAGTTAGAGACGCATGAGCATTATGCGTCTCTACCTAAGACGCATAAGGGTCATGCGTCTTACGTAGAGACGCATAATGCTCATGCGTCTCTAACTTGCAGGCAGGCAGAATACAGAGAGTTCGCCCGCTCGGGCGATTCCATGTTCTAATTTCGCCCGATCGGGCGTTTTCGGAGTATTTTCATATTTACATACTTTAATTATATTTATAACACATAATTAATACACTATTTAGTTATTCATTAATAGTAATCTATTAATATTCAATTAAGACTTTTCAATAGAATAGAAACATGATTAATTCACCAACATAGAAAAATTAACATGAATTTGAGCAATAACATAGATATCCAAATATCATATCATATGCAACAATGTTGCAATCAGTTCAATCAATTCGAGCAATTCTACCCTCATTCTTCATGCTACTTATACGACGACGGAGTGTACTTAGCCGGTTCAATCCCCTTGTTCTTCCTCGAAGATAGTCTCTTGTACACTTTGCTCACGAGCTTCCCAACCCCGCTGCGTGATGAACCCTCCGCAGCTGGACGAGGTTGGCCATGGATGCTATGAACAACGTCTTCTTCCTCATGTGCCTCGACAATGTTGTCATCTTCTTCTTCATCATCGTCCTCTTCTTCAGCTTGTACAGGAGGCATGACCTGATAATTCTGGAAGAATGAATCGACCGACGCTCGGGCCCCACTCCATTGCGGCATGTCTTGGCTTTGTGAATATGGGCGACGATTCCAATCGGGCTCAGGCTGGCTTGGAGAATGCAGTGGACGGTCCCACTGCGACTGAGACTCATGCGTCGGGTGTGAATACCACTGGGGTGGGTCATGCTCTTGATACTGCGCCTCTGGTGCTACATAATCGGGAGGCGCCTGAGACATCCTAAACTGCTTTGTGTAGCCGTGTCCCCCAGTCCGAACACCACGCGCTCCACGACGCCGTGGAACTACTTCTTCTTGGTACGGCATGACCACATCCTGATGTTGAGAAGCGGGGTACTCCATGACATCACCGTTGTTCGTATCTTCGAGGGTAGTCCTAACAATTTCTCGAATCTGGCGCACTCGGGGGTCCATTTCGTCTTCCGTAGTTAAATGGAAAACCCGCTGAAAAGCCTCAACCTAGACAAAAAATGATACCAATATCAATAAGAAACAATCTATATCACATGAAAGCATATAGTTTAATATAACAAACTTACAAATAGTCGCATCGAAGCAGCCGACTCATTCATCCCAGCAGTGGCCCGTGCCCCAGGCCGAGTCATGTACGTCACGGTAATTCTGTTATACCACGCCATATAACCCGGGCTCATGGGAATATCCAAGGACATCGGTGCGGCGTATTCAGCAGCTTGGAACCTTTCGTACCTCATGTCCCACTCCCCAATGTAGAACTGATGCGTGTTTGCCCAGTTGTTGCCCTTCTTACCACGCCGATCATTTTTGCCTAAATGATCGGCGTTCCTTAGCATCCTGTCTACATTCTGCGGTATATCCTGATACCTATTGAACTGTCGTCGCACTCGTCCAGGCTCATGGGCATCGACATAGGCCCAACATACCAAGTAGGTCTCGCACAGAGAGCATCCAGTCACATCATTGCAGTAGTCAGGCAGTATGCAATGTGCGTATGGCGTCCAGATAAACTACAAAACAGCAATGCAAATGCCACTGAATAATTCCGTAATAAGTTCTTAAATGAAGTCTAAACCGAAATAATACTCACCTGGCCAGGTCTAATCAGAGATATTTGGTCACGATAATGCTCAACCGAGTGTCTAGGAGCATTTCCTATCTGCGTTGTTCCTTTCCACCTGTACATAAAATTGATGTAAGCAAATAACCCAATATAAATTAATAAATAAATATTTAGATATATACCTGGCGCCACATGGTGTATATGGCTCGTGCACAACTGGTCCAATGAACGCAAGCCTCAATGTGGGCATTCTTTCCCACGCCCATAGCTGCAGAAGCATCATAGGCCCGCCCAACTCTTTTCTCTTATCCATGGAAGCCTCGCACAGATAATGATAAAGGTAGGCCAATGCCGCACTTCCCCAACTAATATTCTTCACCTCTTCTGGATCCCCAAGCCCATTCAACCACATAAATGGCACCTTACACCCCGTGGTGTCCGGTAGAATGAGACCTCCTAATAAAATTAGGGCATGGATACGTGCCCTTTGGATGTATACGTACATAGGTAGGTCATCACCCAGAGGCATCCTTGTCTGGTTGATCAGTGCGGTCATCAGCAAACCGCCTTGCTTTGTCTCTGTGGAAGTATCTGGTATCCATCCCAACAGATCGCGACACTTGCTGGTCCAGTCTGGAAAGTTGTCATGATAGTCACGCCCTGTGAAAACGCGACCATCCGCCCTCAAGCCCCAAATGGCTTGCACATCTTCCAAGGTGATCGTCGCCTCACCGATCGGTAGATGGAAAGTGTGCGTCTCCGGTCTCCAACGCTCAATCAACACCGTGATCAACTCGTTGTCCACCTTCATGGGCTTCCCACAATCGATCACGCCTTTGAAACCAAAGACGTCAAGCCAATATCTAACATTCTCGTGAATTTCGACGTCCCAAGTCTTGCTTTCTGTCCTTCGAACTTTAAATACTTGGGTTGTGCCCTCTTTCATGAGTTTATGTGAAATGTGATGTTTCTGCAAATTTAGCAAGGACGGGTCTTCGGGTCCATATAATAATTGCCCACTAGAACTTGAAGTCTCCATCTAATCTAAGTACATATTCACGAAACAACAATTACAAACTAACATTTACAACACAAATTACATATCCATTCAAATTCATCTTCAAAATAACAACACATCATAAACCAAATGATTGATTCACTCCAATTCAACACCATTCATGCTTTATAAGGCCTAATTTACATATAGCTACTAAATTAGAAGGTTAAATTAAAATATGCAATTCAACCTATACTTTATTCTTCAATAACAACCAAAATCACAACACCAAGCATCTCTAATATATGAATAACTATACAATAGAATGAATTTAGCCACTAAAATACATTACAATTAACTAAACACCAAAAAATCGGACAAAATTGAGCAATTTGTTATAAACCCTAATTTACAAAAATTAGGGGAAATCTAAACAAACTATGCAAATTAACAACAAATAAGGAAGGAATGTTGAAGGATTGAATGAAACTTACCGGAAAACGAGAGGAAATCGTCGGATTCGCCAAGAAATCGCCAAGGAATCGCCGGAAGTCGCCTATCAGAATTCTCTCTCGCGTGTATTCTGCCTGTATGCCTCTCGCGGAACTGATTTAATTCGAAATAGAGACGCATGAGCCTCATGCGTCTCTTCCAAAGACGCATGATACTCATGCGTCGTCTATTATATTTTAAAAAAACAATAGACGCATGAGGGAGATGCGTCTATACCTAAGACGCATGACCCTCATGCGTCGTTAAAAAAAACGAAAAAAAATAGAGATGCATGACCCTCATGCGTCTCTATGAAAGACGCATAATCGTCATGCGTCTCATTAAAAATAGACGCATGAGGGTCATGCGTCTCTCCCAAATCCGGAACAAAAAAAAACGCTAGAACAAACGAGGAAGCTAAGTTCTATTTTAGAACAAAAATAGAAAAAACCCTGCAAGTGCGGCCTAGCTCGGATAAAAGCCTGCCGCTGAACTCCGTGCAATTCCGGAGGTAGAGCTCCTGCAGCGAAGGGTGGAGGAGGGAATCCAACGACGAATCATCGAGGCGAGTGCAGTCCACCTTCAAGCTACGTAAGTAGGGGTTGCAGTGCGGAAGCAGCGGCCCCAATAAATCAATTGAAGGCGCAATATCCTGAAAAAAAATCCCTGAATTGGTTTAAGCAAAAGTCAATGCCCGAATTGAAAACAAATCTAGTCACAGCTCACAGGCAGATGGAAATTGGGGAGAAATGAGAGGATTTCGGCAGCGCAGGAGCGGCAGGCCGTACACGTGGAAGCCAGTGATAGGATGGAAGGGATGTCGAGCTTTGTCATGATCGTTGCCATTAGGGCTGAGGGGAGATGATCCAGGCCCAGAATTCCCGTGCGCGCCGAGCCGGACGGAGCTGCCATTTCTCTCTATCTCTCTCTCTGCACGAAATGGGAGGCGTTATTGACGGGGGCACGAATATTGGAATAAGAAATTAATTGATGGGAGAACAAGAAGGCAATGAATGAAATTATGGCAAGAATATTGAAGGAAATCAATGAAGATTATGGAAAATCAAATAAAAGGATATTAGTATAATTAGAATATATTTTCCATGTATAGCTAGAATTAGAGCCTATAAAAGGTTGTGTAATATTGAGAGAATTCAATTCAAGTCATTCACAATGTAGTCTTTGAAGTTCTCTTCGTCTTTTACTTTATGTAATAGTCTTTTATTTTCCGCATTGTATTTTCTAACATGGTATCAGAGCAGCTAACGATCCTCCGTTAGTTTGTTCTAAACCAAAAAAAAAACATATTTGTGTTCGTTTATGTTGGATCCGTCTTCTGTTGGTTGAGAAAAATCAAAACTAATAACTAGTCGAGATCTTGAATATCAGCTTGTTTTTTGGGCGGCTAAAAAAATGGTCAAATTTATCTCAAGTCTCTCGGATACAGCCTGTTGCCGGCTTCTAATTTGGAATCCGTCACAAGGGGAGAGGCTGTCACCGGGAAGAGGGGGTTGTGGAGGCAGTTGCCGAAAAGAGAAGCTCCGAGAAAGCAATCTTGGAGTCATGGTGGCCAAGCTGAAGACTAAGGGCTGGCCGAAGTTTACACACAACTATGAACCGGAGGAGGAGCCGCCATGGACGGAGAAGAAGGCTGCAGAGGAGCAGTCATGGAAGAGATCGAGTCTCCATCCCAAAAGAGAAGAAAATATAGAAGTAGTTATCCGGCAGAGGGGGAAAGGAAGTACCCTACCAGAAGAGAGATAACGAACGGTCATTGACAAAGCCTATGAAGAAGAGGGCAAAAGAAACCGTTGATAAAGCCACCAAAGCCGAGGTTGAGAAATAGGCTGTCGATGAATTGTCCGGCCAAGGAGGAGAGGAAGTATCTGACCGAACAACTCATCACCAAAATGAGTTGAGTCGAGAAAGGATACTAGTGTTGCCGTCGGGAAAAGAAGCAGATCGGACAGATCCAAAAAATGGACTTCTTCATCTGACAGAGAGAACATGGCAGCCTATGAGAGGTGGCGCCTGGAAGATTGCCTAGAAGAAAGAGTAATGGTCAGTATACTGTGGAGAAATTGAGGAAATCTCCGGCAAGAGGGGGAGAAGAATTACACCTCCCGGGCAATTCCAACATTGACGGGAAAGGCAGTAGCAGTACAGTGAACGCCGAGAAGAAGGCAGAGGATCCTCCCCTAACCGTGAAGATGGTGGAACAGATGCCGCTGGTAGTGAGGAGCCGGGAAGTTTGGAGAAGGCTGATAAGGCCAAGAAGAACGGAGAAGGCTTATATGGCCGAGAGAACGGCTGACGGTAGATGCAACAACAACACGCCGACATCGGATAAATGAGACGAAGAAATGTCGAGAAGATGGCCGGCCCCACCGAGGGAGGAGAAGCTACTGTCGAAGAGGGGGCAGCAGGGAGAGTCTGCGAAGAGGACTCTTTCATCCACTGCTCAAACCACCATTGAGATCGACTCTCTCTACGAGGGCATTGATTTCTATGCCCCTATCACACGTGATAGGTTTGAAGAACTCAACATGGATTTGTTCAGGAAGTGTATGGAGCCTGTTGAGAAGTGCCTGAGGGATGCTAAGATGGATAAGAGCTCCGTGCTTGATCTTGTCCTTGTCGGAGGATCCACTAGAATTCCCAAGGTTCAGCAATTGTTGCAGGACTTCTTCAATGGCAAGGAGCTTTGCAAGAGCATCAACCCTGATGAGGCAGTTGCCTATGGTGCTGCTGTCCAAGCTGCTATTCTGAGTGGTGAGGGTAACGAGAAGGTCCAAGACCTATTGCTTCTTGACGTCACTCCCCTCTCTCTTGGCTTTTTTTCCCGCTGTAGTTCCTTGGGATCAAAACAGTCAAGACACCTCCAGCGGTTTCCAAGCCAAGAGAAGATGATGACTTCTTGAATTAAATGGGAGAAGATCAAGAGAAGGGGACGCACAATGGCCGCGAAGCGTCGGCTATTGAAGAATCAGAATTCGGATTGAAGAAGTGACGGGAGAATTCTCATCATCAGGAAATGAGCTCCTCGACACGAGTAAAAACTGTCAGTCAGAAAAAAATGAAGTGGCTCCTAGATATGAGCAAAAACTGTCAGTCAGAAAAAAATGAAGTGGCTCCTAGATATGAGCAAAAACTGTCTAGATTAGCTCCTCGACAAGAGTCAAAATTGTCTAAATTAGCTCCTCGACAAGAGTCAAAACTGTCCGAATTAGCTCCTCGACAAGAGTCAAAACTGTCTAAGATGGCTCCTTGACATGAGTTAAAACTATCTAAGATGGCTCCTAGATACGAGCAAAAACTATCTAAGATAGCTCCTAAATATGAGAAAAAACTGTTTAGACAAGCTCCTTGACACGAGTTAAAACTGCCAATAGAAAATTGAAGAGCTCCTTGACACGGTTAAAACCGTCAACGAAAATTGAAGAGCTCCTTGAAACGAGTCTAAACTTTCAATAACTCTTTGATACGAGTATAAACTATCAATGATGAATTGAAGAAGCTCTATGATACGAGCATAAACTGTCAATGGAAATTGAAGAACTCTTAAATACGAGTATAAACTATTTATCAAACTAAAGATCGTGCAAGTTAAGTGTCGAAAAACTCGATACTCAACTTGAGGGGGAGTGTTGGAATGAGAAATTAATTTATTGGAGAACAAGAAGGCAAGGGATGAAATTATGGCAAGAATATTGAAGGAAATCAATGAAGATTATGGAAAATCAAATAAAAGGATATTAGTATAATTAGAATATATTTTCCATGTATAGCTAGAATTAGAGCCTATAAAAGGTTGTGTAATATTGAGAGAATTCAATTCAAGTCTTCACAATGTAGTCTTTGAAGTTCTCTCCGTCTTTTACTTTCTGTAATAGTCTTTTATTTTCCGCATTGTATTTTCTAACAACGAAATGGGAGGCGTGGGGTCATGTTTTGTGCAGTTCTTCACGGAATTTTTTGTATTGAAATCGCTTAAATATTGATTAGCGGCTTTTCAGTAAGATGTGTGTGGACGTTATAAATGTAGCCCGACCAACTAACCCATTTCCTTACTGAGAGATTTCGAAAAAAAGAGTTAAATTCGTAGAAATATGAGATCGTATGATTTATGCATTGGTTATGTGGTAAATTTCTGTGTTTTAGGGAGCTAACATGTGTTTCTAAGTTTAGGTGCATAGAAAATCTGTCGGATCTAGGAAACAGGTGCAAATTGACCAGGCAGATGCAATAAGGGAGAATTTGAAGTGGAGTACGCCAAGCCGCCAAACTGACCTAGGAGAATCATGGAAACGGTGGCAGGAGCAAATGAGGGGAGCAAAGAGCATATTTTAAAGGATTCATCTCAGGGGTACAAGCGTCAAATCAGCAAAAAGGCACCCTAGGGATCAAAGCCTCGCCTATATAAAGGGGTGAATACCCAAAGAAGAGGCAGCTTCACATAGTCCCGTTCTTAGCTCACTCTTCTCCAAAGCTCACTTCACTTTTACTTAAGTTTCTCTGCGCACTTGGAGATGGGGTGAAATTCTTGTTGTGGTGGTGGTTTTCTGTCTAGTTTAAGCTGTGTAACACCGTCCCAAGTGGGGCGAAGATACAATCTCTTTAATTTTTGTTTTGCTTTTAAGTATTTTCCGTCGTGAACTTCGTAGTTGTGAAGCTCGGCGCTGAATTTATGTGATTTGAACTTAATTCTGATGTTATGGATGTTTTAGTTGATGTTTCTTTGGATTTTGAAGCGTTGATGTTTGGTTTTTACTATTTTGGACGCGTTTAACAATTGATTGGAGGTTGGGTGTTTGAATTGGTCGTATTTGAGTTGGATTTTATGGATCTGAGTTGAGGAGGATGGATCTGACTGTGGTGATGTTGGGATCTGGTTGATTTGTGTTGGATTTGGATTCGAGTTGGTGGATCTGATCGTCTCTGTTTCAATTCTGCATGATTATGGCTCTTTACTGTTTGTTTTTTATTCTGCTCGGCCTAGTAGATTAGATCTGGTAGTTTCCTGTTTAATTTTCATGTTTAAGTCTTGATCCGAGGTTTACCCCGTTTTAATGGCGTTCAATGTTCTGTTCTGTTTCATTGTGTTGGTCTCATGAAGAAGATGAAGTAGTTAGTCGTTAGAGTATAGATCTGCAGCTTTATATTATCCTTTTCTGCTTTTCCGCAGTATGTCAGTCGCTTAGATAGTTAAGGAAATTGGTCCCCACTAGTTTTTGCATATTTTTTAGCCATTTCGGGAAATTCTCAGCACCATCCAGTAGTGCATGTGTTTTTTTAGCTTCTCTAGTTAAATTCAAATTTCGAGTCATGCATGCGTTCGTACGTGTCTCGTTCCCTAGGTCTAGTAGATAGAATAGTTTCTTACAATTCCATTGAACCCAGTAGATTAAAACTTAACCCATTAGTTGCGTGGCAGCAGCCAAACCTTTTCCAAATAATCCGAACGCATTCTCAACATCTTCATCTCTGTGGGATCGATCCTTACTTCCGTATACTAGCCAATAGTATTATGGGTTAAGGTTTTGATAGCGGTTCTATAAGTGCACCCAACGACACCCGAATAGGTTTTGGGATCTGCTAGACCCGTCGGTTTAGTAAATCCTCTAGACCTGTTTGCCTGCTACTTATTCTAGTGTGAGCACAAACGATAGTTACAAACATTTCACAGTATCATCGTGGCATGCGAATTTTTTAGAATATGGGATTTGTGAGTTTTCTTTCTTTTCTCTTCTTTTTTCTTAATATTTTTCTCTCCATATTTATGAATTCACCAAACTATCCATAAAATTTTCACTTTCACTAAAATTCTGATACCCATCCCCTCGTTTAAAGCATAAATCAATCGGGGCATCTATTTTAAGCATTTTTTCCCATCACAGAGATTAAGAAAAATGTGTGTAATGTATTAAATAAAAAGAGAGAGAAAAAAAGTAGAGAGAATAAAGTAAGAGAGAGGGAAAAGTAAGTGAGAAGAAATGTGTTGACTTTACTAAAAAAGGGAAATGACTTCATTACTCCACTACTATGGAACGTACTAAAACTTTTGAGGACCAAACTTTTGATTTTTGAATGTTTACTTCTTTTGTGATTTTTTAATGACAAAAAATCTTTGTGATATTATTAAATCTTTGTATATTATCTCAAAATAAATTATTTAAATCTTTGTAGTGTTATCTAAAAATAAATTCTTTAAAAATAAACCATTCATTATTTTTTAAATACTACTACAAATACATATTAATTTCCCGATTGTAATGCAATAAATATAATAATACTACAAATATTTAAATAATTCATTTCTAAATAACACTATAAAGATTTAAATAATTTGTTTCGAGATAATATACAAACATTTAATAATACCACAAAGATTTTTGGTCCTTAAAAAATCACAAAAGAAATACAGAAACATTCAAAAATCACAAGTTTAGTCCTCAAATCAAACTAAATGGACAAATATACCCCTCAAGAACTAAACGGTAGAATAATAAAAATCGAGATTGAATTTAGGATTTATAAAACCTTTTTACTGAAAATATGATTTTATAAATGTTGGATACTAAAAAAGTGCAAACCCCATTTCCTGGGTACAATTCATTGGAAATGAATGGCATTTGAATAAAAAAGTAATGACCACAAACAACAAAAAAGAAATGAGTAGTAGTAATAAATAGAATATTGATCAAACAAGATTAATAAAGCAAATCCTATTTAAGCAAAAAAACAAGATCAACTGACAAAATCCAGTTATTCTTGAGTAGAGATTCCATACGAACAATTCAAACCATCATTGCTTGTAAGTCCCAAAGCTCTTCTTACAAGGTCCGAACAAAGAACATGGGCATGTCAGACTAACCCATGGATCCTAGCAGTCTGCTCGTTCTGGATCCGAACCAAGAACATGGCCATGAACGATATTTTTTCACCCCAACTTTGAAAGTGAGACACGAGTGAATGTAAGAATATTTATATTCTTATGTGACCTATGTATCTATTGGTTAAAAATTAAAGTTCAAGTTCATAATATTAAAAGCTAAAAAAAAAGGATTCTAATATTAAGACGACACCGTGATGGATCGGTTTCAATTAAAGAATTAGAATCGGGTGTATTGATAACTAGGGGTGAGCAAAAAAACCGAAAACCGAATATCCGAACCGAACCAAACCGAATATCCGAACCGAACCAAACCGAAAAACCGAATTATATATATATTCTATTAATTTAATATATTATATTATATATAATATATATATTCTTTTAATATATTCTACTATATAATATATATTATATATATTATATATATATATTATTAATTTTATATTATATATAAATATTCTATTAGTATATATAAAATAAAATAAAATACACATATATAAATATATATTTATATTATATTTATTTTTTCAGATTTTTCGGGGTTTTTTTTCGGGTTTCGATTTTGTTCGGTTTTTTCGGTTTTTTAAGTTCGATTTTCGGTTTTTCGGTTTCGGTTTTTCGGTTTTTCGGGTTCGGTTCGGTTTGGATTTTGAACTAAATTCGATTTTTCGGTTTGGTTCAGTTTTGGCAAAAAAACGAACCGAAACCCGAATGCACACCCCTATTGATAACCCTCTTCTCCCACCTCTAATTATAATGTTATAATATAATATCTATATTATATACAAAAAGAATAAATATATATATGTATAATTGAATTGATTATATATGTGTGTGTTGTCGTACATGCATTAAGTTGACCATAAGTATGGCAGTTAATTATGAATTAACTGTAATACATGTATAAGTATTGCATGTATATGAATGTATATAGACGTGCATATGTGTAATGTGAGGAATCAGTTTCTAATCAGTTTCAAAACTGATTCTACCGAATCGATGTGTCGATTTCCATATTAGATCAGTATAGTTTCCAAATGGAAAGACACCTCCGTTGGTCCCTTCACGAAGAGTCACTTCTCGCCTATATAAAGAGATGGTCTGTGCATGAAATAAACACAACAAAAAATGCTTACAGTGTACAGTTAGCATTACACATATTTATACACATATATATACAAAGTGCTCTTGATTCCTTATCCATTAAAGGGATCAAATAGAAGGCTTGAGGTCAAGGAGAGGATAAACATCAAAGGTGGATTCAACTTCTTCTTCAACACAAGAAAAGCATGGATGGAGGTTGATGATCTATCTCCACTTCATAGTATAAATGTTGTGATTGAATTAATTCAAATCTAGAATTAGATTTCATTATTGAAATCATTAAAGTTGAGATATGGCTAACAGTTGGTATCAGAGCCAATCTAGATTTGGTTAATTAACCATTTATGTGTTTTCAAAATCGAAATTTAAATGGTCTTAATTTTTTCGATGTTGGTTAAATTTGCTTCCGCTTATGTGTTGGGTAATTGCTTTATGAAATGATAAAACAATATAAAGTTTTTTCTACCCATTAAAGATTTTCAATATTTAAATAATATATGACTTGTTAATCACCAAAGTGGTCTTGTTATATTACATTTAATTATTGAGCATGATGAATGTTAGTTAATTGGTCATGATTAAAGAGATGCTATAAATGACATTAAAGTTTGATTGATCAATTATATTATTATTTATATACTTGGAGATCACCCAAAGGTGGATCATTGTATATATTTAATAATACGAAAGGGATTAATCTTAAGGGGCTGGCAGCGGAAGCGTGCATTCTTAACGGATCACATGAATTTGATCTATTTAGCAGATTATTTAGACAAAATCTATTCGCGTAATTATCACATGTATCATGCTCATAACTTGAATTAAAACATGCTTTAGCACATAAAATCCCTAAAACATGCTTACTGTGGAATTAGCCAATTTACCTCGTTGATTCAATCAAGAATCGTTGATGGCTTGCTCCGTCTCCACGTGAAGATCTTCAATACAAGACCTCGGATCTTCTGACTGGTGTCCCGGACTATACGCTGATATTTGTGTGGGTAAATCTCACCAACGTACTAGGACTCGAATAATGGAAGACAGAAACTGCTCACGGAGGGAGCACAATTTTCGAAATCTCTCTTTAGAGGGGGGGACGAAAATTTTAACAAAATAATTGTTGTGTTTTCTGTCTCCTTTATTCTCCTATTTATATAAGTCACATATTGGGCCCAGTCAGGGATCTAAGGAAGAATTTGGAACAGGCCTCACCCAATTAGCTTTTTACTAATTAAATTGAACCCACAATTTAATATAAGCTTATATTGGAATATTACGAGCAGCCACTACAGAAGTAATATTGCACTGCCTTCCAAATCCGAAATTACAAGTATTCCGGGTTTCCTTTAATTGCATTTGATTTATTTCCCGCGCTTAAGATAGAAACATCCATTAATTAATTAATGTCTGCTATAGACTTAATTAATTAACATATTTCGAATTCCAAGAGTGGACTTAGCAAGAAACTC
Organism: Salvia splendens; assembly: GCF_004379255.2. Taxonomy (NCBI): domain Eukaryota; kingdom Viridiplantae; phylum Streptophyta; class Magnoliopsida; order Lamiales; family Lamiaceae; genus Salvia; species Salvia splendens. The sequence continues at coordinate 28,106,198 of NC_056036.1, forward strand.
TTATTTATTATTCATAGAGTAATCAAACTCCAACTAGCTAGGTTCCGAATAATAAAACCTCGTTTCGAGCTCCTCTTGTGGATGTTATCAAACGAGACTCTCCTCGCGCACGTTTCAACATAATAGCAATCCTAGCACCTCTAGATAATGATCACCACTACCCAATATACCTGGATCGTTGGGTTACGAAAAACCCGCACCTTTGGTAAGTCAAAGTAGTGGATACTCAATATCGTATGCTCAATGCTAACGTACATTGATTAAGAAATTAATAATCAAGACCTCGTCTTTCAGTAGATAGCATAAAGACTCGTCTTGCTGTTAGATCCATTTAGTGCTATACCACACCAACGTCATCTTATTTCAATAAGGTTTAGAAATAATCGGACTGACATTGCAACCTTTCGCGATAGGTAGTCTAGGCCTATCTAGGTTGTGAAATTCTTATTTTTCTTTGTTTAGAACTGATCGTGTTACCTTAAATTGGACGACGCCCACAACCGGTCTACTAAAACAAAGACTTAGACTTTGTTACGTTTGCTCATACATTTAAATATGCAATAAACAACCATTAAATGTAAGACATAACAACATTATGACAAAAATAATCTGTTGCATTTATTAGAAAATAACCATTAGAGTTTTACAGTATCCAATCACTCGAAAGGTGATTTCTAGTATACAAAACCCTAACAATCTCCCACTTATACTCAAAACAGCTTTCGAGTATACTGAATAGTAGTGCACACGTCTAAATTTCTCCCACTTATACTGAAAGCGAGTTGAGGTCTTGAATGAGTCGAACTCCCATCCCTTCAACGTGGCACTCGAACGGTTTTACCGCCAAAGCCTTTGTAAAAGGATCTGCCAGGTTGTTCTCTGACGCAATCTTGACCACTTTTATGTCTCCTCTCTGCACTATATCTCTAATGATATGATACTTCCACTCTATGTGTTTGCTCGCTTTGTGAGCTCTTGGTTCTTTCGAGTTTGCCACAGCACCAGAATTGTCACAATAAATGGTGATGCTCTTGGGCAGATTCGAAACCACACCTAAATCCATAAGGAAGTTCTTGAACCATACAACCTCTTTTGCAGCCTCCGAAGCGGCCACATACTCGACTTCCATGGTCGAGTCCACGATGCATTTCTGCTTCACACTCTTTCAAATTACGGCTCCACCTCTTAAGGTGAACACATATCCTGAAGTAGATTTTCTCGAGTCCTGATCAGCTTGAAAGTCTGAGTCAGTATATCCCAAAGGACAGAGCTCGACTGCATTGTAAACTAGAGCATAGTCCTTAGTCCGTTTAAGGTACTTGAGTATGTTCTTTACGACAGTCCAATGTCCTTGGCCTGGATTCGACTGATATCTTGCCACCATGCCAACAACAAAGCAAATATCTGGTCTAGTACAAAGCATAGCATACATGAGACTTCCAACTGCCGAAGCATAAGGAATCCTTCTCATTGCTTGTATCTCAGACGGCGTTTTAGGGCACATCTCTTGAGATAAATGGATGCCATGTCTAAAAGGTAAGAAACCTTTCTTGGCGTCTTGCATGCTAAAACGACTAAGTACTGTTTCGATGTAAGATTCTTGAGATAAGCACAACATCTTCTTCTCTCGATTCCGAAGAACCTTGATCCCGAGGATGTGTCCCGCGTCTCCCATATCCTTCATCTCGAACTGGTTTGATAACCATGTTCGAACTGATGACAACATCTTTTTATTGTTTCCAATTAGAAGAATGTCATCTACATATAAAACTAAGAACACCACATTCCCCTTATCAACTTTCTTATACACGCAGCTTTCACTTGGGCACTTTTCGAATCCAAACTTGCAAACAGTTTGATCGAAACATTGGTTCCACGATCTGGATGCTTGCTTGAGGCCATAAATGGCCTTCTTAAGCTTCCAAACCATGTGTTCTTTGCCCTTTATGGCATATCCTTCGGGTTGTTCCATGTAGATGGTCTCCTCAAGACTGCCATTTAGAAATGCAGTCTTAACGTCCATCTGCCATACATCCCAATCCATATAAGCTGCAATAGACAACAGTATCCGGATCGATTTGAGCATGCCCACTGGGGAGAAGGTCTCATCATAATCGATGACTTCCTTTTGGGTATACCCCTTGGCCACTAGTCTTGCTTTGTAGACTTTAACTCGTCCATCGGGTCCACGTTTACGTTTATATATCCACTTGCTCCCAATGGCAGTACAACCTTCGGGTAGGACGGACAAATCGTAGACGTTTTTGTCTATGATAGATTGTAGTTCCGAATCCATTGCTTTTACCCATTCGCAATGATCGATATCTGCCTGCGCCTCCGCAAAGTTCCAGGGATCTAATACATTGCTGTCAGAGGAATGATGCATAGATTCTCCCAAACCAATGTATCTGTCGGGCTCATGTGAGACCCTCCCACTGCGGCGTGGCACTACAATATTTTGAGTAGAAGTTGAAGTTTCGGGAATTGTTTGTACACTTGGTACTTGTTCTTGGTTAATGGAACTTGTGACAGAAGTTAGCTCATCAAGAGCCACTTCACTGCTGGGTTTATGATTCATTACATAGTCTTCCTCTAAGAATGTCGCGTGAGTGCTCACAATGACTTTCTTATCTCGGAGACTAAAGAATTCATAACCTTTCGTTCCTTTGGGTATCCTATAAACAAACATACCTCCGTCCTAGATCCTAGCTTAGTTGGATCCTTTTCCAATACATGAGCCGGGCAACCCCAAACCTTGAGATGTGCTAGATTGGGCTTACGCCCAGTCCACAACTCATATGGAGTTTTAGGTACGGATTTTGATGGTAAATTGTCTAAAATGTGACTTGCGGAAAGCAAGGCATGTCCCCAAAACGAAATAGGTAGACGTGCATAACTCATCATCGATCGAACCATGTTTAATAAGGTCCTGTTCCTTCTTTCAGCCACGCCGTTCTGCTGGGGCGTGCCCGGCGCAGTCAGTTGGGATTGAATTCCCACTTCCGATAAGTAGTCCAAAAATTCGGCACTGAGGTTTTCGCCTCCACGATCAGATCGTAGGCATTTGATATTCTTCCCATGATACTTCTCCACAAGAGTTTTAAAGTCTTTAAACTTATCAAAAGACTCTGACTTGTGACGCATCAAGTAGACATATCCAATTTTCGAGAAGTCATCAATAAATGTGATGAAGTATCGAAAACCACCTCTTGCCTCAGTTGACATTGGTCCACATACATCGGAATGAACGAGCTCAAGTACTTCCTTGGACCTATTGCCCTTAGCCTTAAAAGGCCTCTTGGTCATCTTGCCTTCTAAGCATGACTCACACTTATGAAAAGGTTCCTCCTCTAGACCTTTGATAAGACCTTGTTGAACAAGAGAATGGATCCTCCTTTCATTGGCATGACCAAGTCTAAGGTGCCACAAGTACGTTTCGTTCATTGAACTTGAAGGTTCCTTTCGTTTCTTTGAAATTTTCGATGTTGTATTGAGTTCTGATTTGCGATTATTAAACTGTGTAGAAGTGATTGTGTACAGATTGTTTTCCATGATACCACGACAGATATAAGAACCATCTTTCTTAATAACGCAGTTGTCATTAAAAGAAATCGAATATCCATCATAAACCAATTTAGAAACTGAAATTAAATTTCTTCTAAAAGAAGGTATCAACAAAACATTCTTCAAAATAAAAAATCTATCACTACTAAAACGCAAATAAATGTCTCCCACTGCAACGGCCGCCACTTTGGTAGCGTCGCCCAGCTGGACTTCGATCTCACAATCATGTAGCCGTCTTGTCACCTGCATTAAGTCAGGATCAAAACAAATATGATCAGTGGCTCTTGTGTCAATAACCCAAGTGCAAATTGATGTCGAAGTCAAACAAGACTCGACAACTAGAGCCAGGTGCATACCTGTAGCCTTGCCTCGTTTAGGACAGTCTGGCTTCCAATGCCCCTTTTCTCCACACTTGAAACACTTCCCCGTGGGCTTCTTGTTAGCCCTCTTCTTCTTCTTTCCCTTAGCTATCCTGGCCGGTCCTGAGTTCGGTGCCTGCCTTTTTCTTTGCTAGGCTTTAAGCCAGAGGAACGAGGCACCGAAGTTATCATGGCCGCCTTAGCCTGGACCATAAGGTCCTCTGCCGACTGAAGTTCAGTCAACAACTCTGCCAATGTGTAATTCCTTTTGTTCATCTCGAAGTTGAGCTTGAACTGTTGGAAGCTAGGGGAAGACTTTGAAGGATGATAGTTACCTGGGACTCGGGATCGATTGTCCCTCCCAAGACCTCAATTTGGTTGAGGTGGCCCATCATCTCGAGGACGTGGTCCCTCACAGACGAGCCTTCCTTCATTGTCTTCGACATGATACTCCGAAAGGCTTGAGACTTCGCCGTTCGATTCTGAGTACCAAAAAGATTTTGAGATTCTGCATAATCTCGGCGGCTGTTTCCATGGCTGAATGCTGATGCTTGAGTACTGAAGACATAGAAGCCAACATGTAGCACTTAGTCATCTCATTCGCCTTATGCCACCGTCTGTGTGCATCTCTGACTCCTGCCGCAGCGGTAGCCGCCGGCACTGGAGGTCGCGGGGTGGTGAGCACAAAGATGTACTCATCTGCTGTGAGAACGATGTCCAAATTTTGTTTCCATTCTATGTAGTTTTGGCCCTCGAGTTTATTTTCTTTGAGAATTGTGGAAAGAGGATTAAACGACATAATGACGATTTGATTTGCACTGCAAAACAGAGTATTTTACTATTGTCATAAACTTATGTAAGAAGTTTGATTAGATTAACCATGAAACTTTTCAAAATCTTACAACTGTAAAATTAAAATTTTGTACCCTCCAGAGGAAGTCAATACGCATTAAAATCTTACAATTTTACTGATCACAACACCGACGAATACTCCAGAGACCACAGAGTGGCATGGCCGCCTAATGTTGCCTAAGCAAGACCATCTCTTTAGCATTACAGAGTCTCATTTCTACAACACACTCCCATAACAATGCTCATGTGCTGCTAACAAGATCAAGCTATCTCATAAATCCTGTGTGAACTTCTGAATCTCGCAGTTTCTTAGGATTATTGTCCCCACAGAGCAGGTGGCGATAATATTGGAAACTACATTCTAGTTCATACTATTTATATTTGAGAAGTCCGCCCTCATGAACTTGCTATTTTCTTAGGATTATTGTCCCCACAAAGCAGGTGGCGATAATATTGGAAAAAGGCTTCATAAATTGCAGACCAATTGATGAAGACCATATACAAACGTTGAGTTCGTAATTACAGCTTAGATATTTTGGGTTATGGTTTTACTTTAATTATCCTTAGCCTTGAGGCAGTTTAAGGCTTAATTAAATTCTGTTGGTATTTAATCTACTGGATAATTAAATCTTTTATTAATTGGTATCTTCCTTTAGGGAATAATTATTCTAGAATATAATTCTTATTCATGTCTACTATAAGATTTGACTAAAATAAATGAATTATTTAATTCTTAATAAGACATGAAAAATTAAATTCAAATTAATTCCATGTTCAAGATTAGGAAGAGATATTTCATTATTTAACGTATTCATACATATCTATCCTTTTTAGGATCTTAGATATATAAATATTAGGAAATTATTAAATTATTCTTATCCATATCATCTAGGAATCAAATTATTATTATTTATTTCCATAGATATAGAAAATAATAAAAATATTCCTTAAATCTAGATAAATATTAGGAAACTATTAAATTATTCTCATCTATATCATCTAGGAATAAAATAACATTATTTATTTCCATAGATATAGATAATAATAAAAATATTCCTAAAATCTAGATAAATATAGATGATGGCGCGCCAGCATCTCGGCCGCCTGGCTCGTCGGGTGTCGCTGCTTCTCGGCCAGGCGCGCACACGGCGGCACGCGCCTCTCGGCCAGCTGCTCGACGCCCGTCTCAGCCCGTCGTCTCGACGGGTGGCGTGAGCTCTTGGCCAGCGGCGCGCGCGGTGGCGCGGCTGATCTCAGCCAGCTCGAGCGCCCGTCTCGGTACGTCGGGTGACGCGGTCCTCGGCCAGGAGCTTGCGCGGTGGCGCGGCTCCTCTCGGCCAGTGTCTCGTCGCACGGCTCGACCCTCCCGAGCCTGGATTCTCCCCTCGTCTCGGCACGTCACGCCATATGGCGCACACGTCTCCGCCACGACTGGAGCTTCGTCTCGGGAAGCCTTCCGCCTAGGGTTGGCCTGGTGTCTCGTGGTGTCTCGGTGGTTCTCGGACGAACCACCACTCCGCGCCAGTCACCGCCGTGTCGGCCTCGACCCGGATGCCGTCTGGTGCGTGTGGTCTCGGCCGGCGGTGCGCACGAGTCCCCACTCGTCTGCGCGTCGCCCCGTGATCACGGCTCCCGGCTCCTACTGTCTCGACATCCCTACCTCGATCGCACGTGGTGCGTTCGAGCAATTCAAGTTCTTTGATTCGATAGTTCTTGAGTTCATCATGCATAATATTTAACAAAAACACCAAGAACATGCTTCGCAATCAAATAACACATGCATACATGAATTTCGCGAAATTTAAATCCAAATAATCAGAGCCAAAGACTGGCTCTGATACCAACTCTGATACCAACTTAAGTGGCTGGCAGCGGAAGCGTGCGTTCATAACGGATCACATGAATTTGATCTATTTAGCATATTATTTAGACAAAATCTATTCGCGTAATTATCACATGTATCATGCTCATAACTTGAATTAAAACATGCTTTAGCACATAAAATCCCTAAAACATGCTTACTGCGGAATTAGCCAATTTACCTCGTTGATTCAATCAAGAATCGTTGATGGCTTGCTCCGTCTCCACGTGAAGATCTTCAATACAAGACCTCGGATCTTCTGACTGGTGTCCCGGACTATACGCTGATATTTGTGTGGGTAAATCTCACCAACGTACTAGGACTCGAATAATGGAAGACAGAAACTGCTCACGGAGGGAGCACAATTTTCGAAATCTCTCTTTAGAGGGGGGGACGAAAATTTTAACAAAATAATTATTGTGTTTTCTGTCTCCTTTATTCTCCTATTTATATAAGTCACATATTGGGCCCAGTCAGGGATCTAAGGAAGAATTTGGAACAGGCCTCACCCAATTAGCTTTTTACTAATTAAATTGAACCCACAATTTAATATAAGCTTATATTGGAATATTACGAGCAGCCACTACAGAAGTAATATTGCACTGCCTTCCAAATCCGAAATTACAAGTATTCCGGGTTTCCTTTAATTGCATTTGATTTATTTCCCGCGCTTAAGATAGAAACATCCATTAATTAATTAATGTCTGCTATAGACTTAATTAATTAACATATTTCGAATTCCAAGAGTGGACTTAGCAAGAAACTCTTATTTATTATTCATAGAGTAATCAAACTCCAACTAGCTAGGTTCCGAATAATAAAACCTCGTTTCGAGCTCCTCTTGTGGATGTTATCAAACGAGACTCTCCTCGCGCACGTTTCAACATAATAGCAATCCTAGCACCTCTAGATAATGATCACCACTACCCAATATACCTGGATCGTTGGGTTACGAAAAACCCGCACCTTTGGTAAGTCAAAGTAGTGGATACTCAATATCGTATGCTCAATGCTAACGTACATTGATTAAGAAATTAATTATCAAGACCTCGTCTTTCAGTAGATAGCATAAAGACTCGTCTTGCTGTTAGATCCATTCAGTGCTATACCACACCAACGTCATCTTATTTCAATAAGGTTTAGAAATAATCGGACTGACATTGCAACCTTTCGCGATTGGTAGTCTAGGCCTATCTAGGTTGTGAAATTCTTATTTTTCTTTGTTTAGAACTGACCGTGTTACCTTAAATTGGACGACGCCCATAACCGGTCTACTAAAACAAAGACTTAGACTTTGTTACGTTTGCTCATACATTTAAATATGCAATAAACAACCATTAAATGTAAGACATAATAACATTATGACAAAAATAATCTGTTGCATTTATTGGAAAATAACCATTAGAGTTTTACAGTATCCAATCACTCGAAAGGTGATCTCTAGTATACAAAACCCTAACATTAATCATGTCTACTATGTGTCTTATGTAGTATGTATACCTAAAGGCAACATGCTTATTTGATATTTGTATGATTTGATTAATTATTAAAGTAAATTTTTTAGCATCGTTGAAAGTATGTGTATTTTAAGTATTGTCCAAAGGTTACTTGAATGCATGTTATTTAAGGTATTACTGTTTATGAATCTGTATTAAAGTCTCAAGCACTAATAGATAAGCATGTATAAACGTTGCAGCCTCAGCGAATTTGTATGCATCGGCAAACTCTGTCATTAAGTTCAATGGGCAAAATTATGGTGAATGGTCAGAACAGATCCGGTTTTCACTGGGTGTAATGGCGTTGGACCATGCCTATTAACAGAAGATGAACCCTCAGCCATAACGGATGAGAGCTCCAAAACTGAAAAGTCTCAATATGAGACTTGGGAACGATCTAACCGGTTGAGCCTGAATCTTATGAGGATGACGATGGCAGAAAATTTTAAGCCATCAATGCCCAAGACAGAAAGTGCAAGGGAATTCATTGAGAAAATTAAAGAGTGTTCACAATCTGAATTGGCTGATAAATCAATTGTTGGAAGTTTGATGAGTGAACTTACTACAAAGAAGTTTGACTGGTCTCGGCCAATTCACGATCATGTGACAAACATGTCTAACTTGGCGGCAAAGCTAACGACCTTGGGAATGGAGGTTCATGAGCAATTTGTGGTCCAGCTTATCATGAACTCCCTACCTATTGAATTTAGTCAGTTCCAGGTGAATTATAACACCATTAAAGAGAAATGGGACTTTAAAGAATTAAAGGCTATGCTGGTTCAAGAGGAAGGGAGATTAAAGAAGATGAATGGCCAAGTTGCGAATCTCATAGGTCATGGAGAAGCCAGCACTAGTAAAGGAAAATCAAGTAAGAAGGACAAAAAGAAGGATAAATCTTTTCTGAAAGGTCCGGAGAAGAAAATCCAAAAGGAAAGGAAGTGTTTCTTTTGCAAGGAAACGGGGCACTTCAAGAAAGATTGTCCTAAAAGGAAGGCCTGGTTTGATAAGAAAGGTAAACATAATAGTCTTGTTTGCTTTGAGTTAAATCTTATTGAAGTGCCTAATAATACTTGGTGGTTAGATTCTGGTGCTACTACTCACGTGTCTCATATTAAACAGGGATTCAGTTCGATCCAACCTATAAAAGGGGTTGAACAATATTTGTTCATGGGAAATAGGATGAAAGCACTGATTGAAGGCATTGGGACCTACAGATTGATCTTGAACACAGGATGTCATGTAGATCTTAAAGATTGTCTTTATGTACCTGAATGTGCTAGAAATCTTGTTTCTGTAAGTAGATTGGATGACTTAGGTTTTAAAGTTAAGATTGTAAATGGTGTATTCTCTTTGTACCGAAACGATTACTTTTATGGTAGTGGTACTTTGTTTGATTCACTTTATAGATTCAATCTTGATGCAAAGTTTAGTGAATCCTTATTTAATGTTGAAAGTCGAGGCATTAAGCGTAATGCGCCAAGTGAAAGTTCAGCTTTCTTGTGGCATCAAAGATTAGGACATATTTCCAAAGAAAGGATTATGAGGTTGGTAAAGAATAAAATTCTTCCTCAATTGGACTTTAGTGACCTAAATATGTGTATAGATTGCATTAAAGGAAAGCAAACTAAACACATTGTAAAGAAATCAGCCACGAGAAGCACTCAGCTTCTCGAGTTAATACATACTGATATATGTGGTCCTTTTGATGCTCCTTCGTGGGATGGTCGAAAATACTTTATCACATTTATTGACGATTACTCACGTTATGGATACATATATCTACTGCATGAAAAATCCGAGTCAGTGAATGTGTTAAATATATTCATTGACGAGGTGGAAAGGCAGTTAGATAGGAAAGTTAAAGTAGTGAGATCGGATAGAGGTGGTGAGTTCTATGGAAAGTATAATGAGACTCCAATGTCCGGGCCCATTTACAAAGTTACTCTAAAGTAGAGGCATTTGTGCACAGTACACAATGCCCGGTACTCCGCAACAGAATGGTATAGCAGAAAGGCGGAATCGTACATTAATGGAAATGGTTAGAAGCATGTTAAGTGGTTGTAATTTACCCCTTTCATTGTGGATTTATGCTTTAAAGACTGCGACATATATGCTTAATCGGGTTCCCAGTAAGGCAGTTCCTAAGACACCTTTTGAACTGTGGACGGGAAGGAAACCCAGCTTAAGGCATATTCGTATTTGGGGTTGCCCAGCAGAAGTAATGTTGTATAATCCACATGAAAAGAAACTTGATTCAAGGACCGTCAGTGGATTTTTCATTGGCTATCCGGATAAATCAAAAGGGTATACCTTCTATTGTCCTAACCATAGTACGAGAATAGTTGAGGCGGGAAATGCTAGGTTCATTGAAAACGGGGAAATTAGTGGGAGTGGTGAACCTAGAAAGGTGGATATTCAAGAAATCCACGATAAGGTTCATCCACATGTTGTTGAACCAAATGTTGTTGTTCCTATTGTCTCACAAACAAATGACACAATAGAACAACATGATAATGTGCAAAACTCACTAACCGAAAATGAAGTAGATGAACTTGTCACAATTCAAGAAGAGAATAGTGAACCACAAACTTTGAGACGATCAGTAAGGGAAAGAAGATCTGCCATTTCAAATGACTATGTGGTTTATGCCGTTGAAAGTGAATGTGACTTAAGCCTTGATGAAGACCCGATCTCATTCGGACAAGCCATGGAAAGTGAAAATTCTGAAAAGTGATTGATTGCCGCAAAAGATGAAATGAAATCTATGGGTGATAATAAAGTTTGGGACTTAGTTGAATTACCTAAAGGTTTTAAAACCATTGGTTCTAAATGGATTTTTAAAACAAAACGTGATTCGAAAGGTAACATCGAAATATACAAGGCTCGCCTTGTTGCCAAAGGTTTCACCCAAAAGGACGGCATTGACTATAAAGAAACCTTCTCTCCAGTTTCAAAGAAGGATTCTTTAAGAATTGTTTTGGCTATGGTGGCTCATTATGATCTCGAGCTACACCAAATGGATGTAAAAACCGCCTTTCTAAATGGAGAACTTGAAGAGGAAGTTTATATGAACCAACCAGAAGGATTCTTGGCAACAGGACAAGAACAATTAGTATGTAAGCTGAGGAAGTCAATATATGGACTAAAACAAGCTTCTAGACAATGATATATAAAGTTTAATGATACCATTTTATCATATGGTTTTGTAGAGATCATTGTGGATCGATGTATCTATGTAAAAATCAGTGGGAGTAAGTTTATAATTTTAGTCTTATATGTTGATGATATTTTGCTTGCTGCAAATGACATGGGTATGTTACATGATGTAAAGAAATATCTCTCTAAGAACTTTGAAATGAAAGATATGGGAGATGCATCTTATGTGATCGAAATAGAAATATTTCGAGATAGGTCACAATGATTATTAAGTTTATCTCAGAAAGGATATATAAATAAGGTCTTAGAGAGATATAGAATGGAAAAGTGCTCTGTAGGGATTGCTCCAATTCAGAAGGAAGACAAGTTTAGTAAAATGCAATGTCCTAAAAATGAATTGGAGCGTAAGGAAATGGAAAGAATTCCATATGCATCAGTGGTTGGGAGTTTGAACTATGTTCAAACATGTACGCGGCCGGATATCACCTTTGCGGTTGGTATGTTGGGTCGATATCAAAGTAATTCCGGAATGGATCACTGGAAGGCTCCAAAGAAAGTCCTCAGGTACTTGCAAGGCACCAAAGAGCACATGCTTACGTATAGAAAATTCGATCATCTAGAGGTCAATGGATATTCAGATTCAGCCTATGCCGGGTGCGTTGATAGTAGGAAATCAACGTTTGGCTATTTGTTCCTTTTAGCCAATGGAGCAGTATCATGGAAAAGTGGAAAGCAGTCTGTCATTGCTACTTCCACTATGGAGGCCGAATTTGTGGCATGCTTTGAGGCTACTGTTCACGGATTGTGGTTGCGGAACTTTATTTCAGAGCTTAGAATTGTCGACTCTATAGCTAGGCCGCTGAAAATTTATTGTGATAATTCCACAGCTGTCTTCTTTTCAAAGAACGATAAGTACTCGAAAGGGGCTAAGCACATGGAGTTAAAATACTTATCTGTTACAGAAGAAGTACAGAAACAAAGAGTGTTCTTTGAGCATATTAGGACGGATATGATGGTAGCGGATCCGTTAACTAAAGGACTACCACCCAAAATGTTTATTGGTCATGTAGAGCGTATGGGTATTATAGATAAAGCCTTGCTATTTTAGTTGTATTATGCTTGTAAAGTGTAAGACACTTTGAATTCAATAAAAGTTATGTTTCTGTTTATTGAATATGTTATCATTATAGTTTGTATACAATTATGGTTGTGGATAACATATGATAAATTGAGAATAAATGTTCATCTCAATGAAAGGACAATGTGAAGTTGGAATTGGTGTGTGATGCATGGAAGGGATCATGTCGCTTAATGATGTGTGACCGCCATGATTCGATTGATTCTAATTTATCATGGTATTTAAAGTATATTTTGAACTTGATATAAAGGTGCGCATTATGGTTATTAAATCATCAAGACAATACAAAGGTCAAGTGGGAGAATGTAAGAATATTTATATTCTTATGTGACCTATGTATCTATTGGTTAAAAATTAAAGTTCAAGTTCATAATATTAAAAGCTAAAAAAAGGGATTCTAATATTAAAGACGACACCGTGATGGATCGGTTTCAATTAAAAATTAGAATCGGATGTATTGATAACCCTCTTCTCCCACCTCTAATTATAATGTTATAATATAATATCTATATTATATACAAAAAGAATAAATATATGTATGTATAATTGAAATGATTATATATGTGTGTGTTGTCGTACATGCATTAAGTTGACCATAAGTATGGCAGTTAATTATGAATTAACTGTAATACATGTATAAGTATTGCATGTGTATGAATGTATATAGACGTGCATATGTGTAATGTGAGGAATCAGTTTCTAATCAGTTTCAAAACTGATTCTACCGAATCGATGTGTCGATTTACATATTAGATCAGTATAGTTTCCAAATGGAAAGACACCTCCGTTGGTCCCTTCACGAAGAGTCACTTCTCGCCTATATAAAGAGATGGTCTGTGCATGAAATAAACACATCAACAAATGCTTACAGTGTACAGTTAGCATTACACATAATTATACACATATATATACAAAGTGCTCTTGATTCCTTATCCATTAAAGGGATCAAATAGAAGGCTTGAGGTCAAGGAGAGGATAAACATCAAAGGTGGATTCAACTTCTTCTTCAATACAAGAAAAGCATGGATGGAGGTTGGTGATCTATCTCCACTTTATAGTATAAATGTTGTGGTTGAATTAATTCAAATCTAGAATTAGATTTCATTATCGAAATCATTAAAGTTGAGATATGGCTAACAGTGAAATCAGAATTGAGGGTAAAAAAATCAAAATTTAGTTGAAAATGTTAGGGTATTTTGGTCTATTCATAAATATTGTGAGAGAAATAATAAGAAAAATGAGAAAACTCAAAAATCCCTTATTCTGAGAAATTTGCATGCCTCGATCTTATATTCCAAAAGATCAACGAATTTAGTATCAAATTCTGAAAATTCGACGAATTTAATCCGTTTTTTCGAAATCTCTCTTTTTCTAAGGTCCAATTTCAACAAAAATTAATTTACAACAAATAAAATAATCACAAATTTGAAGTCTTGTTGAATTAGCATGCCTATTACAAGACTATCTCGACCACACATATAATGCATCCGATAATTTTATTTTGCATTACAATTTGTCACTGCACATGCATAAATGAAATTACAATATGGAGTAACATACAAAGAAATTAATCTCACACCTTGGTGGCATAATCAATAAAGTTATGTAACGGCAAAATTTTGACACCATATTTCTCAACACAGATACCAAAATCTTGTGACCATGTTTCTCAAAAATAGATACTTTTTTCATCACTTCAAATTTCTCGCTTATTTTCATTTTCGTTTGTCCCTAAAAATTTATCACCTTCCACCTTTACCATTTCTGGTAGTGGATCTCACATTCCATTTTTTGGTTGCCCTAAGATAGTTGAGTCATTTTTTTTTTTACAAAAATTTGATCTTTTTCATACTTTTGTCTCTCTTCATTTTTTTTTACTTTACTGCATTGACTTTAATCCGTAACATATCAATTTAATAAATCTCGTGCCCACAAGAAATGCCCCAACTATTTTGGAACGGAAGGAGTACATACTACCGTCCACCACAAGGTACAAAATGCCCACAATCCGACCGTATTCTCGCAGGCGCTCGATCTCATAATCAGAGGCACCGCCGAGCAACCCATATAGTTTTCATATCACCCTTGATTTCCAGAAACTGTGTGGCCGCGATCCTAGTTGAACCAACGACGAGAGCAATCTCTTGAATGACCCGAAGGAGGTCGATTTATGGGACGAGATGAGTTGGGAGTTGTTGAAAAGCAAGAGGAAGCAACGCATCTCCGACTAAAATTGTCATGTCTGTTGTGGTTGGCCTCACCTGGAGGGGGCATCATCTATGTAGGGCAACTCATCGTGAACTAATGCAACAACATGCACCTATCAAAATAGGATTAATTTGCAAGTTTATTAAATTCAACGCCACCTAATAGCATATTATTTGGAGCAAATTTTACTTTTTTTTTATTTCAGCGTCGAAAAAATGTGAAATAAAATTGTTTGACTAATAAAGTTAAAAATAAAAATGTAATTATAAATTAGTTTATAACTTTATTAGTTGGTATTTTGTGCCTATATATATGGCATTTCATTGTACAATTTTGCAATTAACTTTTCACAATGTAATCATTAATGGAAATCCCCAGTTTTCTCTCCTCTTTTGATTGACGGTTTCTCATCTTTGTTAATGGCAGTTTTCTCCAATCTTCTAAGATTTTATCTTCACTTTCACATTGACTGAACATGCATAAGCAAACTTCGTCTTCAAATATATGAAACCATTATGACTACGCGTGTTTAAAGACGCAAAACAATTTTGCGCTTCCAATCGCACACCACGATTTTACGTATTTTAAGGACGCAATTTGCTTACATGTGTTCAGTCAAGCTATTTTTTATACTCCCTCCGTCCCACCGAAGATGACTCACTTTCCTTTTTAGTTTGTTACATCTAAGATGACCCATTACTAAAAATGGAAACCCTTTTATCTCTACTTTATTTACTCTCTCCACCTAACACATAAAATATAAAACTACATAGAATCCCGTGTCGCCCAAGGAAGGGGTCATCAGCTATTTTTTATACTCCTTCCGTCCCACCGAAGTTGACTCACTTTCCTTTTTAGTTTGTTACATCCAAGATGACCCATTACTAAAAATGGAAACCCCTTTATCTCTACTTTATTTACTCTCTCCACCTAACACACAAAAATAAACTACATAAAATCCCGTGTCGCCCAAGGAAGGGGTCATCAGCTATTTTTTATACTCCTTCCGTCCCACCGAAGATGACTCACTTTCCTTTTTAGTTTGTTACATCTAAGATGACCTATTACTAAATATGGAAACTCATTTATCTCTACTTTATTTACTCTCTCCACCTAACACACAAAAATAAAACTACATAAAATCTCGTGTCCCCCAAGGAAGGGGTCATCTTACTTGGAATGGATGAGGTATTTTTTTTATTCACGTGCAATCATTACGCGCTTTTCAAAAACTGGAATATATAAAGTTTCCATTAGGAAATTTACCCAAATAAGAGAAAAAAACGTTGATCGGCCCAACCTAGCCAATGGATTTACGACTAGTCCAAGCCAACAATCAGTTTTGACATATCTATATGTTTGATTAAATAAATTTTGGAAAAAATTAGTAATAGTAACAAAAATTGCCTACTTCAACCGTCACCAAATATGAAATGCGTAGACTTGGTGTGACATTTATTGAAAATTTGAATTTTTCCTTTAACAATCTAATCTATAATAGAAAAAAAAAATTATTGGAAAAAAAAATACTCATATGCCATTGTAGTAAGAGGGTCAGCTGACTTATTACTACCTCCGTCGACGGTGTGATATTTATTGAAATTTTCCTTTAACAATCAATCTATAATATTGGAAAAAGAAAATAATCATGTGCCATTATAGTAAGAGGTTCAACTAGCTTATTATTACCTCTATCCATAAAAAATAGATCATTTTTACTATTTTGGCCTATCCACCAAAGTTAGTTTTAAAATTAGAAGTTTATAAACAAATACTAACCTTATACATCATTTTAAATGTGGTTTCCATAATCCACTAACATTACTTCCACCATATTTTTCATCTCTTTCTTACTTTACCAATTATGTATTAAGACCGTACCATTTACAATTTTATTTATTTTTTATGGACAGAAGTAGTATATAAACTTATATGGAAAATTGATCCATGCGGTAAATTCTATTAACTTCTTGTGTTTTAATAGGCAAATATAAGTGAAATGTGGCGCATGAAATCCAAAAATATAAGAAAAACTCTAAACTTTAGTACTTCTTCTGTCCCAGCTCATATGATTGACTTAATTTCGGCATGTATTTTGGGAAAGTAATACTCCATTCGTCCCATAAAAATAGAGATATTTGGGACGACACATGAATTAATGCATAATTGATAAAGTAAAAAAAAGGAGTAGAAGAGTAGTTAAAGTAGTGTTAGTGGTAGTGTTGGACCCTAGTGGTATAAGTTGTAAATAAATTTATTTATATGGATAATGGGTTTGGGAAAACTTTCCATAAATAAAAATTAGCTATATTTATGGAACGGACGGAAAAGAGAAATGTCCTCTTTTTATGGGACAGAGAGAGTAATAAATAGTTAATGTAGAGTAAAAGCAAAACAAATGAGAGAATAATGTAGAATATGACTTCTTCTACATTATTTTATCTCTTACTTTATTTATTTTCTCAAAAACACGTGCAAAAAATAAGTCTTATCACTTAAACTGGACGGAAAGAATACTTTTAATTAAAAACAATCCTTCGAGCCAACCCGAACCCGGTCGGTCCAACCCACAAAGAGAGATTTCGGAAAAAGGGGCTCAATTCGCAGGCCTTTCGAAATTAGGGATTAAATTAGTTGACCTTTTGAAATATGGGATCATGGCGTCCGAATTTTTCGG
Organism: Salvia splendens; assembly: GCF_004379255.2. NCBI lineage: Eukaryota > Viridiplantae > Streptophyta > Magnoliopsida > Lamiales > Lamiaceae > Salvia > Salvia splendens. Next base: position 28,123,509 of record NC_056036.1, read on the forward strand.
AATATGGGATTTTCGAATTTTCATGTATTTTCACTTATTATTTCTATTATAATATTTACAAATTAACCAAATTACCCCTAATATTTACAGTACAATTTAAAATTTTGAACTCCAATTTTCTAAATTACCACGACGGCCTTCACCCTCATTCTCCTCCTCCTCTTCGTTGCCGTCCACCATTTCTCTCCCATAATCCATCTAAACGAAATTCAATTAGAAAAACTCAAATTCCTCCTCCGTCTTAACACGATTGCGTCCTCTGTCCGGCACACTAGATTCTCGACCTCCCTCTCTTTTCCCTTTCGATCTCCTCTCTCAAAAGAAGATCTCGGCGCCTCTTCTTCTTCGTTAGGGGTTGCCTGCTGTCCTCCGAGGGCAGCCACTACTGCTGTCCGCAGTCAAACAGCCGTCATCGCATGTCGCCGCTGCCTCCAGCAGGCGTATATTACAGCTGCTGCCTGGTGCCATTCCAGCTCAGGCTGCCTCATTTTTCCCAGTTAAATTCTTAATTCAATTCCGTGTTCTTTAAGGTTTGATTTATTTTGCAGATTACATGAATGCAAATACATGAAAGAAAATTAGAATTGGATGGTGGGACCTTTATGCAATTGTGAAGAAATTTGGCCTGGTGGGCGGAGGAATTGAAATGGGCGTTTTCCGCCATGATAGCGTGGGTGGGTTTGGAGCGGGAGATGGTGGTCGATGGAATAAAATAAATAAAAAATTGTGTTAATAAATATTAGGGATAATTTGGCCAGTTGTTAAATATAGTGAAAGAAATAATATGAAAAAAGAAGTAAAAATACATGAAAATTCGAAAATCCCATGTTCCGAAAAATTCACTCGTCACGGTCCCATATTTCGAAAGGTCAATGAATTTAATCCCAAATTTTGAAAGGGCCTGCAAATTGAGCCCCTTTTTCCGAAATCTGTCACCAAAAGAAGGAAAATTGTAGCACCCCGGAAAATTTTTGACTTTTTTTTATTTGATGGCTTATTTTCGTTTTATTAATGAGGATGTTGATTTGGAAATGCATTTTTGGAAATTGATTTCTATGAGGTTGTGTTAACGATGTGAAATTAATGGTTGAGAGTTATGTGGAATAATATGATATGTTTTCCAATGGGGGGATTTAATTAAATAGGATCATGCATATTTGTGCCAGCCACTTTATTCGAATTCTTTTCGGTCTTTCTATTTATTGGAAGTAATATCTTCTTTCTTGGATTTAATTAATTGTTTTGGGATATTTATCCAAATTAAATCCAAAACCAAAATATTCCTAATTTATTCTCCATGATTTTCGACCCTTGCCCCGTTCCTTGGAATTTTCGAATTTCTCTTATACTTGGGAGAATAAATTACTTTGTAGACTTAATTGGTACTTTGATTCTTTCCATCTTTAAGACCCTTAAATTTTCATCCCTTATACCTTTCAATTACCTTGTGGGATTAATTTATTTGTTACCTATTTTGTAGGAGTCTTTTCCTACAAGAAATTACCAAATTTAAATCCTATTCCTATTTAATTAAGGATTTAAATATTAATTGTTTAAATACTCCCTTTAGTACACGCCCCTTTTTCCCTATTTCACTCCACAATTTCTTTTTATTTGTTTATTTAAGTGGGGGATTAATCCTAGAATATAAAAGGGAGAAACCAAACCCTAGCCCCATTATTTCAACGCCTTTTTCCTCCTCCCTCTCCCCCTCCCCCTCCCACACGTTTTCTCCCTCCATCTCTTCATCCTCTCCAAAAATCCTCCATTCATCTTTGTTCTTGCATCCGTTGGAGTTGATTTTCAAGAGTTTCCGACGAATCGCATCAATTCTTGTTTCTACCGATTCGTTTTTATCAAGAAAGGTATATTTGATTCACTTTCCCTCAATCTTTCCATTTAATCCTTGTTCTTGAATCCTACATGCATATAGTGAGTGTAGGAATCATAGATCGCAAAATTAATCGGTGGGGAATTTGTGTTTGCATTTATGTATGCGTTTTGAGCGCAATTTTATGAAGTTTGATTTGAATCTTTGGTGAATGATGTGAGTTTATGGGCAAACATGATTATGAGAACCTTTTAAGCATGATTATGTATTTTCCAGCATGAAAGGTTGGTGTTTGTTTGATGGAAGATGAAAACCCTATTTTCAAAACTATGAACCTGAAATCTGTGGTGCACGACCAGTAGCTTCTGATCTGTAATTGACTCATCAAACGAACTAATTTTGATATGAAATTTTAACTGAGTAAACTTCCAGGTGTTTTCCGTGTCTCGTGTGAATTTCAGCCCTTTTTATCGAAAAATGAATTTTTAATAAATTTTTGAAGTTAACTCCGCAAATCTGCCAGAAACTCGTGTTCTCGCCAATAATGTTTTGTTTTCTTTTTGACTGACCAAATGATCTCCGATTGATGTGATTCTTGAACTATATGAAAATTTGAAGTGTCTTCTAAGTCGTGTAAAATTTTCAGCCTTTTTAAGCATTGGATGAATTTATGGTAAAGTTTTCAAATGAACTGCGCAGTGCTGCCATAAATTTTATGTTCCGACCAGAGAGTTTAATTATTGTTTTGACTGACTAAAAGACGTAATTCAGTGTGAAAATTTTTCTGGATGAACTTGAATGTGTCTTCTGTGTTGTGACCAAAATTTAGCTTCATATGAGGTCGGGTGAATTTTTAGTGATTTTTACAACACGGTCGCGCAGTTCTGCGAGTTTTATGCCTTGATAAAATGATACTTATTTTCAAGATTAAAAGTATTATATGATGCATGTATGTCCAAGGAACGTGTTTAATGATGTGATCACGTGAGATACGTAGAAATATATTATGGTGTGTTTTTCCATCTTTGTGACGAACATTGGGTTGGGTAAATTGAGAAAAACGATGAGAGAGAAACGATAGGACATGCATGGTAATATGATTCTGTGGAAGGCTGACTTGTGTTGTCGTTGACAAGGGTGATTGTATTCGTGAACTCGAGGAACGAGAGTTGCCATAAGTTGAATTGTCAATTGTTAAGAGGACGAGGTGAGCTTTCTTTTCAAACCTCTTTATTTTTCCGAAAATATGATGTGGTGTTATAAGGGTGGTTTAAAGTGTTATGTCATGCCGTGATTGTTTTGATGTTGAGATTTTTGCCTGATGCCTAGTTCGTTTGAGCTTGCTCCGTTAAGCTATAGGGCTATGTTGAGATTGTGCTTGATGCCTAGTTTGTGAGTTCGCTCCATTAGGCTATAGGGCTATGATAAACGAATTCGGGTCTGAGTAGGGCCGCAAACCCTATCAGGCTGTGTACACAGAGGGGATCGTGAGCCGTCCTTGCTAGTCGGCCGGTCTCGTGGGCGAATAGTGTGGCCACACTTTCGTCGCACTATGGTAAGAGGATGTGATTGATTGATTGATGAGAAAGTGGGGAGATTGTTTTGACCGGCCGGTCTGTGAAAAGTGTTTTTGTGATACTCGTGATATTTCTTCAATAAACGTAAAAACTCGAGTTCACCGGTATGGATGACATAACTGTTATAAAATGTTTTCGGCATGAGCCCATTGAGTACAACAAGTACTCAGCCCTGCATATCCTTTTTCTTTATGTGCAGGTTGAGGGGTGATGTTGCGGCGGATGTTGAGTGAGCTTTAGGAATTCCCGGATGCGTCGTGTCTTCAAACATGGGCGTCATCCTATGACTCTCCTCTGATACTTGTTTTTCCGCTGCCGTGTTTCGAATCGTTCTTGTTAAAGTCTTTCGTTTTGCCCCACACTACTTTTTAACATTATTTACCTTGAGATATTAACCCGCTTCTTAATTGTTTAATCAATTAAAACTCTTCTTTTGAAGCTTTATTTAAGGTGTTGCCTTTCATTGTTTTCCCCTTTTTCTTCCCTGCTCCTTCGTCCCTTCCCTAGTCACGATTTCCCCGTCTTTACTATCCTTAGTGAGGACGGTCGTGACAAAAATGAAGAACTAAAAATTAAAGTTCTAAATTTATCTATTCGAAAAAAATTACTCCCTCGGTCTCATTCTAAGTGACACATTTGTTTTCGGATATCTCACTCTAAATGACACATTTATAAAATGCAAATATTATTCTCTCTATTTTTCGATTTCTCTTACTTTACTCTTGTAAATATTATTCTCTCTATTTTTCGATTTCTCTTACTTTACTCTCTTTAATTCACATAAAAACACAACATAAAATCACATAATCACGTGCTTAAAATGAAATGCTCCACTTAGAATGAGACCGAGAGAATAATACAAAGGTTACTTTATGAGCAACCAAATTGAGGTGTACATTGTTTTATTCTTATAAGGGCATCCGCAGTGGTGCGAATGTCCCGGTGCCCTTCCCCGCAGAATTCCCACTGCCAAGGGCATCTCCAGTGGCTTTCGCACAACAATAGTACAGCAATAGCCCAGTCACAAACTCCTCCTGCCACATCATCAACACTAAAATTCCTCCTGCCACATCATCAAGACAAGCAAATAGCCCAACAATAGCCTAGACACATTACCCCTAATTAGGCATGCACAACAGTTCCGAACCGCCGGTTCCGGTTCATGAACCGGCGGTTCACGGTTCATCATATGCATGAACCGAAACCGGCCCGCCAATGGTCCCGGCAGTTCCGGTTCCGGTTCAAAAAACCGCCGGTTCACGAAGCGGTTCAAAACCGCCGGTTTTTGGCATGAACCGGCGGTTCAACCGAAAATTTATAAAAAAATACTTTTTATTTATAAAATTTGATTTTTATACTTAAAAACAATTTTTACAAATAAATGAATACAAGAAATTCATAATAGCCCATAGATATTTGATGGGCTTGTGAATTTATGAAACCATTCTTGGTTGTTTCTCTTTTATAGAGACATCCTTGAATGTTTTATGTTTCACTTTCGATGTGGGACAAAATCATTCTTGGCTGTTTCTCTTTTATAGAGATGTCCTTGAATGTTTTATGTTTCACTTTCGATGTGGGACAAAATCATTCTTGGTTGTTTCTTTTTTATAGAGACATCCTTGAATGTTTTATGTTTCACTTTCGATGTGGGACAAAATATGTTGAAGTATTTTCTTTTATAACTATTCATTCATCTTTTTCCAATGTGGGATACAAAACTTTCTTTTATCTTCTACTTTTCTTCATGTTTTGTATAATATATATAAACAAAATTATTATTCAAATATATTTTTGATTGATAAAAATAAAGAATTATTGAGAAATATGATTTGTATATAGAAAATATTTATTTGTATAATAATTATTGTTAGGTTTATACAATTTGTATAATAATTATTCTTTCAATGTGTATAATATTATTTATTAGTTAACATATACATAAATTTATAAACCTAAGCAAATCATTAATGATAAAGAACTAATGAATAATAGTTTATATAATAATATTTGTTGTTAAATTATAATAATAGAAGATAGAGTATTAATATAGACGAAGAATGATGGACGATCTATAATATACTTATAAATAAAGACTTTTATCCCACATTGAAATAAAGAGTAACACATCCAAAATGTGTAACTATAAAAGAGAATAATTCAATATACTAAATTAAATAAAATCCAATATACTCTCATCCAAGTATTGGCATTTTAAAAATCAAATCCAACTTTAAGTATGGAGTAATTTTTTTTGACTTTTTAGTCTTTATTATGTATAAAATGTGCTTAAACAAATTTCAAACAATAAGGTGAAAATTACAATTTTATTGATAATAAATTTGAATAAGACTAAAAATTACAACTTATAATGAATATATTTTATTTACAAAAATTAATAAACACTACTTAAAGTTAAACCTTTTGATTTTTAAAATATCAATAGTTAATATTGGACTTGAGCATTTAAATTGGAAGAGAGTGTATTGAATTATAGGGAAAACACTACTTGAATTATAGTGTATTGAATTATAGAGAGTGTATTTCAACTTATAATGAATATATTTTATTTACAAAAATTAATAAACCCTACTTAATATTTTATTTATCATTAATGATTTGCTTATGTTTATAAATTTTTGTATATGTTAACTAATAAATAATATTATTCACATTGAAAGAATAATTCTTATACAAATTGTATAAACCTAACAATAATTATTATACAAATAAATATTTTCTATATACAAATCATATTTCTCAATAATTCTTTATTTTTATCAATCAAGAATATATTTGAATAATAATTTTGTTTATATATATCATGCAAAACATGAAGAAAAGTAGAAGACAAAAGAAAGTTTTGTATCCCACATTGGAAAAAGATGAATGAATACTCTAAACATGTAGTTATAAAAGAAAGTACTTCAACATATTTTGTCCCACATCGAAAGTGGAACATAAAACATTCAAGAATGTCTCTATAAAAGAGAAACAACCAAGAATGATTTTGTCTCACATCGAAAGTGGAACATAAAACATTCAAGGATATCTCTATAAAAGAGAAACAATCAAGAATGATTTTGTCCCACATCGAAAGTGGAACATAAAACATTCAAGGATGTCCCTATAAAAGAGAAACATCCAAGAATGAGTTTGTCCCACATCGAAAGTGGAACATAAAACAATCAAGGATGTTTCATAAATTCGCAAGCCAATCAAATATATATGGGCTATTACGAATTTCTTGTATTCATTTGTTTGTAAAAATTAATTTTAAATATAAAAATCAATTTTTATAAATAATTTTTTAAAAAAAAATTCGGTTGAACCGGCGGTTCAAACCGCCGAACCGCCGGTTCATGGTTCACGATTTAGCCGACCTTGAACCGGCGGGTTGAACCGTTGAACCGCCGGTTCAAACTGGTAAACCGCGGTTCACGGTTCACGCATCCTTCGACCCTGAACCGGCCCGTGGGAACCGAAAACCTGCCAGATGGTTCAAACTGCCGGTTCCAGTTCATGAACCGACGGGCCCGAACCGGCGGTTAACCGCCGGGCAGGTTCGGTTTGTGCACGCCTACCCCTAATTATATAAAACAAATAATTGACAATCACACAAAATACGGAATTAAATGTACGACACAGATACGGGAAAATTCAATAATATTATTTAAATTAAAAAAGTACAACAAAAAAATACATTAATTTAAAAAAATTTCATTAAAAAAATACATTAATTTAAAAAAATTACATTATTTTAAAAAAAACACGACCTCCGCCTTACTCCTCGTCTCCGTCGCCCCCCTCGCTACCGTCACCGTCGCCGCCGCCATATCCGCCGGAACCCCCCGGTCTTCAAATCGTCACGCATGCTCACGAGTATTGCGTGAAGAAAACTCTTCTCCTCGGGGTCCGTCGCCGTCCGCCATTCGGCTAACGTCTTGGCCATCTGAGCGCGCGTTTGTTGACGCGCGGAGAATTTGAGATCCTCTGTCGACTGGCCAAGGGGGGATGCCGACTGTACCTCCTGGGACCCCCCGGCGCCCCCTCGCCTCCCGTTGCGCCCGCCTTTAACCAACCGGGCGAGTTCGGCTAGCGAACGATGGCGGGGACGGGAGCTCCTCCGCATCCTCGGGGAGGTCGTGGGAACCGCCACTGCTGCCGCTGTAATCACCGGTATAGTTCAGTCGTTGCTTCTTCGGCCAGCTAGCGTCGACACCTGCCCGGAACTTCTCAGAGTCGTTCAGCACCTTGTAGCAGTTCCAGTAGGTGAACTCCTTATACAACCCGGGCTGGGGGAAGGCTTTCTCTGCTATCCTCCTGCAGTCATCCTCCGTTTGGCCACTGCTCTGCATGCGGAGGGCGTTGGCGTACAAGCCCTAAAATCAGGAGACCCCAGCCCTGATTCGGTCCCACCCCTTCCGGCACTCCTCCCATGCGCGGCCTCCCCTCCGGGCAAAATCTCATGTAGGCTGCAGCAATTTTGGCCCACATGTTGACGATCCTCTGATTATTCGAAGTCAGAGGATCATCACAGACACTCACCCACGCCTTGGAAAGCGCGACGTTCTTCGCGTCCGTCCACTTCCTCCGCACCGAGGGGTCGTCCTCAACTGGCTGCGACGACTGACCGACCCTCTTGTCCTTCCCCTTGCCCTTCTTCTTTGCGGGGCCCCGACCCCGCCCTACTCCCCCGTTTGAACGGGAGATCCGGAACACCGAGAAAGTCTCATATTGCGTGAACTGCGCATCCGTTGGGGTCGATGTGTGCGAAGAATCAGTCGAAAAATCAAAACTGGGGCGATAGACGTTTCTCCCCCCTCCCCCGGCGTCCCCTGCGTCGCCGGTACCCCTCCCGGCATCATCTGCATCCCGGGACCCCACCCCGGCATCATCTGCATCCCGAGTGTCCACCCTGGCATAGCCGGTAAACCCCCGACATACTCCCCCTGGGTGCCATCCCGGGCATCATCTGCTGCCACGGGTACATGTTGTAGTACCCGGGCATCGGACCCCATCCACCTCCCACGGGTACCGGGGGAGTTTGAGACCCGCTCGTCACTGGAGTACCTTCGTTGTTGTTCTCCATTTCGCGTTATTGATCTTGTACAGAAATTAAGATAGAGAGAGCACTCGTTAAAACAAGTGGTGTGAATGAAAATGACGTGCAAATCGCGTATATATAGTGTTTTGAATTTTTTTAAAAAAAAAAATTAAATTCGCTCGCCGCTCCTGCGCCTGCAATGGTGGCGAGCGGACCGGCGACCGCATCGGCGAGCGCTAGCCGATTTTTTCACCGAAATGGCGCTCACCGGTTCCAATGGTTTGGCGAGCGGACAGGTGAGCGCCGAAAATTGGCTAACCGGCCCGCTCGCCGCCATTGGAGATGCTCTAAAGACTTCGCACTGCTCTGTCCCGTTATAAGGACTTCGCACTGCTCTGCCCCGTCATAAAGACGTACTCCAGCTTATTGGAAATACAAACTCCGTCTCACAAGCGGCATTAAAATCTAAATCCAAATCCAAAAGTTTCATTCATTTTTTCTTCGATGGCGGATTGGTCTACGCTTCCCGCCGAACTCCTCCACCTAATTTCCCAGCACCTCCCCTCCTCAACCGACGTCCTCCGCTTCCGCTCCATCTGCGCCACCTGGCGCACCGCCGTCCCCCCGCCTCCCTCATCCGCCTCTCGCTTCCCCGTCCTCCCCAATTCCGGGATCTCCGACACCAGCTGGGGTTTCCACCTCTCCAAACGGACAATCTATTCCCTCCAACCTCCGCTCCCCCATCAATCCTCATGGATCATCAAATTGGATCGGGACAAACATCCGCCTCTGCATCTCCTCAACCCTCTCGACGGATCGCAAGTCAATTCCTCCCCCAACGCATTTCCGAAGCTCTTCAGTTTCCTCGACATTAGGGTTAGAGAATTGGGCGATGAGTACGCGCTGCAGTATATCAATTTCAGGCCGACGGCTACCTCGATTGGGGAGGCTGGGAATCTCTACATGGAGAAAGTCGCCGTGTTGAACAACGGTAGCGGCGGCGGGTTCGTGCTCCTGACGATTCACGTTTCCGGTAAGTTGGTGGTGTATAAGTCTGGCGACGAGAAATGGAGGCTAATTGACGATTTTCCTTCTCCGTACGATGATGTGATCCTTTGGAAGGGGAAATTCTACGCTGTCGATAACACTGGCCGACTTGTTATGGTAAGCACTGTTGATTTGAATGTGAGTGTTGCTGCGAATTCGATTTTTGGCGGTGATAAGAAATTGCTTGTGGATTGTGATGGGGAATTGTTGGCGGTGGATATGTATCTGAGTGTTGAGCCAGCTGATGGCCTAGGTTTCAATGAGGGGCTCGAGTTTTATGAGGAGTTCGATTCATTTATGAGCGAGAGAACTGTGAAATTTAAGGTGTTTAGATTGGATCAAGAAGGTGAGAAATGGATAGAGATTACTGATTTAGGGGATGTAATGTTGTTCTTGGGTGATAATTGTGCGTTTTCAGCTTCGGCTGTAGAGATTTTTAATGATGACAAATGTAGGGGAAACTGCATATTCTTTACTGACCAGTATTGCAATAGAGAGGACGAGGGGGGGCTTAAGTCTCGAAGTGTGGGACTGTTTGATTTGGAGAGTGGCAGTATTGGGCCAGTTGATAGTCACATTGGTTATTCGAAGCTGTTTTGTCCTCCTCCCGATTGGGTTTGCTCAACTGCGTCCATCGAAGTGAGTTCTTGTTTAGTCAGTTCATCATTCTACCTTTGCAACTTTGAGCCTTGTGCGTTGCATTTTCTGTTATTTCTTGGTTTCTTATGTGCATTGTCGGTTGCCTATTGATCAGCATTGTCTATTGTAGTTGCTCTTGTTAGTGCTTGAAATATTATTTCATGAAATACTTGTAATTGGTAAAGTTAGTTTTGGGGAAAACAATGTGTTGGTGCTTAAAATAGATTTGCAGGCTCGTCGTGGCTTATTTCTTGTGCCTAGGTGTACTTATGTTAAGTATGGCTTTAAACACCTCTAAGATTAGAATTTATGCGATTTTGTGAGATGAGAAAAAAGGAATTCGAGATCATAGCCTAATGCTACTACGATCAAATATTAGATGTAAATTTCATCTTGGCTTTGTGAGATTGTTACTAGCGAGTGAATTATAATATGGTGTAAGTCTTTCCTTTGTTAAATCTAGTAGCGTGAATTTGGTTGCCCCCTTGTTTTGTGCAGGCCGGGATGAATCAAATGAATATTTGATGCTGGAAAGGATATTAACAAACGGCCTACAAAGAACATGGACATATGCCATGCCTGTCACTAGCAGCTTCCACGTTTTTAACTCACCATCTCTGATGTTTTCTTGGCTCTTGATATATCCGTCATGCTGGTCGACCTATTAGGTGCTTCTATTTGATTCTGCATTACGTGTTTCAGTTTCCTACTTTTAGCTTTGTTAGAATAATAGAAATGCTTAAAAGTTGTTTGCTGTATTCAAAATTTGAAGTATCACTTAACTACAGCATTATTTTTGAGCTGTTGATGAATGATCTTCTCTTTGAATGGTTTGAAGTATTATTATCAATGTTAACTTTAGTTCATTTCTCTTTTTTTTTTGTCTTCTATTTTATTATCAATGTATCCATTTCTCTAGTTTCTTAATTTTGGTAATATTGAAATCATGCCAACAGTAGTCATCACATCTGTTGCTGTGAAGGTAGGGTAGAATAGTGCTGAACCCTCAAATTTGAGAGGATGAATGAAATTATATTCTACATTAAATTGCTGGATATTAGTAATCGACAGGTTGTAGACGACCCAAATTCAGTGTTAAAACTGCGGTAAATAAACAAACCTAATTTATTTTATCTAGTGCTAAGAAGAAAGATCAAAACTTCGACAGGTACTAGGAAAATATACAGGATATATAAAGATGATTTTGCTCTATTTAACACCCCCGGATTGGTTCCCACCAGATGTATAGATCAACAGTCACGTTCTGGGGGCATTCCACCAGACTCGAGTGGACCCGAGATTTTCAGTGTAGGACCAGAGTTTATCAAGATCTGCAGTCAGAACTTTGTAGAACTTATGATTTTGCATGTTGGGCAGTCTTGTTTAGGGGAGTAATGGTCCTTCCGGAGCCGTTGGGCATGAGCTGGGACAAGCAGAAGGTTGAGTTTTGTTTTGGATGGGAAGGCTGTCGAAACCGCCTCTGCTGCCGAAGATGGGCATGACTCTGCAGCAGCGCAGCGCAGCGCAGCGCAGGGCATCATCCACATACTCAAACATCATCTATCCTAGCAATTATATAGTACGCTAAACTCTCCATCACTCGCAAATAGCTTACAAGAATCGAGTGCCCTACCCTACATCATGCATGAGAGAAAAATGGTGACAAATAGTTCTACAGGCTGTAAAATGTTGATATTTTAGTCGGGATAGTTATTGTGCAACATGTCAGTGTTCTTGATCAAATGATAGGTTAAAAATGGTAGAAGAAAACAAGAATTGGTTAACTACCACCTTATTGAACAGAAATTTGCTCATATCTAAGGCAGTTTGTGGAAGGCTGGGAAACGAAGCCTAAGACTGTGCCACAATGTCTTCAGAAACATATTCCTTTCCCTATTAGCTACGAAACCCTTCACCTTACCACCCCATGACTTCCGTTTAGATTTTGGGTCATTAAGGTGCTGCTTCATCTTCTAAACGTTCAAGGCTGCCTAAACTCTATTTGCCACATCTAGAGTGTGATGCTTGTTGACAAGTCGATGAAATTAAGAAGGCATTTGGGTGCAAATTGATAAGATGTTATACGCCTATAGATGATTTCGCACAAGCAATCACAAATACAGTTAGTTAAGAGAGTATAATCACCTTTGGCAATGTTTTGATGTAGGCTGCTAGAATGTCCATCTCAGCTACCACGTTGCCATTTATAGCCAATGCTGCTTTCAGTTTTTGTTTGTGCAATCCATGCATTCTTGTAACCTCTTCCTCGAGTCTTCCCCTTTGCCACAACCTTAGGGCATGGAACCCACCACTTCTATTCACGTCGAACTGATGGCCTTTCGGATAATGCAACAGATAAGTATGAATAAAGAGTAAACTGAACTGATGGCCTTTCGGACAATGCAACAGATAAGTCTTATCATGTGAAACTTGAATAAAGAGTAAACTTTGGACGAAGAACAAGATGATGGTAAAAGCAACTTCTCTAATCGAACTTAAAACTATAATTTAAACAAGATCAACAGCAAGAACATAAGAATTGCGTGGTTTAATTCAAAGACCTATATCCATGGGAAACAGAAGACCCGAACTTTATTAATCTCAGCTACAAATGGTTACAAACAATCGAGCTCAACCTCGAGCACTACACAGTGGAAATCTGATTCTTCTCGACACTTGAAAACTCGATCAAAGTAAGAAGAAAACCCTCACTAATCACAATGTGCTTACACTCCAACTCACAAAAAGAAAACTAACTTCTAATTTTGGATTGTATTATTATTACTCGAGCTTCAAGCAGATTTATTATATAGTAACTCCAATCCGCATCACAACTGTGCCGTCATCATCAACCATAAGCTGAATTTCCCCAACAAATCTCCACCTTGGTTGTAACATGACCAATCTTCATCTCCATCTATCTACCTTTCTTTACCTTAGACTGACATTCAAGAAATGTAAATACTTGGAGACTGGATGAACTTTTGTGAGCATATCTGCAGGTTTATGGTGTGTCCTAATCTTTTGTATCTTACATGCAACCTTACTCCTCTCATGAAAGATATGATGTTTTGTCAAGCTTATTGAACTGCTGAAGTCAGAGAGTTAGGAGGGAAAGACCGCCGAACCTGCTGGAGCACGAGGAGTGCCACCACAACTTACATACCAATTGTTTGTTGAATTGCCGCAATGAATCACAATAACTTTTGGGAATGAAAAACTCTCGGCTTTATTAATTCTGGAATTGAGAAGAACAAAAGTAAACAAGAAAGTGAAATCCTCCGCAGAGGCCTAATCCTCACAAGGAGGCCTACGATATGAAATCGTCCTAAATATGATCTCTCCAAGATAATTCAATATCTCTACAAGAGCTCCTAATTATAGACTATGCGAAAATTGAAATAAACAAATGAAAGCAAATCTTCCTAACAAAGCTGCCGAGATATTGAAAGCAAATCTTCCTAACAAAAGCTGCCGCCCAGCCACAACTTCCAAATCTTCCTTGCTATTCTTCCGGATTCGGCGGCCAAACGACCTCCCGATCTCCCCTCTTGTAGACCTGCCACTTCGTATCACAGAGTGAATGGAAATTGCCTTTTGCTACACTCCAAAATCATTGAATATCCCTTTTAACCATAAACTCTCTTTTATTTCTTCCGCAAGTGCCATATATTCAGCCACCACAAATTGCAAACCAGATATTCAAGATATTGCTGATCCTTAAAGAGTAAATATATAGATTTTTTGTTGTCATAGTTTGTAGCAGAATCTGAATCACAATACCCCAATGCAACGTCCTTGCTCACACCATAATGTCCCTTGTACAAAATTCCACAGCTTCTAGATCCTCTTAAGTGTCTCAATATACAGTTAAGAGCCTACCAATGGATCTTTCCTTTAAATGCCATATATCTACTGACAATGCTTATAGCATGAGCTATGTTAGGTTTAGTGCACAAAACTGTGTACATAACACTCCCCACAATGTTTGCATAAGGGATGTCTTTCATTTACCTTATAACACTCTCTCATCAGTTTGATGCTTTTGTTAAGCAGATAGCTTAAACTGTAGCCCCATATGTGTTGTCACTGATCTGATGTAATCTTGTTGAGTATTTTTCTCCTATCACTTATAATATGCACTCCCAAAATCCTCTTAGTACCACCTAAGTCTTTCATCTCAAATCGAGGATATAGGTTTTCTTTGATTTAATTTATCTCTTTAATGCTTAAGCAAGCAATCAGCATGTCATCTACATAAAGAAGAAGATAAGCAATTTTCTTCCCATCTTTCTTCTTCAGATTTACTAAGCTATGGAATCTGGACCTCTCAAAGCCAATCTTCATCATATGATCATCAAATTGCTTATCTTTGTTTCAACCCATATAGATAGACAAACTTTTTTTTATCTCTTGGTTTTATTAAACCAGCAGCCTATTCTATATATTATTTCTCCAAGCTCACCATGGAGAAAAACATTCTTGATATTCGTTTGCTGCAGTCCAGTCATTATGAGTGACTAATGTCATCAAGATTCCTATTAAACTATGATTCACAGCCGAAAAAAAAAAACTTTATTGTAGTCTATCCATTCCTTTTGTGTGTATCCCTTAGCAATAAGTCTTGCTTTGAATATGATCATGTTGTTATCAGATGCTTCTACTTCCTTCTTGAAGATCCACTTGCATCCAACTTGTTTCTGCAGATTTGATCTTGAACCTAAAATCCAAGCCTTGTTTCTGATTAGGGATTCAATCTCTTCTTTCATAACTTTTATGTCTCTTCTATGTATCTTATACTCTCTCTGTGCTTCTGTAGCTGAGTCGTATTTTTTTTTAGGTTGTATCACGGTAGTTTAGTCATTTATTTCTTTTGGCAAAAAGCAAAATATTTCATCTCTCTTACTTTACTCTATTTTTCTTTATTCTCTCTTCATCTCTGTACCTTTTTCTTTTCTACTTTGTTCTCCTTTTACTTAACTAACTTAAAATAGTTTTTTTAAATTTTGTGCCGAAAAGAAACTCCATGGACGAAGGAAGTAGTTTCTTTGTTGGCTCTCTTATTGCTTCTTTGTAGTATGTTGGCATTGAGCAATCTATGCCTTTAGCTACGAATAAAGCATAAAAGACTAAACTAGAATTTTTACTACTTCATATAGCTACTTATGGTACTCCCTCCGTCCCAAGATATTAGACCTATTTCTTTTGGCACAAGAAATTAGGAGGTGTTGTTTAGTGGTGTAAGTGGAGTTGGTAATAAAGTAGATTTTTATCATAAATAGAAATGACTCAAGTATGTTGGGACACCCCAAAGTGGTATACGAGTCTAATATCTTGGGACGGAGAGAGTATTAAATTATGAAATTACTTAACTAAAATTTGTAAAGACTAATTTGATAAGAAATCCATCATTATTGCAGCAAAAAAAGGCGATTCCGTCGCCTTGGCGCCCCCCCCACACTCCGGCCTGACATCATGTGAGGGGGTTAAATCAGGGTACGTAGTAGCCCGTTAAGGGGGAGACCTTAACCCACTGACTGCCAGAAGCCCATCTCCCAAGGCCTCACACTTGTGCCTGAGAGATGGAAGCAACTACACGACAGCAGTGGAATTTGAACCCAGGCTCATTGCAGCAAATCTGCCCCTCCGTTGCCTACTGCGCGCTATGCCCCTGCGGGCAAGAAATCCATCATTATCTGCGCCACGCCCCTGCGGGCAAGAAATCCATCATTATTCATTTGGTAACAGGTATTACATCATTATTTTATTCGTTAGACAAAATTACACTAAATAAATAAAGCCAATGAAATTATAATATGATTAGTATGTTGTAGTTCTTCCCTTCCATCTATCAATACCAGTCCTATCCTTTACAAAACTTTCTATCAATCTAGTATAGTTGATTCTAGTTTCAGTTGCATCAATGGTGTGTAGTGTATACGAACGGCTTATTGATCTCAGACTAAACGACGACTACGACGATGATGATATGAAACTGAAAGCCATGATGACCTGCATTCGTCTACTACAAGGCCAGCAATAAAGACGGTACACAGCATCTGCTGCAACGCCCTCACGGAAGCTTGGAAATGATATTAGCGACATCGAACAAGCTACATGCAAATCACATGTTAGATATCCTTAAAATGAATACCACTGTCATCAGTGTGGTGATGCTGCTTATAGTTGATGATCTTTAGTTTTTTCTTTTCAATTTGAAGTGTATACTATACTATCTTCAATCTTCTGCTTCTTCATTAAATATGGTGTTATTGTTAACACGGGCAAATTAAATTCGGACAGTATAAAAACCAGCCTTCAGCTTAGTGCGAGCCAGGTTCGTTTCAGTTCATCCGTTTGAAGAAATTCTTAAAACATCGATGATAACTGGTAAATTTATCAATACTCTAATGCCTCTCACGATACATTCTGCGATGCTGTGTTACAAAATGAACTCTGCTAGCTATTAAGTCGAAGAAATGTTGTTATTCTGTCATTTAAGAAAAGTGTAAGAAAAAAATAAAGTTTGTTGATACTAATAGTCCTTAGCCAGCTGAGAAAAGTTAATTGGTGATACATAATTTGGAGGGCCACTGTAGAGTGTCTGTGCAGCAAGAAAGGCTGCTTTCTTGGTAGGATGGAACATATCCCAAAACAAAAACTTGCGTCGGTCTGTGCAGACTATTGCTGTAGAGTTACACGGTGCTTGCGCGTTCAGGAGCCCGTTTCCACAGCATGCTGCATCCACATTCTCAAATCCTGGAAAACAAGGCAATACAAGAATGTAAGCAAATTTTTTGGGCTGATTATGATAAGCTGCATTACCCGAGGCTTGTGGATTGTTTATGACATCAATCGACATTTTGTAGCCGTTTCCAAGCGAATACTTGAATCCCGGTAGCTCTGAGCTGAGGTGGTTCAGAAGCTCCTCCAGCGCTGAGTGAAATGTCAAAGCGAAGTCATTCTGCATCTCAAAGCAGCCATCGGTTCCATAGAGTAGTTTCTGCACTAGTCTCTGAGACGGGCAGCACCCCACGGGTGGCACGCTTATAATCCCAAACTTTCTTGCTCCGAGCTTGTACAGTTTCTAGCAGAGGAAAAACAACAGAATCAGTATACTAATGAAGAGAGGAACATGAGAATGTCAAGAAAGTTCACCATGATTTGGTCTAAATATGTTGTGATCACAATGGCAATGAAGTTGTCTTTACTCATTGTGTTGTTGGTGTTGAAATAGCCAAATATGTCATTGCTCCCTACACTGATGAAGAACATAGATTTCGAGAGCATCGAGTCTACTGCAGCAGATCCCAGCTGAAGTGTGAGATTGCTCCTCACTTCAGAGAACTGACTAACCTGCTGTGACAATGGCACGACGCTCTGCACATTGTGGAACGAGATAAGAAAACCAGACGCATTAGTCCGTTTAATGTCAAATTCAGTTGAAACAAACTACTGCAACGAAGCTCGAAGAAAGCAAGAAATCTCACCCCGGTTGGACCTGTTATATCAAGAACTCCTGCACCGGCTGATGCAAAGTTGGCGCCTTTCAGAAGATGCTTTCGGAAACGATGAGGATTCAGTGTAAGAAGAAACATGTAGGAAGGTGGGCTCCTCTTTAGGCCAAAGAATTTAGCTGTGAAACAGAATATTGCAAAAAAAGATGAATCTGTTTTTTCTACAAAATTTAAGCCAACTAAAAGTGCCTATGTTGTTATGAGTTTTGTCACAAACCTACAAAATCTGCACTGTTGAAGCCATTGCTGAACCTTCCCGTAGGGCGCGATTTGGGGAAGTCAATGCCATAGGGAGGGAAATCAGCTCGGAAAATTGCGTGGGGCAGATACTGGTTCGTCCCAACATCTGCAGTTGAGTCGCCTAGAATGAAAATGGCAGGCGACGCTTCATCAGCGGAGTGAGAGACAACGTTGAGCAAGACGAAACAAGCACAAAGGAGTAGAGAAAGGTGTGCTTTAGCCATCATGGGTAAAAAATGGTCTAATGTTTTTAGTTTATATAAGAGTGTATGTATGCATCAGATTCAGAATCTCATTTCCAGCACAAGAGACAATTGAGGAAAATCAAGAGTTGGCTGGGCGGCTTGTCCAAATAAGGATGATTACTGCCGATCAGTATATATTTGAATACTAATATCACAAAAACAAAAAAATATTAATAGTTTACATTTGAATGAAGTTTATTATATTACATGACTTGGTCTGCTAAACAAAGTCCTCATGCACGGCGAAAACAGAGAATTCTTGTCTCAAAAAATTGCTACTCATTTGCAAATTCAAGAAGGAATGAAAGATTTCAAATTTATGTAGAATTTTCTAACCTTGCATTACTTATTTTTTGAAGAGATACAAAGAATGAGCCAGTGTTTTAGGCTTCTTTTTCAAGTTGTACAATCAAGAATTGATTTAGTACTAAACAACATGAAACATTATTAGAATGAATGAAATATCTCACTTATGTAGCATTTTTTTACATTACTTATGTGCTCCCTTCGTCTGACATTAGGAGTCCAATTTGAGTTCGATACGAGTTTTAAGAAATACTACATTCATCCCATAATAAGAGTCACATTATTCCATTTCGGTCCGTCCTACAATAAGAGTTACATTTCATTTTCATTTTTACCATAAATGGTAAGTAGGTCACACATTCCACTAACTCATTTCACTCACATTCTATTATAAAACTGATATAAAAAAGTGGCCCTCATATTCTACTAACTTTTCTAACTCACTATTCTTTACATTTATTAAAATCCGAGCACACACCAAATGTGACTCCTATAGTAGGACGGAGAGAGTATAAAGCAACGTAGGTGAAAAAAGATAGTGGAATGTGAGTCTCATTTTTATATATATTTTATATAAAACGTGAGGGGAATGTGTTAGCAGAATGTGAGATTCACCTACCATTTCTAGTAAAAGCGAACGGGGACTCCTAATGGCGGACGAACTACAATGGTAAATCGGTACTCCTGATGGCGGACGGAGGGAGTAGCATTTTTTAGCCTGTTTTATGAGGTTATACAAATGGCATTATAATGTACTCCCTCCATTCTATAGTAGTGGATGCGCTTCTTTTTGGCACGCGATTTAAGAAAAATTGTGTTAAGTGAGTTAAGTAAAGAAATAATAGAGTAGAAAGTGAAAAAAGGTAGAGAAATAAAGAAAGAATAAAGTAAGAGATAACAAAGTAAGTGAGAAGAAATGTGTTAACTTTTACTAAAAAAAGAAATGACTCAACTACTATGGAACGTACAAAAATGACAAAATGACTCCACTACTATGGAACGGAGGGAGTACTAGCTTCAGCCGGCGGCTCGCCCTTACGGAAGGGCGTTCGAGGGAATGGTATACTCATCTCAGGTAGACTTGATCGGTGCATAGACAGATAAAATTGCTATCCGTGGTACTGTCGAGCCCAAAACTCGAACCTAAGGTTCCATAATCCTACTTGTTTAGTGCAACATAGATTGATGTCCAGGACTTGGGATAAACTTGGTGTTTAAACATTTCCAAATATATAAATCCCATATGCTAATATGCAATGCAATAGTTTCAAATACATAAGTCTGATAGGATAAAACACACTGAAGCAGTTCAAACATAGTACAAATAGTGGACGGAATAAAATAAATCATCCAATGAGATAGTTCAAGTAAAGACTATGAATTCAATAATGTTAATGATTGGTTATATAGGTAATTGTACATTATGATTATTGTTTATAGAATATTCTAAATCATGTTGTAGGGCGGAAAACAGTATCTTGAAGATTATACCGTTTCTTGCAATCATCCTCTAAGAGAGAGACATAGTCTCAAATATTTTGTATGAATAATTGAAAATGAATGAAAGAGATGAAATCATGAAAATTGTATGCCCTATCGAATAACACTTTGCAGTCCCATTAGAAATGTCCTGTTTCCAAATAAAGTGAAATTTTGGGATAATTACTTCATATATACTATATTTCACCAATGTTTCAATTATTGCAAAATGTTTTAATTTCAATTATACAAAAAATTTTCTATAGTATTTTAAATTAATACATTTTGTTTAAATAATATTTTAAACATAGATAGTTTTGTGAACTATCTATCTTATCACCATAAGAGCACCCGCAACGCGTCGCGCGGGTGTCTCGTATCTCGTCCTTCCGAGACGAGAAGGCAGCGAGACGCGTTGCAGTGTCCCGTCTCGTCCCGGTCTCGCCGAGACGCCCGTCCCACCGAGACGGCTGGCGCGCCAGCTCGCTCGCGCTGGCGCTAGGCGTGACACCCACTCGCCGGCCCGCGAGTGGGCTTCGTCACGCTGACACAATAAATTATTTTTTTAAAAAATTTGAATTTATTAAAAAAAAATTTAAAAATTCAAACGGTAATGTTACGGTTTTCGACCGTTTTTTTTTATTTATTTTTTCTTTTTTTACTCTATAAATACTCCTATTTCATCCTCATTATACATACAAACACACATCTATTCTTCCCAAATCATCTTCATTTCCTCTCCAATTTTCGTCTAACCTCTCCAATTTTCATCACAAAATGTCCGGCGACGGAAACTCTGGCGGCTCCGGCGGGTTTGACATCAACGCGTTTGACGACTGGGGGGCATGCACAATGTCTTAGGTGGTTCCGGTTCCGGTTCATCGACGTCGGGCACCCAAGGCTCGTCGACGCCGACGGGGTACCAACAACCCCATTTTGATGTGGATGCATACGCTCGTCCCTCCGCCCCGAGGTATTCGCATGGATTATCCCAAATTAGGGAGGATTATCCGGATGAACCCAATCCGGAAGGAGGACGAGGCGGTGGAAGCTCCAGGACATTCGACGTCGTGGAGGAAGAGGAGGAGGCGACCGAGGAGGAGGAGGATGTAGGCCGTCATCCGTACAGCCGCAAGGACACGATGGCTCTGTACAATGCCGAGATCAGCGTCTTGTACGATCCCATCATCGAGAATCAACAATCCCGGAAGTGCTTTTGGGAAAAGGTCACTAAGGCCTACAATGAGATTAAGCCGAAGGGGTCCCGCCACCGCACATTGAAGATGCTCCGAAGTCATTTTGACCGAGTCGACAGAGAGTTCAAAAAATTCTGCGACATCTACAAGAATGAAGCGGCTCATTACCAAAGCAGAGCCACTGGAGCTGACATTCTGAGATCGGCTTTGTGAGTCTATTTCGACGACAACGACAAATAATTCAAACATGTCGATGTTTGGGAGGCCGTCAAAGACGTCGAAAGGTCGGCCGACGGTGTCCAGTCCAGCCCGGGCTCGACCTTGAAACGCACGAAGCACACGGCGGGTGGCCAATACTCGTCTAGTGGGGGCGGTTCAGGCAGCGCCACACAAGAGGTTGCCTCGCAGGAGGTTGAGGGCATGGAAGACGATGCAGGGGGGTCCTCCAGTGTCCATGTACTTCACCGCCGCGATGCAGGAGGTTGAGGGCATGGAAGACGATGCAAGGGACCAAGGCGGCGAAGACGGCTAGAGGGAGGAGGGGTGGAGACGAATCAAGCCAGACGGGTTCCCAAGGGCCGCCCTCCTCCCTAATGTCCATGTACTTCACCGCCACGATGGCGGACACTTCCCGGATGACGCCCGCCCAATATCAAGCCCATCATGCCGACACGACATTGTGTATCTGGCGGGACAACTTGGTATTCCGCCTCCATTCGGTGCACCGCCACCGCCTTCGGGGATGATTCGCCGGCGGAGTAGTTTTTATAATTTCTATAAATTTATATTTTAAATTATGTCTTTTTTATTTATTTTTTCACGAATTTAGTTATGTATTTTTTTAGGATTTTAAGTTGTAATTTTATTTTATTTAATGAAGTGTGTTTTTATTAATTGAATTTGTTGGAAATAAAAATAAAAAATGAAATTGAATGAATAGTTAAGGGATGAGATAGTTAAGAGACGGATAAGAGATGAAGGGTTGCAAGTGTTGTCTCTTAGTTAAGAGATGGAGTGAAAAGTACAGTGCGGCGCATGAATAGTTAAGAGATAAGAAAATTAAGAAACATATAAGAGACAATATTGCGGATGGCCTAACAATCTAATATAATTAGAGAGTTAATTCATTTAATCAGTCTGAAGGAAGAGATGAACAATCAGTGAGCAATTCTTTCCAGCAATTGATCTGCCCGTGCCCCAAAAAATCTGTGTCTATAAACATATACTTTTGGTTGTATTCTATATACTTATATAGTGAGCAATTCTTTCCAGCAATTGATCTGCCCGTGCTCCAAAAAATCTGTGTCTATAAACATATACTTTTGGTTGTATTCTATATACTTATATAGAGCATATGGAATAAGTTAAAATTTATATCTTAAAAATATGGTTAAACTTGTGCAATTACATTTGTTTTTCAAAATTTTATACATGTACTCATTATTCCATTGTCAAATGCAGGAACATTTTACAATGAAACGTTTGTGCTAATTTAAATACGAAGATGTGTTAAAAAAATTTCTCAGAATATTTTTCGTCCTAGTGGTTAACAAAACTCTGTAAAGAAAACATTTAAACGAAATATATTAACTTAAAACACTAATATACGAAACTTTTTTTTAGGGCTGACAATTTTTAGCACGACACGATAACACAACACATGTATACGTCAAAGCTTATTGGGTTCGTGTCCTTATCGTGTCGACACGATAACGACACGAAATTTTCATGTCGTGTTGGTGTTACACGTTAAGAAATAATAATAATATTATTATTTTATTTATTTTAATATTTAAATTAGGTTTAGTCTAATGGAGCACTTAGTATTAGTACAATGTCGTGTTCGTGTTACACATTAAGAAATAATATTAATATAGTGCCGTTATTGTGTCGTGTCATAAATGTGTTGTTATCGTGTCGTGTTGACCCGAAGTGGTTCGTTTCGTTAATGGGTTCGTGTCGTGTTCGTGTCTGAGGGTAGCGGGTTGTGTTCGTGTTCGTATTTGGAGTTTTCTTAACGGGTCGTGTTCGTGTTTGTTGTTATCGTGTCGTGTCGTTATCGTGTCGAACGATAACGACACAAGACGCACGATTTGCCACCCCTATTTTTTTGTATAACCTATGTAATTTAAAACTTTTTTGGAACATTAATAAAATATTATATATATATATATAATGTAATTACCCCGATTTTTCCAGATATCATATCTAGTTTTTTATAATCTAATTAATATATAATTATTCCTAAAAAAATGGGAGAATGGAAGTATTATACTACTGAGTTTTATTGGGGGCTCACCTTTGCCCTTCCAACAAAGAGTATCATCAAGATGCCAAGCTTAAGATGGCGTTCTTTTAGGCTTTGTTCGGTATAATCGATTAGGTATGAGGAATTAGAATCTTCAATTCTAAATTCAATGTTTGATGCCATAAAATATTAGAATTTGGAATTGAGTTACAATTCCAATTTCTCCCAGTTCTATAATTTGAATTCAATATCAAAAGTAGATAATTAAAATTCCAAATAATTATAAAATTGACCATCTTCACTCTTCGGACACTACACTAAAAAAGACACACTACACACACAATGCACAAACTACACACCGTATACACACACTGCGCACACACTGCACAAACTACACACACTCACTTCATAGCAATTCCTTCTAATTCAATTCCGTATATCATTTTTACCGAACAAATGATTTCAAATTCTAATTCCAGTTCAATTCCAATTCCAATTCCGGTTCAACAAAAGTTACGTAGTTAGCACCCATCACCGACTTGTCGGGGCGGATATCTACAACTATGGTAGGAGTGTCGGTGAAAGGATCTCTCTAAGACTGTAGTTCGCATGCAGATTTAAAACATATAGGGTTCACTCACTTGATCAAGATAAATGGTCAATGGATCAAGCAAGCTACTAACTGATCGTTGGGTAGGCAAACAGAGAGACTTAGGGCTTTTAAGACCTTAACCCACAATACTATAAACTAGTAAAGGGAAGTAAGGATCGAATCCCTCAGGGATAGAGGCATGTCGAGTTGTGTTTGGGACATTGGGGGGTTTTGGCTGCTGCCACGCTTTCCAGTGGGTTAAGTTTGAGACTCATAACTAAACGGACCAACTAGACTAGACAGACTCAAAACTAAGGAACATGCTGAACTGATCAACTAAACTATAAACGAGATGGTACTTCTGTAAAACGTGACTTGGGACAACTAACAAAATCAAACGCACTATTATAAAGCTGAAAATAATGTAAAGGTGATAGAGACTGCTACTCTAACGAACTACGGCCTTCTTCTTCGCTAAGCAACTTAATGGAAACAATTACGGCAGATCTAAACAAAGCATCTAACACAGAATAGGAAACAAACAAATTAAACACAGATGCATGCAAATCGAACGTAAAGAAAGCAGATCTATAACATCTACCCTAATTTCATGCAAGCTGACGAACTAAACTCAGATCTAACTACTAGAAATCAGAAACAGAACGACGAACAACTTTCAGATCAGAATCTAACTCAGAGATCACCAATTCTAAACCAACATGCATCGCAAACTTCATCTTAGACTCAAATCTAAACTTAAACAACTAAATTATGCACATCTAACTTCAACTCAGAACAGAACTAAATCTAAACAAGAAACCAAAATCAGAGAACATCAGATCCAAAACAGATTGCACTAAAACCTCGATTTCATAAATGATATTCAATAACCACAACTAAAAAACCAGAATTCCAAAACTCAGATGCAAAGATCGATCAACAAACGGAAGATAACTAGAGTTAACTAAGAGAAAAACATAAAAAACAACTAAGATTCGGAAAAGATGAACTAAAAACAAAGTTACAATGTTTTGATCCCTTGGGGTGTAAGGAAAACACAGACGATGAAGGTTTCTTGGCAGATCTATCTCCATCCTTCCTTGTTGAGGAAGAAGAGAGGAATGTAGTGGTAGAACATCGACTCCAGTGGCTCCTAACTTCCTTGCTCCATGCTACGAACTTAAGTGTAAAGTATAGTGACTGAGGATGATGATCTTTGATAAGTCGTATTCTAGGCCTAGGTTACTGGTCAGTATGATGTGCGTAATTGAATTATATCTGTAAAAACTAGTTGCTTAAGCGTGCAGGGTAAGCATTCTAGCCAGTAGGCAGAGTTTCAGACACTTCAAGTGAAAAGGGCGTCAGGACGATTACGTACTGACCAGTATACATGCAAATATGGCTCGAGATGGAGAAGGAGGATAGCTGGGACTGCTCAATCACAATTAAGGGCAAAGAAGTCATCTCACCGCAAGGTCTTACCCTAAAAATCAAGGGTAAGCCTCCCTATAAAAGGAAGCCACTTGGAGAGAGAAGGGAATCATCATCATCACTCTTAGGTAGAATTCTCTCGGAGTTCAGTCCTTCAGCCCAGTCCAGAATCTCGTTTCTCGCCACTGCCATGGTCACTTGAAGATTTAGATGTTCCCGGAATTCCAGATCGTTCGTTCCAGCCAGCAGAACCGTAGTTAGAGATATCATCGCCTGGAGTGGCAAAACACTTTTACTCGCTTTCGTAGTTTAATTCGCTTGCTTTCTTTACGTTGGATCTTTTGTTGCTTTTGGATATTTTCTGTTTTGAAGTACTTGTGGAAGATCCGAACGTGTTTATGCTATGAAGTTGATTTCCGTTTCGTATATTGTGTCATTTTCTTTTCCTTTCTATTCCGCCTAGTTAGCTCAGATCTAAGATTCCTTTGTGTTTTTAAGTGCTGAACTTTCCTTTCTTTGTTTCCATCAAAATTCCTTTAGTTAAGTGTGGAACTGTTGATCGTGAGTGAATCGCTGCATGTGAAGTCTTGTTTGAGTTCGTTTTCGTTTTCATGCTGATCAGTATGCGGAGTTGCATTTTCTGTGCTTGATTTAAGATTTGGTGTTCGTATTTGTGGATCTGTGTTCGCGAATTGATAAACTGTGTTTCCGTGTTGAATCTGGAATTGTTTTCTGATTTCAGTTTGTGTTGCTGAAGAAGATGATGTCCTGTCAAATGTTGGGGACCACTTGCTTTTTAGATGCTTTTTGCTTTTTTTTTTTTACTTTTTGTCCTTTGCTTTTCGTTATAACCTGCAGATCTGTCAGCCCAGTCACCTTGACTACCACTACCCTCTGAATATTCTGTCTAGCCCAAAATAGAATCCCGTACCTTCCAAATATTTCCTGTTACAAAAATGTCTCCCTATTTCCACGTACACACCTGCACCCCTACACTCCTTTCCCCATTCTAGTCTGTAGGAAATTACCTTTAAGTTCTTGCCTAGGTAGAGACTCAACCCGAGCGTGGTAGCTAACCAAACCATCCAGAATATCACCACAATAGTTTTAACGCACCATCTCTGTGGGATTCGACCCTTACCACCACTATATTGATCAGTAGAAGTGGGTTGAGGAATTTTTGAAACCAGGGTCTAGGCTTAGTTAGGATCTCTATCCTGACCAGTAGGATATATCCTTGCTTGAACGACACCTAAGCACCCTGAGAAATACTATCGTTTCAAATGGCGCCGTTGCCGGGGATGGATGGCGTTACTAGTTACTTTTGTGTGTGATACTTTGGCGTATATATTGTGCATAATCTTCTTTTCCTTTTCTTTCCATTTCAGTTTATGAGAAGCAGCTCGGCTCCTGACCAGGGGAGACCGAAGATACTTCAGCGAGGGTCTATACTCGTAACCACTCGTTCTGGCTTGTCGACCACCTTGTCTGACCTAGGGACGAGTAGTGACGAGGAGAAGGGCACCATAGAGGGACCGATACCAGAAGAGATACCACTGTTGGAAGGCAACCCAAGGGAAATGGCCAACCAGGGAGATGAGGACCCGGAGATCGGGACGCTGAACGCGCATACTGAAGGAGAGCCCCCGCAAGCCATAGTCGTTACTCCAGGCCAAACCGCCTGCGATGTGAAGCCTCATGTGATCGCAATCCTGCCTACATACTGTGGGAAGAGCTATGAAGGGCCGTATGAGTTTCTTCATGAGTTTTGCAAAATTTGTAGGGCGCAGAGGAGACCGGCAGGAGCGACGGAGGATGATTATAGGTTGAAGGCTTTGCCATTTGTGCTAAAAGGGGAAGCTAACACCTGGTTCATGCGCCTGCCCCCCAACTCCATCGAGACTTGGGCCGATTTCAAGTCAGCATTTCTGGGCGAGTTTTTTCCGTCATCTAAGACAAGCGCGCTGAAGAGGGAAATAACTAATGTGAAGCAAGGGTATGATGAGCCCTTGAGTGATTATTGGGCAAGATACATGGGTCTTTTGGAATCGTGTCCCAACCATCGCATGGAGGACATTGAAGTACATCATACTTTCTACGAAGGCATGAACGCGGTAACCAAGGACCTGGCAAATTCATCGTCGGGAGGAAGCTTCACGCAACTGCGGGTTAGCGAAGCAAAGAGAGTCCTAAGGAAGCTACTGAATGCAAAGAAAGAGTATGACCATTCAAGGGAAGGATATAACCGAGAGCGGGCTGTTGTTGCCTCGGTTACTGATCAGGAAAATACACTGGAGCAGAAAATGGATTTGAAAATGGATGAGCTGAAGAAGTCACTTCTGAGTGCGATCGAGAAGAGCACTCCACCACCTCCCCCAGCTGGGAATTACAAGGGTGCAGAGCAGGGAAATCAAGGACCGAACTATGATCAGCCTAATGACTTCGGGAATATGGAGCAAGTTAATGCTGCGGGGTACTTCAACTCTAGTGGGCATTGGATTCAAGGTAGGCAACGGGATGCACCATGGAGGGATCATCCAAACTTCCGATGGGGTGACGGGAGCTAAAATCAGAACCAAGGTCAGAGCCAGTATAACCCCCATCCGAACCAAAACCCTAACCGTGGACCAGCGAACCCAGACTACCAGCCCAACTGGTCAGGAAGAAACCAACATTCCCAAAACCAAAACCCACAGAACCCGAACCCTGTCTATGTGCCACCCCACCAGAGAAACTTCCAAAACTTCCAAAATCAGCCAAACCCAGGACCCCAAAACCATCAGAACCAAAATCAATTCCAAGGCCAGCACCAGAATCAATATCCTCAAGATCAGTACACCCCTCCTGCCCAGTATAACCAATACCCGCCTAATCAAGGCCAGCAAACCTCCCAGAACTATCAACACCAAGGGCCAAGTCACTTCCAAAACTCGAGCAGGTCAAGGAGATCCGTTGAAGACATGATGGGTGAAATGCTAGCATCACAACAGAGCATCAAAGGAGAATTGCAATCCCATAATGAGGTCGTGCAGGGGATGCAAAATGCCCAGAAGGAACATAAGGCGAACATGGATATGATGAATAGGCAGTTAGCTCAACTAGCCAGTTCGGTGGGTGATTTGAAAGGAAATGCAGGGAAACTCCCATCTACAGTCCAAATGCCCGAAAAGGCAAATGTGAGTAAGGTTACGTTGAGGTCGGGAACCACTTATGACGCGCCTCAACCGAAACAACCTGGTGGAGGATCTAATGGAACGAAGATAGGAGGTGATACTATTTCAGTGGATGAATTAGGGAGAACTATGCCTCGGATGAAGGATCCATTCTTCTTGGATGATACACCAAGTTTACGAGGTGAACCTAAGCACCCCGACACCCTACTGACCAGGATGAAACCCCCTCAAGAGGTAGAACCCAGAATGGAGGCCCAGACCCAGGAACTACCCAAGAAAAACTCCAAGAAGGTTGCTGAAGAACCAGTAGAGGAAAAAAAAGGGGAGAAACCGTTCCCATTCCGATTTGTTACAAAGAGGAAGAAAGAGAACCCGGTTGACTACTTGTCGATTTTTGGGAAGTTGGATGTCACCATACCATTCCTCCAAGCCGTGAAGCTACCCCCTCTCGGGAAATTCATTAAGGACTTCATAGTCGGGAGAGCCCAGAAGGATGGCAAGATTATGGTGGAAGGAATAGCGTCAGCAATAGTGCAAGAGAAGTTACCACCCAAGAGAGCCGATCCAGGTATGTTCACTTTGCCTATAACTATAGGAGATGTGAAGGTCAAACATGCAATGTGTGATTTGGGGGCGTCCATAAATGTTATGCCATTGTCTATCTATAACCGATTGAAGGGAGTTAGATTGTCTAATACTAGGGTGTTGATCCAACTGGCTGATAGGTCGTGCATAAGTCCTGAGGGAGTTTTAGAAAACGTGTTAGTAAGAGTGCATGATTTTACCTATCCTGCTGATTTTTATGTGATCAAAATGAGTGAGCATGAAGCTAGGGAATCTAGTGGAGTGTTGTTAGGAAGGCCATTTTTGAGAACGGCTAAGACAATAGTAGACATGGCCGAGGGGACAATTTGCATTGATTTCCATGGAGAGAAATTTACTTTTGATATCAATGAAGCCATGAAGAAACCGATTGATTCTGAAAATTTGTGTTATGTTGACGTGATTGACCCCCTTGTCCAAGATTTTCTTGAGACCGAACTATTGCAGGAGAAACTCCAAGCATTAGATGCTTATGAGCAGGCTGACGTCGAAGCCGCTGCATGGTGTGAAATGATCAGTAGCCAAGGGTTGACTGATGAAGAAATAGAAGTAGCAATCAAGGGATTCTGTCAGAAATCGGAGTTCACTGGAGCCGCAGGGGTTCAGCTACCAGCCAGTATAGAAGAACCATCGAAGGGAGGTTTAGAAAAAGAAGGAGAGATTGAGAAAAACCCTCTACCCGAAGACACACTTCCACCTCAAGTTGAGCTGAAGAAGTTGCCACCAAATTTGAAGTATGCCTTCCTTGGAGAGGAGAACTCTTATCCAGTGATCA
This sequence comes from Salvia splendens, assembly GCF_004379255.2. Classification (NCBI taxonomy): domain Eukaryota; kingdom Viridiplantae; phylum Streptophyta; class Magnoliopsida; order Lamiales; family Lamiaceae; genus Salvia; species Salvia splendens. The sequence continues at coordinate 28,153,455 of NC_056036.1, forward strand.
TCAGTAGCAGCCTCACGAAAGAACAAGAGGCTAGGCTACTGACCGTGCTGAGCAAGAACAAGAAGGCAATTGGATGGAGTCTTACAGATTTAGTGGGGATTAGCCCCGACGTCTGCATGCACCACATTAGGTTGGAGGAAGGAGCGAAGGCACATCGAGATGCTCAAAGGAAGGTAAACCCTAACATGCGAGAAGAGATATTGAAGGAGATCTTGAAGTTGTTGTCGCTAGGGATTATCTATTCAGTACCGGATAGTGAGAGGAATGAACTGATCCCAACGAGGCTAGTCACGGGTTGGCGAATGTGCATCGATTACCGTAAGCTGAACAATGCGACCAGGAAGGACCATTTTCCCCTGCCGTTCATCGACCAAATGTTGGAGAGATTAGCTGGGAAGAAGTTTTTCTGCTTTCTAGATGGGTACAGCGGGTATTTCCAAATTTACGTAGATCCTGAGGACCAGGACAAGACCACTTTCACTTGCCCGTTTGGAACCTATGCATACCGTCGCATGCCCTTCGGCCTGTGCAACGCTCCAGGTACGTTTCAACGATGTATGATGAGCATATTTTCTAATTTGATTGAGGATTGCATAGAGATATTCATGGACGATTTTACGGTTTACGGAGACTCGTTCGACTCTTGCCTTCACCATTTAGATATAGTTTTGGAGAGATGTCAAGCAAAGAGTTTGGTTTTGAACTTCGAAAAGTGCCATTTTATGGTCGCCGTAGGGATAGTTTTAGGACACGTGGTCTCAGAGAGAGGTATCCAAGTGGATCGAGCCAAGGTAGATGCTATATCCAAATTACCATTCCCTACTGATCAGAAGGGAATAAGGGGTTTTCTGGGGCACGCTGGATTTTATCGAAGATTTATCAAGGATTTCTCCAAGATCGCCCAGCCCCTTACTAGATTACTTCAGAATGACGTGGAATTCATCTTTGATGAGCAATGCAAGGCTGCTTTCAACCTTCTCAAGGAAAAGTTGATATCCGCACCTATCATAAGGGCTCCTGACTGGAACCATCCGTTCGAAGTAATGTGCGACGCCAGTGATTTTGCGGTAGGAGCCGTGCTGGGTCAGAAGATCGACGGGAAGAGGTACGTAATTTTTTATGCGTCCAAGACTTTAAATCAAGCCCAGCGGAATTACGATACCACTGAAAAGGAGATGCTGGCAGTGGTGTATTCTTTCGAGAAGTTCAGGCCATATTTGTTGGGATCTAAGGTCATAGTGTATACTGACCATGCGGCGATTAAGTATCTGATTGCCAAGAAGGAATCCAAACCACGCTTGATCCGATGGGTACTCTTGCTACAAGAATTTGACTGGGAGGTAGAAGATAAGCGAGGAGTCGAGAACAAAGTGGCGGACCATTTGAGCAGAATAGTGCAAGATGGAAACGATGACGAAGTGCATGATAAATTTCCAGAGGAACATTTGTGTGAGGTGATTTTTGTGCCCAGAAAAATTGATTGGGAAGAAGTGTTCAAGCTTACTGGTCAGAATGATACAACAAAAGGAAAAGAGAAGGTAGGGCAAGAGCCTTGGTACGCGGACCTGGCCAACTACCTGGTAACTGGAGAGCTTCCAGAAGTGCCAAGTGTTACCAAAGCCCAAAGAATGAAGATCAAGAGTGAAGCGAAATACTACTTTTGGGACGACCCCTATTTGTGGAGGATAGGGTCCGATCAAGTGATAAGGAGGTGGATTCCTGACTGGGATCAGCGGGATGTTTTGACCCACTGCCATTCGTTAGCATGCAGAGGACATTTCGGGTCCAAGAAGACGGCTAGGAAGATTTTGGATAGCGGCTTTTATTGGCCAACCCTCAACGAAGATGCGTACGAGTTTTGCAGAAGTTGTGAGCGTTGCCAACTGACCGGTGGAATATCTGCCCGGGATGAAATGCCACAGGTACCCGTAATAGTTTGCGAGTTATTCGACATATGGGGAATGGATTTCATGGGGCCTTTCCCTTCATCCTATGGAAATCTGTATATCCTAGTTGCTGTAGACTACGTCTCCAAATGGGTGGAAGCCAAGGCCACAGGCACGTGTGAAGCCAAGGAAGTGGCCAAATTCTTAAAGAGTCATATCTTCAGCCGATTCGGTGTGCCCAGGGCGATCATATCCGATCAAGGTACACACTTCTGTAATCGCACAATTGAAACTTTAATGAAGAAATACGGTGTGCACCATAGACTATCCAGCCCTTACCATCCGCAAGCAAATGGTCAAGCAGAAATCTCTAACCGCGAAATAAAGAAAATTTTGGAGAAGACGGTGAACACTTCTAGGAAGGATTGGAGTGTAAGGATAGAGGATGCTCTCTGGGCGTATCGAACAGCCTACAAGACTCCCATAGGCATGTCCCCTTACCGGATTGTCTTTGGAAAGATGTGCCATTTACCAGTTGGAATCGAGCATCGAGCATACTGGGCAGTACAGAAAGTGAATATAGATGCTACAGCCTGTGAAGAGGAAAGGAAGCTGCAACTGCAGGAGCTTGAGGAACTTAGATTGGAGTCATTCGATTCCGCCATGTGGTACAAAGAACGAACTAAATTATGGCATGATCGAAATCTGAGGACTAAGGAGCTCCATGTTGGCCAGAAAGTACTACTCTTCCAGTCAAGATTGAAGCTTATGCCAGGGAAACTCAAGTCCAAATGGACAGGACCTTACATCATAACTGCACTCCGGTCCAACGGGGCAGTAGAAATTTCAGGGAGTTTTTCTAACTCTGAACCTTTCATAGTAAATGGGCATAGGTTGAAAATATTCAGGGATAATAGCGAGGTGGGTGTAGTGGATGAAATTCCACTACAGCCACTTACATCGGTTTCATACTGATCAGTAAGATAGGAATTTGGAATTCCGCGCGGCCAGTTTCCCTTTGAGAATAGTATGCATATACTGGCCAAGTTGAATTCCAAATTACCTAAAGTTGTAAATATTGTAAATACGTAATTAATATTTGCACACTAGATAATTCCTAAAAATCCAAAAAAATATTTTCGGGCCTTAATTTTAATTTGAAGTGCGCATTGACCAAAGGATTGCTTATCTGGTGCTATTTCAAAATGTTATTTAAGTGCCCATTTAAATTAGTCTCCTTTTTTAGGAAAGTAGAGGAGGAATTATGGAAAGGACGAAAATTTGAATTAAAGATTGTGCAGCTTTTGCAGGGTGACAGCAAGAGAAATGGCGCGTGAGCAGAGGGAAAAGACGCGCGGACCAATCAGAGGCCAGCAACCTCAACCGCCCTTCCCGTCTGAAATGTCGCGACCGGCTACCCCTGATAACCGGTTACAACCACCTGCAACTGCTCTCTCTCACCCGAATTAAACTTACCGTCCCAACACTTTTCCCTCACAAACCCTCATTTTCAATTCGCTTTCAAGAAATCCTTGTCCATCTCTCTCGCGGAAACATCATTCTCAACCCTCAACCCTACCTTTTCACCACTAAATCGCAGATTTCCACTCATGGGGAAGAAAGCTTTCACCCGGAAAATCAAACCGCGCCGCCAAGAAACCCAGGAGGCACAACCACAGCAAAATCCACCGCCACCAGCACCGACCGCTCAGCCACCACCTATGATTTCCATGGATGCCATGATGGCATTTCTTCGTCAACAGGACCCTACTCGGGACTGGACAGCGGCATTGACTGGTTTTGATCAAATGGGGGGCGTAGGAACCACACCCAGTGAACTCCCGCCTGCGCCGGACAGTCCTGCAGCAGATTCAGTGCCGAATTCGGCAGAGCTCGATGCTATCACCGCACATTACGACTCCGACTCTGAGGAGCGTACGAAAAAGTCGAGTCAAGGCAAGACAACTCCGGAGGGGAGCGAAGGAACAGAGAAAACGCCCGAAGCGGAGCCGGTAGTTCAAGAAGTGAGAAGGCCGGAAATAGATTTGAATGAATCGGCCAGAAAACAAGGCCTAATGACAGACGAAGAATTTGACTCGATTCTGAACAGGGTCAACCAGAGAGAAGAGGACACTGCACCAATGGCTGAGGGTCTAGACCTCGCATTGAGGGCAGTAGGAAACAGGGAGAAAGCCACATCAGGAAACATACCGGAAGGCCGACCTTTCCAGTTGGTAGGAGGGGAAGGAGAAGCACCGAGTAAAGAAAAAGAGCCAGTAGATCCCCGAGTAGAAGTAGGGGATGGTAGAATGCAGGTAGGAGAGGAGGAAACAGCTGCAGAAACCAATGAACCAGAACCGGTGGCACCTCCGGTAGTGAAGCCCAAGCCCATAAAGCGGGAACTGGTGGTGAAAGCAGACCCCAAGGCAGACTCGCCCAAACCGCGGAGAATTTCGCAGAGATGCTTGGGAAAGTGGGCAGCTAGTAGGGCGAAGCCGAACACAGAGGCAGATCCCATGGAAATCTTGAGTGAGCTGAGGAGGAAGCCAGGTACCAGATAGAAAGAAAAAGGAAAGGAAAAGCCGTTGTGAAGAACAAGCCGAGTACCAAAAAACCGCGTACCGTGAACACATGCATCGTGATCACTGAGGCTGACCAGAGGACCCCATCAAACCGGCAAACACAGAGTGACAGTGAATATGAGATCAGTGAAGAATCTGAATCCGATAGCGATACGACCATGGAAGATGAGGAGTACAAGGAGCAGCAACTCCCTAACGATCATCGGGAACTATTGCATCCACCTGCAGAACCACTCCGATATAAGCGTTGGACGGAGGAGCTCACAGATGACGTGGTGGAGGGGATGCAATTTTTTGACTCCAAGGAGCTCCAATCCATCTATCGCACCAAGAACGCAAAAGGCAAGAAGGTTAAGTGTGGAAAGGTAATTCATCTCCCCTCGTTAGATGAATTGAAGGTTCGGGAATCGTTTCTCGCCCTTTTCCACGAATTGGGTTTTGAATGGCTGTTAAGGAATGAGAATTTGAATGTTCCGGTCGATTTGGCCAAAGAATTTTTCGCGACCTTTCGATTCAAGGTCACAACGGATTTGGATGTAGAGTGCATCAGTTTCAGAGTATTTGGAGGAGAGATTAGGATGAATTTGATTGAATGGACTGTTCGGCTAGGGATATGCAGTTTGGAGGAGGCCATAGGGCCCGAGTGGAGAGATAGGGAGCGGGGGATTCCCCGCAGGCATGTGGACTTTGAGCCCCAGGTAGCTTGGGAAGAGCTTACTCACCCCGGGGCAGGACAGTTTCAGTCCACTATCTCCCGATCTATCCATCTCAACGATCCTAATCTACGCCTGGTTCAACTCTTCTTGGGTTACAACCTTTTAGGACAGTCGAATTCGGCAGTCCGGACATCGATGACAGAATTGTATCTTATGTGGTGTGCCAAGAGAGGCAAGAAGTTGCACTTAGGGTTCTGGACTGCATACACATGTCACCTCATCGCTACCCACCCAGCACGAAATATTTCCCTCTGCCATATATTGGGAATCTTTGTGAGAAACAACGTCACCGTTTCAGAGGACAAAGACTTAACCCCCTTGACGATGGTGGACGCCCCAGGATTGTTTGATACCCCCCTATTCGTCCGGACGAATGCGGTATACATGAGGCAAGACGTGCCACACTTCTACGCGATGGGAGAGGAAGCTACACCCACTGCTCGGTTGGCAGCAGCTCATGAAACACCGGCACACGACCAGAGACAAGAGGGGATGGAAAAAGCTGTGGAGAAGATAGCGGAGGGAAGCAGACAGATAAGGGCAGAAATGATCGGATTGGCATCGGACCAGGAACAGCGTCAAGCCAGAATGGAGAAGGAAATGGATGAAGTTAGATAGGAGAATAAGCAATTGAAAGCATAGATGGTCAAGCTAGCGGCAGTGATGGAAAGGATGTTGGAGAGATCTGCAGAGCAGAAGACATTGGCTCAAAAGCAAGATGCTATGGAGACGTTAGTGACTACTTTGGGAGAGGAAAACCATCGATTGATCACGGAGATGGGCCGGATGGCATCCGTGATAGATGTGTTGTTGGAAGAAGTGACCAGCCGGAAGAAAGAACAAGCTACAAGAACAAGCGGCCATAGAGGCCAGGACGATGAGACCCACCCACCAGAGACAATGATAGACGAGCCCGAGGAAGAGAACGCCGAGGTGCCGGCAGCAGCCGAGGAACCGGCGAAGGAGAGTGAGGATCACACTGGAACGGAAGAGGAACCCCTGGAAAAGCAGCCTACACCACCTGCCCCACGGAGGAGCAGGAGACTTCGCTAAGACCACCCCCATCTGACCAGTTAGTTTTTTTTTCTTTTTATTTTCTCGTTTTTAGCTCTTCGTTTGTTTTAATTGTGTTTTGTGTGTCTAGGCAGTATAATTTCTGTTGTGCTCAAACCCCGTTCATAACACTTAGCCTATTCTATAGTCTAAGTGTGAGAAGTTAAGGGTTTGTCTTTTGACGCATGTGTTGTGTTTTCTGTTTTTCGTAAGCATGATTGACGCACACTTAGTCCGTTGCACGGCCTAAGTGTGAGGAGTTTTGTATATATATGTGTTTTGTTGGTTGCTGTTTAGGTTTTCAAAATCTCACACTTAGCCTATTCCATAGTCTAAGTGTGAGAAGTTTTAGTTTTAATTTGTTGTTTTTGTCTGTTTGTCTGTGTCCATCATACTGGCCATTACCTTTTCCACTTCACAGCCCTATCTGAGGGCAGACACTTGTGAAGTGGGAGGGGGGACGCAATGACCAGTATGATGAGTATGTGTATATGTGTAGTTTTTGTGTTCGTGCTTGTGTTAGTGTCCTGTTAGGTTTAGTTTTTTTATTTTATTTTGTGTGTTGATTGGGCTTAAAACTTAACCGTCTTGAGCTGACGGTGAAGGGAACTGAGGGAGATAAGACGTGCTGGAAAACCGAAACCACCCTCCCTAGTACCTCCTAGTCAGGATAGATGATGTGAGTATGAGAGAAAAGCCCATACTTAGAGCCAAGCGCGAAAGCCCTTTTAAAATGTGAGTTATAAGCTTTAAGTGGAACCACTTTCCACATATATGGAAAAGAAAGAGAGGCTGCCACAAATTGCCTAGGATGAAGTGACCACGGGTAGCAAAGACTGAAGGCAGTAGGGAACCCCCCATCTGAAAAAAAAAAACCACCCTTAGAACCTTTTTTTCCTAACTCTTTTACCCAGATAAATACCCCTAGCCACTGGAACTGTGTGTGTGCAAAGCGTGAGGCGAATGAAGCCTACTGGCCAGAAAGATGTACAAGAAAGCAGACTCCAGCTGGGCAAGAAGGTTTGGAAGAAAATCGACCAGGGAGTTATCCCGGGTCCACAAAAAGAAAAAAAAAGGGAGAAGAAGAAGGAATAAGGGTGGCGAAGCCGCAAAAAAAAAAAAAAAAAAAAATTGTGGAGAAAAAATGGTCAGAAACTTGACCACAAAAAAAAAGAGAAGGAATAAGGGTGGCAAAAGCCACAAGATGATACTGAACAGTTGGAGACCCAAGCCAGAAGCGCCAGCTAAAAAGCAACTGATCAAAAGCCTACAGCACACAGTTCTCCCGCATTAATAAAATAGAAATTTTGAAAACTTAGAGCCTTAGGAACATCTACCCCAAAACGCTGCAACCCAATAGCCCCATTACAAGCCTTTAAGTCCTTCAGTAGCTGCACGTGAGATCTAAGTCCGAAGCAAGTGTGGTTGAGCATATTGAGAGAATGCGGTCCTAACATTCCTGGTGAGGTATGAGAGACCGAGTGAATCTAGTGTTTGGCCGAGAGTTTGGGCGATCTTGACAAACAGATGTACTGACCAGGAAGGAATGGGGGGGTGGCAGGAGTTCAAGGCTGTCTAAGGCCGGATTGCACCAGACCCCGAGGTAAGGGATGGTTGAAAATATAGCCCAAATCTTTGTGTTTTTGTTTTATTTGTGTTTGTGTGTTTGTGTGTTTTTTTTTCTGTGTTTGACCAAGTGTTTTTCTTTGCGTCGAGTCTAGTTTAGGTAGAGTCGGTCAGGGGAGTAACCAGGCTAGAATTCGACTTATTCGTTTTTGTTTGTTCTTCATGCTTGAGGACAAGCATGTGGTAAGTGTGAGCAGTTTGATAAGTCGTATTCTAGGCCTAGGTTACTGGTCAGTATGATGTGCGTAATTGAATTATATCTGCAAAAACTAGTTGCTTAAGCGTGCAGGGTAAGCATTCTAGCCAGTAGGCAGAGTTTCAGACACTTCAAGTGAAAAGGGCGTCAGGACGATTACGTACTGACCAGTATACATGCAAATATGGCTCGAGATGGAGAAGGAGGATAGCTGGGACTGCTCAATCACAATTAAGGGCAAAGAAGTCATCTCACCGCAAGGTCTTACCCTAAAAATCAAGGGTAAGCCTCCCTATAAAAGGAAGCCACTTGGAGAGAGAAGGGAATCATCATCATCACTCTTAGGTAGAATTCGCTCGGAGTTCAGTCCTTCAGCCCAATCCAGAATCTCGTTTCTCGCCACTGCCATGGTCACTTGAAGATTTAGATGTTCCTGGAATTCCAGATCGTTCGTTCCAGCCAGCAGAACCGTAGTTAGAGATATCATCGCCCGGAGTGGCAAAACACTTTTACTCGCTTTCGTAGTTTAATTCGGTTGCTTTCTTTACGTTGGATCTTTTGTTGCTTTTGGATATTTTCTGTTTTGAAGTACTTGTGGAAGATCCGAACGTGTTTATGCTATGAAGTTGATTTCCGTTTCGTATATTGTGTCATTTTCTTTTCCTTTCTATTCCGCCTAGTTAGCTCAGATCTAAGATTCCTTTGTGTTTTTAAGTGCTGAACTTTCCTTTCTTTGTTTCCATCAAAATTCCTTTAGTTAAGTGTGGAACTGTTGATCGTGAGTGAATCGCTGCATGTGAAGTCTTGTTTGAGTTCGTTTTCGTTTTCATGCTGATCAGTATGCGGAGTTGCATTTTCTGTGCTTGATTTAAGATTTGGTGTTCGTATTTGTGGATCTGTGTTCGCGAATTGATAAACTGTGTTTCCGTGTTGAATCTGGAATTGTTTTCTGATTTCAGTTTGTGTTGCTGAAGAAGATGATGTCCTGTCAAATGTTGGGGACCACTTGCTTTTTAGATGCTTTTTGCTTTTTTTTTTACTTTTTGTCCTTTGCTTTTCGTTATAACCTGCAGATCTGTCAGCCCAGTCACCTTGACTACCACTACCCTCTGAATATTCTGTCTAGCCCAAAATAGAATCCCGTACCTTCCAAATATTTCCTGTTACAAAAATGTCTCCCTATTTCCACGTACACAGCTGCACCCCTACACTCATTTCCCCATTCTAGTCAGTAGGAAATTACCTTTAAGTTCTTGCCTAGGTAGAGACTCAACCCGAGCGTGGTAGCTAACCAAACCATCCAGAATATCACCACAATAGTTTTAACGCACCATCTCTGTGGGATTCGACCCTTACCACCACTATACTGATCAGTAGAAGTGGGTTGAGGAATTTTTGAAACCAGGGTCTAGGCTTAGTTAGGATCTCTATCCTGACCAGTAGGATATATCCTTGCTTGAACGACACCTAAGCACCCTGAGAAATACCATCGTTTCAATCCTCTATGTGCATTCTCTCCACTATTTATAGGATGACGTTGGGCACAGATCCCTAGGGTAAGCTCATCCTGACTTGACATTATTGCCCTTGAGATGTCATATTCCTTTCTCTCTTCTATGACTCATCATCTCATGTTTTCATTTGGTGAACTCCTCTTGATCAACTTGCTGGCTAGCCAGGCTCTATTGCTTGTCCCCAACTGATTAATTTGTTTTCGGCTCTGGCCATTTTTCGCTTCTTTTTCGAGTTGATCAAGTTGTTCCTGCACTCTGCCGCTTCAACACTTTTTAGCTCTTGCACACTTAAATTCACCATTTTTTCACAGATTATTAACCCGATTAGTGTAATAAACCCCTATAAAACCATGCTTGTAATGAGCCCTATCAAACTGCTCACACTCAAACCATGCTTGTCCTCAAGTATGAAAGAACAACAAGAAAATGATAAGTTATATGCATGGGTCCCTGACCGAATCCAAGAAAATTAAAAACTAACTAAACTGAGTCAACAGATATCAATACAGACAGATACACTTAAGCAATACTTAAGCAAATATTTACATCTCCATGTATGAAACTGACTCATCTTCTGGCAATATTCTCCACAAGCTTAAGGTTATTCGAATTATTTTGCAGTCTCAAATTCCTCCCTCCTCTTCGTTAAGTCCGATCAGCTTACCAATTTGTCAAGATAGCCCCTACTTTAGCCAACTGTCGGATTCACTCGGTCATTCATTCCTCACCAGGGATGTTAGGACCATTCACTCATTCATTTTGCCATACCACTGATGCTTAAGTTCCATTGACATGGACTTGTTCCTTAAGGTCTTTCTTAGTGTTGTAATGGGGCCAGGGATTATAATGTAGATAGGTAAGGGTCATATGGGTTCTAAGTTCAGAAAAAAATTGAAAGCAACGAAGGACATGTGAACTTGGGAACAAATTTGGAGCAACCTCCCTATTACATCTTCAAAAATTTCCCACATATAAACAATATCCCTTGGCCATTTTGGCCTTATTCATCTAACCTTTCTCACAGGGTCAGGTTACATCATTTTTCTGCCCTGCCTATATAATTGTTTTTTTACCAGCTCCGCTTTAACTCTTTCTTTCTATCCCTTCTACCCCTAATTGGTTAGCTGCTCCATTCTATCCCCTTACTCAGATGGCATGGAGGCTCATGGTTTCAAAAGAAGGATGGATTCAAATGTAGGCTCAAAATTGGGTCACTAGGGGGTGCCCTTATAGTGAGGCAGGTTTATATGGTTTGAGCGAAAAAGATCCAACTGGTTATTTCGTATTGCCTTTAGTCCTCACTAGCCTATGTCATTTCCCTCTCAACATCAAGTGACAACCACTCTCTTTTTTTCTTCTGAATAGCAGAAAGTGTTCTACTCTGGCTTCTATCTCACATTTAGAGGGCTTCACAGTTGGCTAAAAGTCTGGGCTCTTCCATCGTTCTTACTTCATTTAGACTGATTTCAACTTACTATTAGAAAGAGGGGTCTCACAATTCAACATGCATTTTCTTATTCATTCACTCTTAGTAAGGGTTTTATACCTTCTGTTATTGCCAGCTCATTCATGTTTTCCTAACACAACTTGGACAATCACATAGACTGATTCGACATGCTTCGTTCAAATGACTCACTATCCTACCAACTGACCTATCAACTGATCAAGTTATGGTTCGACATGCTTCGTTCAAATGACTCAGATGATTTACAGGTTCAACAGACAAACATAATTAAGTCAAGTCATGCTTCTGTCCAAATACTCCACACTACTCCCCCCTCTCACTTTATCTTAGCTTGCCCTCAAGCTAGCACGATAAAGTGGAAAAGAGTAGTAAGTGCTGAAACATCAAACACTCCAAAAACATGAAAACCATATTATCAGATAAAAACTTCTCACACTTAGACCGAGTATCAGGCTAAGAGGGAGAAGATATCACACAAAACAGAGAAAACATATAAACAAGACACAAACTTCTTACACTCAGACTGGGCACTAGGCTAAGTGTTATGAAGATAAATCAGACACATATATACAGAAACTAAAAACAAAAACTAAAATTACTTGGCCATGGGGGGTGGTCATTTCCTTGGCTGATCCCTCCTGGAGTCAGCTGCTCAGGGGTCTGATTCATCTATTCCAACCGATCGTCTGCTACATGCGCCTTGAGCTGTAGATGGAGAACACCTTGCCGTTGCAGGACTATGTGTCTAGCCATCAGGGACACCATCTCCCGCACCGAATAGACCGTCGTTCTAAGATCCTCATGATGCTTCATCTATATCTCTGTTTGGGTTGTTTGCAACTGCGTCTGGGTGGCTAGAAATTTTGTCTGTTCATCGGTATTCAGGGCTATTCTCTCAATCATCCCTTCCATCCTAGCTCGCCAATCGTCCAGGTGGCCCATGAGCTCCACGAGGTCAGCATGTCCAGCAGACGCCTGATGCACTATTTATTAGCACTATAAATACCTGCAAGTATACAGAGCAGGAATAGTATAGCTAATGGTCAGTACCAGATATCGATCACGGGGAAAAAACAATCACAGACTGGCTACCCTCTACCAAGCTTCTTTCACTAATTGGAAAACAAAAAAGTTTTGGAATTTTAAAAACTAGAAACAGTTTGAAAGCAATTAAACAACTAATTACAAATAATTAAAGAGATAAAATATGAGAGATAAGAGAATTCCAGGGATGTGCGTTCACAGTTATGGTTATACAAATTCCAACTACAATACGCTAGCATAGTTTATACTTCGATAGAACGAGTCACATAAGTTTTGCCTATGCGGCACAAGCGTAGATTACTAACACTAGGGTTGTCAATCCTAGATCCGTAACTCCCAAAAGCTCCTAAGACCCTTGAAAAGTCCTCACTCTCAATTAACAGTGTCGTTTTAAGGGAAGCTAATTGTAGTGTCTACTAAATGGACCTAACTCGCCAACCTCCTCTCACGATTATGTAGCAAGTTATATTAATTCATCACCGAATGTGTCACTCAAACGTGAAGCATTATCCAACAACTTAGGGAAGAAACAAAGTAAAAACAAAATGGATATTAAATAGAAAATGGAATTGTATAACCAAAGTCGTTACTAACACATCCCTAGAATCCTATGAATTTAGTTACACATTATTGAATAAGCTAAAAACATAGATTGTAAGGAAAACAAAGTGAACATAAGAACCAAAGCAATAAAACCCTAAGGTTGAATCCTTATAGCTCTTTGATGAACTCTTGCTTCCTTCTTCAACCCCTAGCACAATGAAGAACTCTCAAATTTATGCTCTAGAATTAGATGACAAAAAGAGGATCCTTAATGAAGAGGTTTGAGGAGGTATTTATAGAGGAAATTTTGAGTTCCAGCAAATAAGGTAAAAAGTGGCTAAGTTTGGTAAATATTGGGGAGAAAGTAGGTCAATTCTATGAGCCTCATTTTCCCAGCGGGCCACTGCACCTTGGCCAGCGGTCGCTGCATGTTGATCAGTAGCCTCTGCCTCTTGGGTAGCGGTCGCTACATTTCTTTCCAGCGGTCGATGGAAATTGTCCCGTAGCTTCTGGATCATTCGGAGCGTTCGCTGCGCACACCCCAGCGGTCGCTGGGCGTGTTCTTCATTTCTGCACAACTTTCTCCTGAGCGGACCACTACTGCCGCATCGGTCGTTATGCCCCAGCGGTCTCTGGCTATCTCGCAGCGGACAGCTGGCCATCTCGAAACTCCAGATTTTCAACTTCGACTTTTTGTTGTCTTTTTAGGCTCGAATATGCACATTTTCACAAAACACGTCAAAATACCAAAATAGATAAACTATGCAAAATATGGACATGAATTGTGATTTTGACATTAAAACGGACCAAATACAGGCCTTAAAACAGTGTAAAATCCGAGGGTATCAACGCCGCAGACGTAGCCGACGTAGCAGGTACAACAGTTTCGTTTCGTGTCTCTGTCTCCTTTTCCATCTCAACTTTAACCACCTCCATCTGTTTCTTCTTAGTTCTCTTTTCAACCTCAACAACCCCTTCCAACTGCGACTTTGGCTTAGTTACCTGATAGAACCGAGTCCTGCCACCTTTCTGTACCAGGATGCCCACATTCTTGAAGAATTTTATACCAAACTACTCTGGGGCAGGGACGTAGGTCATCTTGGGTATCCTTTTATCCATAGTCATTTCCACACAATTCCTGAAAATGGCTCCCAAGACATGACAGTAGTTAAGATTTCGGGAAGCGCGGCTGGAGATAGATTGACAGGTCCGAGCAATCTAATATCCCAAATGCACTTTCCTCTTTTTCAGCATACACCACATAAAATATAATTCTGCTTCTGTAACGGAGGATGGGATATTCGATGCAATCAGCTCTGGATGCTGTTGGTTGAAAAGCTTCAGTGCCCCTTGGAACCATCTCTTCCCAGACGGCTTGCTAATTGAAGGATGGGATATCTCTGGGAAGACCGATGTCTCTGCCAAACCATTCATCTTCTTGGTCCGTAGTGTACATGCCAAGTCTTACTGACCACTCTCTGATGCTCATCCTCATTTCCCTCGTAAACAACCTGAAACTGATAGATTCCCCCTACATCAGTTGTGTACTTGAACCGGAAAGAGGTGAAAAACTCTTGGGCTAATTCTAATGGTATTTTTGGCATGCTCAGATCCAAAAGCCTATCAAACCCTATTCCCGTTATGTACTACAAGAATTCTTATGTTCCTTGTAGCTTCTCCAGGGAGAGTTGGTGCAGTTTCTTTCCAGACCTTGCTTTGTAGCTCGACTCTATCCTTGCTGCACATTCCTTCATTGTTTGGGGGTCATCGAATGTGATCATCCGGCCTAACAAATCGTTGTCCAGATGGACATGCATCTTCCCAAACTGTACTCAGGCCATCTCACTCCTCGCCCCATCATTCCTTCGCTTAGAACGACCCTCCAACCTTAGAGCCTCATCTTCCTCACAATCGCTTTCTTCAGACCTATGTCTTCCTTCTTGAATCACCAAGGTTGTTGAGGCCTGCCTTGGTTTCTTTTTCACCGGGGTAGCGATGGCTTTCCCCTTTCTCTTCTGTTCTCTCTTTTCTCTTTCACTATCTTCTACCTCAGCAGGCTAGTCTGGCTGCCCAGAACTAAGATGTGCATCCATCGGTGTGAAGAAAACATCCTCCTCTTCTTCAGGTTCCTCATCAATGAGGAGTCTCCTTCTCCGATGTGGGACTCCAACTGCACTCCTCGCTGGGCTATCCACATTCTCCCATTCTCTCTGTCTAGGGGCTTCCCTCGGTTGTTCCTCTTCAGACCTTTTTCCCGAGGTCTCTTCTAGGGCTGGCCTCCGCTGATAAGTGCGGACGGCTGCAGCTTTTGCTTCAGTAGCCTCATCACTAAGAGGCACCTTTTCAGTCTCATCCTTCTCATCAGTCACAATCACCACCTCCCTATGATCCGGTGCAGTTGTGCTTGTTGCAACGCCCTTAACGAGGCTTGTTTCCACCCTCTTAGTAGGTTTATCCTCTTCATTCATCGTCTTACCCCTCTCAAACTCATGTGCAGCAACATCCAACTCCATTCGTTCGGCTTCAGACATAGTTGCAGCTAGATTTCTTTCTACCTCATCCGCGGTAAGTAATGGTTGTTCTGCTTCCATAGTAACAACCCCCTTAACCCCCCTATTCCTCAGTGTTCACAATAGCGTCCTCCACCTCTCCACCAATAGGACTCGCCATTTTTTCAGGCATGTCTTCTACACCGCCTTCTTCAATTGGGCGAGTATTATGTAACTGCTGTTCGACCTCTTCTCCTTGCTCTACTACTTCAACCATTCTCATCTCTCCCTGTCTCTCAGCCTCGTTTAACTCCATTGTTCCCTCGCTACGAGTTTCCAGGATATCGGCGTCGCCAGTCGGTAGTAGAGAAGGTATGACCCCAATTTGCGCCAGGAGCAGAGTAGGATCAACATCGGGTTTCAGCGACAGGACCATCCCTCCAAAATCTCCACGGAAAGTGTGACGGTGGATTGCCGGCTACTTCCGGCCACTTGGGGTGATGTATTGGTCGGAACCGCTCCCAACCTTTCAACTACCTAGTGAGTAGGTCTCGAACTACCGGTGGATTTGGGTGTGGAGGCATTTCCTGAAGCATTTTGTGAATTTCCTTCCATTTTCCTCGTTGGATTTCAGAGCTAGGGTTTGCTTTCACCGGAATCTGCAGAGAAAAATAGTGGTGAGAATTTTGGGGAGTAGTCGGGGGAGTGGAGTAGGGGAGGTTCAAATAATACTATTCTATTCGCAACCTTTCGATTTCCCTCCAAAAATCTTCGTTTTCCCCCCTTTTCTCTCGACACGTGCCGGTCACCTCCCTTTTGACATTTAGCGAAAAAAAACTTTATCTAAAACTTGGGAATGCAGACCAACTAGATCAAGTAAGAATTGGAATTTTACAAAGAGCCACATTGTGTAGCTTGATCCACTCAATCTGAATTCCCGAAAATATTTTTTTCTGGTTTTAGAAACATTCTACTTTGTTTGGATTTTCATTCTAAAATTGAAGAAGACACTATTTACAACTATTTACAAGTATGTAAACATCCTAGAGATTCACTTGATAGATTCATGATTTGACATGCTTTTTTCAACTGATCAAGTGGATCACCTTGAACATTTACCAACTGATCAATTTAGGAACGAACATCGGTTGTGCGCAGTGGAATTTCTTCCACTGTGCGCACCTCTGAGTTTTCCCTAAAATGTTTATGTAACACCCCTTACCCGGTAGGTAAACCTAAGGCAGCTGCATCAAGTCACTGGTACTAACAGACATTTACTCCTACGTGGCATGTTTCTACACACTTTATTGACTCACTTTTATCCAGAACCGCCTAAACCTAGGCTCTGATACCAAAACTTGTAACACCCCTTACCCGGTAGGTAAACCCACCGAATAAGTGATGTCACGTTTCAGTATCGAAAACCCGTGCTGAAATTTTCCTTTTTCTTTTTAGCTTAAAAGCACAATTAAAATCTATTACATTTAAAAACTAAACATTTATCCAGCGGAAGATTAAAGATTAAACTATTATACAACATGCCACGACTACTAAACTAAGTTGACCACCAGTAACTCGCAAAAGATGCAAAGCTGCGCAACACCACTGACATAATATCAACTCTAACCTGCAGGGGAAAAGAGGGGGAGTGAGCTCGAAAGCCCAGTAGCAATATCCAAACAATAGAATCCAACCCTCTGAGTTAAGACAATAGTAACTATAATAACTACATTATTTCCTTTTTAAACTTTTGCTTATTTTCATTTCAATTTCACAGAATCCCAAAATTACTTACAATCTCATAATCTTCACACCAAAGCATACTTGTTCAGATAACCATACATATTTATCATATATTATTATTTCGTATCACATTTTTCTCCTTTTACCATTTATTTTCATATACCATTTTTTTGTTCGTGTTAATTACCCCGAGCGGGGACCATTCAACATAATATGTATCATTTCCTCCGCGTGAGGACCGATCAACAATCATATCATAAATCATATTTTACAAATCACATATCACAGATCCTTATTCACAAGTCCTCAGATACTATTTTATATATCACAGATCACAGATTCTTATTCAGAAGTCATTAGATATTATTTTATACATCACGGATCATAGATTCTGATTCACAAATCATCAGATATTATTTTATACATCACAGATTACAGAATTTTATTCAGAAGTCACCAGATATTATTTTATATATCATAGATTCTTATTCACAAATCATCAGATATTATTTTATACATCACAGATCACAAATTCTTATTCAGAAATCATCATATATTATTTTACATATCACATATCACAGATTCTTATTCAGAAGTTATCAGATATTATTTTATCTTATCATATAGCCCCAATATCTACTTGGTTTCAGGCAGGGTAAACGGACCAGATCAGAAACTGAATCAGATGCAGACGCGGATTTTGTCCTCGAGAGGACTCCGCTCAGACCACCCATAGGGTGCATATCAGAAAATCAGACCACCCATGAGGGTGCAGACAGATAATCAGACCACCCATTAGGGTGCAGATCAGACAGATCAGATAGGGGCCCATCAGATAACAGACGATCCTCGCTTCGGTTATCCAGAAGACGAGTGATCACAGATAATGCAGCGCTGCTGTCCTATGGCATGCCAATTGTACCAACACATATGACCAAGCAAATGAGACGTTTTATTTCATATTATTCTTTCAAATATCTTTTTCACATTTATTCCATTTCCAAATATCACTTCAGATAATCATTCTTATCGAATTCACAGACATTCTAAACTTTTAGTATATGCTTTTATAACCTTTACATAATATTCTCTTGTTTTATTTTATCCAGGCTCTACTTATCAGATAACTTCTTTTTCATATACATTCAGATATCTTTTCATAATCTATTCAGATATATTTCACATCATTCAGATCTTCATAATTTATTACATTTCATTTCATATCATATTCAATGTCTTTTATTCATATTTGTACCATTTTTCCACAGATCATTCATATTAAAATGAATAAGTATCATAATAATCTACATATTAAATCATAAGCATATTTAAGCACATTATTTAATTAACATCTTACATATAATCACATTATAGCACACATCATCTCAACCAAAGGAATCGAAAACCATAGAGACGATAAGCTACCTCGCGAACATAAGCCTATTTCACCTTCCTACCCTTCGCTATCTTCTAGGTCCATTCCTTTCTGCACGACCCGCGTTACAGGCTTCTACGCTTGATTTCTTAACGTTTACGCGATTGGATCGATATTTCAATGAAAAATCGAACTTAGAAATTCCATGAGAACTCACGGTTCTCTCTTCTCCCATGGCTGCTGTTTCTTTTCCTCTTTTCCCAACGAGGAAGAAGTCAAGCTTTATTTGATAATAATAATAGGTGGCAATTTTCTAGAACTTTCTTTTAATTTCTAGATATTTAATTAGTTAAATTAATTTCATCTCTTGTGCTAATTTGTTTCCATATCATAAGATCTCATATTTATGATTTATATATACCATCATTTAGCATTTAAATTCTAGTTTAATGTAAAATTATCTCCGTCTGTAACTCCAAATGTTTCACCGATCGTTTTCCCTAAAAACTGAAATAATCGGAGGTAAAAATTTTAATTACCTTCAAATGGTACAAAATAATTCCTCACATTATTTAAAATTATTCTAGGCCATAATTTATAATTTATAAAATTATTAGTTCTTAGCTTCGATTTACGATTTTACGTGGATAAACGAAATTGCCGAAAATCGCATAATTGACATTTCGTATTAAATTTCTACCTCATAGTTTAATTTAACTACTATTACTCATCACATATCCAAACCTTTCATCGAGCCATATAATTCGGGATGTTACAACTCATCCCCCCTAAAAAGAATTTCGTCCTCGAAATTCCATCGAATTTGCTTACTCCTAGAAGCGTCAGGGTTTCTATTATGCCATTTCATGGTATTACGTCCTTTCCTATTCGTAGCGTATCCTCATTTCTCCACATCAAGTCACAAAATCGCACTTATAATCACATTATCCAACTTTCACATATAATGCCACATAAGTTCATATTCCACCATAATATATCATATTGGGACTATTGGTTCCATCATGTCACATTATCATTTCTTTACATAGTAATTTCCATGTTATTTGCATCTTTTCTTTGCCCACATGGGGCGTACATATCATATTCATCACATATATGTATAATTCACATACTGATCATATACCATATAGCCCTTATTCGGGCGCATATAGCCCATAAAATGGTGCATTTCATTTTCCATATATCATCATAATATTTTCATTACGTTTCCATTCATTATCATTCACAACACATCATACATTCTCTCTTTTCATTTTACTTATCACAACTTCGTATTAATTTATCTTATGAACTCCTGTCAAAATTTGGGCAACATTTCCTCTATAACTACTACATGCCCAAAAACCAACAAGATATAATATTAATAATAGATTATCACATCAAACCAACAATTCACAACAAAGTTCAAATAACAAGTTAACATTCATCAACAACCATATTTATTTTCAAATCCCATGATGTATCGATCATAAACATTTTCGCTTTCTCATAGTTCGTTTCAAGCATATAATTCATATGAATTTGTTACCTTCAATCATATCATATTTCATCTCATATGACTTAACTTCGAACACGTTCCTTTATCACATGTAGCGCACAAATTTCTCATCATATCACACTATATGCTAATAGTTCATTTTTTAGCACCATATAAACCATTTAGGGCACGCATTCACATATATCACTCATCCGAAAACATCATATACTTCTATACATTCCTATGCATCATTAAATATCATCAGATATAGCGATTACTAAATAACTTCTCTACACTTAAGCTTATTTATTCAAGGTAACAAACATTGCCTAATAATTTCTACATAGGTCTCGATGAGCCATTTATCGCCTTTGGGCACACATATCAATCATATCACATTTCACATGCATATAGCTAGATCTCGAGCACACAAATGCCCCGTTCAGAACATACATATCCAACTCATATCACATCACATATTCATACACTTCATCTTCAAGTACACATAGCTCATTTAGAGCACACACATAGTTCTCACGGAGTTCACATTTCCAATCGTATCACATTTCATATCACATAGCTTATTGTAATGCACGATTATTCAGTTCATATTTCCATCACATCACGTCATATTTCATATTGTCCGATTCAGAATACATATATAGTCCATATAGGGGCACACGTGTTCAGGTCATATCATTTATTTCTTATTCGTCGCATTTGCTCATTCGCACATTTATGGTTTTATTCGTATAATGCCTTAGAGTTTCATATGCTTTCATTTCAATATTTATCATTTTGCCAAACACATTTCCTTTCACATATTTCTATACTTTTGTTTATCATTACAGGATATTACTTTATGACTCTTAATCCATTTTATATCAGACAATTCACTTACCTTTGTGAATTTTTGTATTACACCTTTATATCATAATGGTCACTTAGTCTATAACTTACTTTCTTTCCATATCCTTCCTTTAACTCTTTTTCTTCTCTTTTACTTATACTCTTTCATAATTTACATTTATTTATTAGTATATTTCATTAAGACACACTTTTCATCAACATTTTCAAACATATCCTCCCTGCACTTTTTAAATCTTTTACACATACCGACGCTACCGAGATTCGAGCTATATGGGGTGGCCAGTCCCATATAACATCTTTCTCGGTCACACGGGAAACTATGTCCCGTACTTTGCTAACTCCTTTCCACTTGAGACCAAGGCAGCTGCATCAAGTCACTAGTACTAACAGACATTTACTCCTACGTGGCATGTTTCTACACACTCTATTGACTCACTTTTATCCTGAACCGTCTAAACCTAGGATCTGATACCAAAACTTGTAACACCCCTTACCCGGTAGGTAAACCCACCGAATAAGTGATGTCACGTTTCAGTATCGAAAACCCGTGCTGAAATTTTCCTTTTTCTTTTTAGCTTAAAAGCACAATTAAAATCTATTACATTTAAAAACTTAGCATTTATCCAGCGGAAGATTAAAGATTAAACTATTATACAACATGCCACGACTACTAAACCCAGTTGACCACCAGTAACTCGCAAAAGATGCAAAGCTGTGCAACACCACTGACATAATATCAACTCTAACCTGCAGGGGAAAAGAGGGGGAGTGAGCTCGAAATCCCAGTAGCAATATCCAAACTACAGAATCCAACCCTCTCAGCTAAGACAATAGTAACTATAATAACTACATTATTTCCTTTTTAAACTTTTGCTTATTTTCATTTCAATTTCACAGAATCCCAAAATTACTTACAATCTCATAATATTCACACCAAAGCATACTTGTTCAGATAACCACACATATTCATCATATATTATTTTTTCGTATCACATTTTTCTCCTTTTACCATTTATTTTCATATACCATTTTTTTGTTCGTGTTAATTACCCCGAGCGGGGACCCTTCAACATAATATATATCATTTCCTCCGCGTGAGGACCGATCAACAATCATATCATAAATCATATTTACAAATCACATATGGCAGATCCTTATTCACAAGTCCTCAGATATTATTTTATATATCACAGATCACAAATTCTTATTCAGAAGTCATTAGATATTATTTTATACATCACGGATCACAGATTCTGATTCAAAAATCATCAGATATTATTTTATACATCACAGATTACAGATTTTTATTTAGAAGTCACCAGATATTATTTTATATATCACAGATCACAGATTCTTATTCACAAATCATCAGATATTATTTTATACATCATAGATCACAAATTCTTATTCAGAAATCATCATATATTATTTTATATATCACAGATCACAGATTCTTATTCAGAAGTCATCAGATATTATTTTATTTTATCTTATCATATAGTCCCAATATCTGCTTGGTTTCAGGCAGGGTACACGGACCAGATCAGAAACAGAATCAGATGTAGACGCGGATTTTGTCCTCGAGAGGACTCCGCACAGACCACCCATAGGGTGCATATCAGAAAAATAGACCACCCATGAGGGTGCAGACAGATAATCAGACCACCCATTAGGGTGCAGATCAGACAGATCAGATAGGGGCCCATCAGATAACAGACGATCCTCGCTTCGGTTATCCAGAAGACGAGTGATCACAGATAATGCAGCGCGGCTGTCCTATGGCATGCTAATTGTACCCAACACATATGACCAAGCAAATGGGACGTTTTATTTCATATTATTCTTTCAAATATCTTTTCACATTTATTCCATTTCCAAATATCACTTCTGATAATCATTCTTATCGAATTCACAGACATTCTAAACTTTTAGTATATGCTTTTATAACCTTTACATAATATTCTCTTGTTTCATTTTATTCAGGCTCTACTTATCAGATAACTTCTTTTTCATATACATTCAGATATCTTTTCATAATCTATTCAGACATATTTCACATCATTCAGATCTTCATAATTTATTACATTTCATTGCATGTCATATTCAATGTCTTTTATTCATATTTGTACCATTTTTTCCGCAGATCATTCATATTAAAATGAATAAGTATCATAATAATCTACATATTAAATCATAAGCATATTTAAGCACATTATTTAATTAACACCTCACATATTGTCACGACCGCCCATACAAGGGGTACCACAAACGCGGCGATCGTGACCGACATGCATGGATTACAATTTAAAAGGAAAACTTAATTAACTTGAAGAAAAGAAAACAACTTAGTGTAAAGATTTAAAGGTTATATTTTTTTTTGAAGAGACATAAGGAAAAATACTTTTAAAAAGGACAACGGGAAAGATTAGACTTAAGAAGTACAACAATTAATAACTAAAGTAAAACAAACATTTAACTTAAATCTCGAAGAATACCATTTTCAAAAAGGCAACGTAAACACTCGTTTAAACCTAACGCCACCATACATGTTCAAACACAACACAGAAAGATTAAGGTCTTAAGACATAATTTAAAACATAGCAGCGGATAAATAAGGTTCAGGGAGAGTCAAGGATCACGCCTATGTATGACGACACAACGTATCCTAGGGTCTTTAGCCAGCTCAACATCCACCGCAACATCTCGCTCAACCTGCACATAAGAAAAATAATATGCAGGGCTGAGTACTTGTTGTACTCAATGGGCTCATGCCGAAAACATTTTAATAAGTTATGTCATCCATACCAGTGATCTCGAGTTTTAAGTGGTAAGAAAAATATCACGAGTAACACAAAAATTCAAGTTTGGCCAGACAATTTATCTCCCCACTTTTTCACATCAATCCATCAATCACATCACAGTGCGACGAAAGTGTGGCCACACTATTCGCCCACGAGACCGGCCGACTTGCAAGGACAGCTCACGATCCCACCAGTGTACACAGCCTGATAGGGTTTACGGCCCTACTCAGACCCGAATTCGTTTCACAACACAGCCATACAGCCTAACGGAGTAAACTCATACGAACTAGGCATCAGGCACACAATCTCATTAAAAAAACAACATGGCATGACATAACAGTTAAACCACCCTTATATCGCCACATAATATTTTTCGGAAAAGTAAAAAGGTTTGAAAAGAAAAGCCCACCTCGATCGCTTAGCAATTCACAACCCAACTTAGCAACTCTCGATCCTCGAGTTCACGAATACACAACACCCTTGTCAATGACAACATAGGTCAGCCTCACACATCAACATGTTAACTATGCATGTCCTATCGTTTCTCTCTCATCGTCTTTCTCAATTCCCCAACCCAACATACGTCCCAAAGGTGTAAAGACACACGCATCGCATTTCAACTTATCACACGTGATCACACAATTTAAACACGCTCCTTGAACATACATGCATCATATAATACTTTTAAACTTGAAACTAAGTGTCATTTTAACAAGGCAGAAAACTGGCAGAACTGCGCGACCGTTTTGTAAAAATCACTATAAATTCACCCGACCTCAAAAGAAGCTAAATTTTGGTCACAATACAGAGGACACATTCAAGTTCATACATGAAAATTTTCACACCGAAATCACGTCATTTAGTCAGTCATATCACATATTAAACTCTCTGGTCGGAACATACAATTTCTGACAGTATTGCGCAGTTCATTTGAAAAATTCACCATAATTTCATCCAATGCCCAAAAAGGCTGAAATTTAACACGACTCAGAAGACACTTCAAATTTTATATAGTTCAAGAATCACATCAATCGGATGTCATTTGGTCAGTCAAACAGAAAACGAAACGTTCATGGCGAGAACTCAAGTTTCTGGCAGATTTGCACAGTCAACTTCAAAAATTTATGAGAAATTCATTTTTTGGTAAAAAGGGCTGAAATTCACACGAGACATGGAAAACACCTTGAAGTTTACTCAGTAAAAATTTCATAACAAAATTCGTTCGTTTGATGGGTCAATCACAGATCGTAAGCCACTGGTCATGCATCACAGATTTCTGGTTCAAGTTCGAAAATAGGGTTTTCATCTTCCATCACACAAACACCGATTTTTCATGCTCGAAAACACATAATCATGCTTACACATTCCTCATACACATATTGGCATTCCAACTCATATTATTCACCAAATATTTCAATCCAGCACACATGATTTCAATCAACAACGCAAAATCAAACAAGTTCTTACGAAACACACTTTCCCTCCCGTTAAAACATGCGATCTATCGAACCTACACCCTCTACATGCATGTAGGACTCAAGAACATGGTCAAAACGGATAGGATGATAAAAAGTGAGCAATATACCTTCTCTGACACAACACGGATCGGTAGAAACGATGAACGAAGCGATCTGTCGGAGACTCTCGAAAATAACTTCAACGGATTGCAAGAACAAGAGTTGGATGAAAGATTTTTGGAGATGGGAGAGTAGGAGATGAAAAACGTGTGGGAGAGGGAGAGAAGAGAGGGAGGCGAAATTTTGAGGTGAATGGGGGCTAGGGTTTGATTATTTGCTAGGTTTAATCCATGGGTAAATTAAATAAATAAATTGTGGGGAATTAAAATATAGGCTAATAAATAAAAATCCCACAATTAAAAGAATAAAATAGGCTTGTGGGAGGTGAGGGAATTTTGAAAATTCCATATACACAACAAGAGATTTATTTGGTATTTTCTTGGAGAATATATTCATAACTTAGGAAATAAATATAATGAATATAAGGGAACAAATAAATTAAATCTCCAAGTAGGAAACAATAGGGGTGGGGGCCGAAAATTCTTGGGTAATTGCACAAGGAAATTATTTAAATCCCCAATTAAAAAGAATGGGATTTAAATTTGGTAATTTTTTTATGGAAAAAGACTCCCATAAAATAGGTAACAATTATTTAAATTCCCACAAGGAAAATATTGCATAGGGGGCGTGTGATATGGAAGAAAAGTAGAAGAAAAATATTCACATCCCCAATTAATTAGACATAGGAATTTATTTGAATAAAAATGGATTCCACAAATTAGGAAACAAATAAAATATCCTCCAAAATTTAGTGGAGGGGTCGAAAATTGCTAACCAAGGAAATATCCCAACTCTCTATTTATTTTAGGTGAAGAAATAAATTATAACATGATTTAATTGGATTAAATTCAAAGGAAGGGAGTCAATAAAGCACCAATTAAATCAAATGAAAATAATTCTTTCTCCTATAGGAGATTTTCGAAAACTCCTAAGGAAAATAAAATGGAGTTCGAATTTCATGTAGTACCATTTAGGGGTCATTTGGTTTGGATTTAATTTGGATAAGTATCCCAAAACAATTAATTAAACCCACGAAACGCAATATTATCTCAATAATTAGGGAAGGCCGAAACTTTCAATGAATTGACTCGAAAAAGGATGAATGCATGATCCTATTAATTATTTCCCGCATTGGAAACAAATATAAAATCTCAAGCTCATCATTCCACATTAACCACGACAATTTATTTCACGCAAAACACTTAATCACATAGAAACAAAAGTTTTCATAGTTCCAAAATTCAAAAATTCACAAGACCAATAAAAGGGGTCACAAAAGTTTGGGATGTTACACATATAATCACATTATAGCACACATCATCTCAACCAAAGGAATCGAAAACCATAGAGAGGATACGCTACCTCGCAGGCTTATGAACATAAGCCTATTTCACCTTCCTACCCTTCGCTATCTTCTAGGTCCATTCCTTTCTGCACGACCCGCGTTACAGGCTTCTACGCTTGATTTCTTAACGTTTACGCGATTGGATCGATATTTCGATGAAAAATCGAACTTAGAAGTGCCATGAGAACTCACGGTTCTCTCTTCTCCCATGGCTGCTGTTTCTTTTCCTCTTTTCCCAATGAGGAAGAAGTCAAGCTTTATTTGATAATAATAGGTGGCAATTTTCTAGAACTTTCTTTTAATTTCTAGATATTTAATTAGTTAAATTAATTTCATTTCTTGTGCTAATTTGTTTCCATATCATAAGATCTCATATTTATGATTTATATATACCATCATTTAGCATTTAAATTCTATTTTAATGTAAAATTATATCCGTCTGTAACTCCAAACGTTTCGTCGATCGTTTTTCCTAAAAACTGAAATAATCGGAGGTAAAAATTTTAATTACCTTCAAATGGTACAAAAAAATTCCTCACATTATTTAAAATTATTCTAGGCCATAATTTATAATTTATAAAATTATTAGCTCTTAGCTTCGATTTACTATTTTACATGGATAAACGAAATTGCCGAAAATAGCATAATCGACATTTCGTATTAAATTTCTACCTCATAGTTTAATTTAACTACTATTCCTCATCACATATCCAAACCTTTCATCAAGCCATATAATTCGGGATGTTACAGTTTAACTCGGTGACCATTAACCAGAAAAGGGGCAGAGTTTGGGTCACTTCCCTGAAGCTCCACTGCTCCATTTGCTCTTAGGGCAACGATGGTGTATGGTCCCGTCCACTTTGACTTTAACTTTCTAGGCATTAATTTAAGTCTTGACTGGAACAACATAACTCTTTGTCCGACTTGCAACTCCTTCACCCGCAGGTTCTTGTTTTACCACAGCTTAGTTTTCTCTTTATACCACATGGTTGCATCTTAGGATTCCAGTCTGAGTTCCTCCAACTCTTGCAATTGGAGCTTCCTTTCCTCAGCACAAACTTGAGGTTCCATGTTTACTTCTTTGGCTGCCCAGTAAGCACTATATTCGATACCTACAGGAAGATGACACATTTTTCCGTAAACCAATCTGTATGGTGACATGCTGATCGTAGTTTTATAAGCGGTACGATAAGCCCACAAGGCATCGTCCAACCTCTTGCTCCAGTCCTTCCTCGAAGGGCTCCGCGTTTTCTCTAGAATACTCTTGGTCTCTATGTTCGAGATCTTTGCTTGACCATTGCTTTGTGGATGATATGGGGTGGACAAATGGTGGTTGACCCCATACTTCTTCATGAGTGCTTCTATGGTGCGATTGCAAAAATGGGTACCTTGGTCTGATATTATGGCCTTGGGAATTCCATACCTGCTGAAAATGGTTGATTTCAAAAACTTTGCGACTTCCTTCGCGTCGCAGGTTACAGTTGCCTTAACCTCCACCCACTTGGACACATAATCCACTGCGACCAAAATATAAGAATTCCCATACGATGAGGGGAAAGGGCCCATAAAATCCACCCCCCAGATATCAAAGATCTCGCAAACCAAAATGGGTATCTGCAGCATTTCGTCTTTAGCAGAGATTCCCACTGTTAATTGACAGCGACTACACTTCCTACAGAATTCATAGGCATCCTTATGCACATTCGACCAATAGAAGGTGTTGTCTAGAACCTTCCTGGCTGTTTTCTTTGGGCCGAAATGACCTCCACAGGCAATAGAATGGCAATGAACAAATATGTCTTCCTGATCCCACTTAGGTATGCACCGCCTAATGACTTGATCAACTCCCATCTTCCATAAATAAGGGTCATCCCAGAAGTAATACTTGGCTTCGCTCTTGATCCTCAACTTCTGAGCTCTAGTCACTTCCGCTGTAGAGGGGAGTTCTCCTGTTACCAGGTAATTTACCAAGTCAGCAAACCATGATTCAGCTTGTCTCTTGCCTACCTCATTAAAAAATGCCTCTGGATCAGTTGAGTTGAGCACATCTTCCAGACTGATCAAGACAGTCGATCCCTTGGCATAGTACAGATGTTCTTCCGGAAAATCATCGAAAATATCCTCCTTATCACCCCCCTAAATTATTCTACTCAAATGATCAGCAACCTTATTCTTTGTTCCTGCGTTATCTTTCGCCTCCCAATTTACCTCGTTGATTCACTTAAGAATCGAAGATGGCTTGCGTCTTCTCAACGTGAAGATTTTGAGTACTCGACCTCGGATCTTCTGACTGGTATCCCAGACTGTAATATGATATTTGTGTGGGTAAATCTCACCAGAATACTAGGACTTGAATAAAGAAGACATGACCTTGCTCACGGAAGGAGAGCAAAAATCGTTCCTCCCCTTGGAATAGGGGGGACGAAAATTGTCAAATAAAACAAGTGTATTTTCTGTCTCTTTTATTCTCCTATTTATATTAAGTCACTGATAAGGCTCATTTCATGCATCGGTTTAAGGGTGAAATACATGCTACTTGATCGGTTTATCGCGCAAAACAAGTGTTAAATGTGCATAAATACCACTTAACCAAGGCAGCAAGGCCGAACTGATCAAGCAAGTACAAAAGGCGATAAAGGCTAAGAATCGGGGGAGTTGATCAAGGGGGAGCGATCAAGCAGTTAGGTGGGGACCGCTGGCTTCTAGAAGAAGAACACGCGGGGAAATGAGCTGGATATAGCGCACCATTCTGTTATCAAGGACGACATTCTAGAAGGGGACACGTGCTGGAATATGAGACGCAAGGACGGAGCTGAGTCACGAATCTATTACCAAAAAGCGTCGTCATTCTAGAAGAACAACACGTAGCAATCAATGAGTCGCTCACTCTCAGAATGAGCGAATATTCCCTGTCAAGATCGTTATCCAGCTGGCGGCCGAATCGAGCTTACAAATAGAGGGTGTGCCACTACAAGAAGGCATCCGAGACTTTACTTTCCGTCTAGTTTAGCTTAGCTTAGTTATTTAGCATAGTTCAGCTCTCTAGCTTAGATTAGTTCAGTTCTCTAGATTAGTTAGATAGCTTAGTTTAAAGGGCGACCGAAAGGGAGCGCTGCAGAATACTTATTTCTGTTAGCGTTATCTTAAGTTTCCCGCTGAGATTTTTCTCAGTTTTTACCGCTTTCTTAGATTCCAAAGTGTTAGCTTAGTTTAAATTTCACGTTGTACTCAGCTTTTAGTTTAATCAAAGTTATTTTCGCTTTTAATCCGCGCATTTACTTTTCTGTTATTACCTGCAATTCACTTGATCCAGTAGTTAAATTTCCATTGATCAAGCTAGCTAGTTTAATTCTGTCTAGATTAAAACCAGTAGTTAAAAACTCCCAAGTTAAAGCGTGGCAGCAGCCAGCCCCCCTTTTCACTACTCACACACTCGACACACCAACATCTCTGTGGGATCGACCCCGAACTTGCCGCTTTACTGTTAAAGTTGTGCAAAATTGGGAGTTATAAATTACTTTGGCAAGACGGAAAGGGCGAGAGCTAGATTGCATTGATTAAGTGGCAACGACATTTGCTAACTGATCCAATCGGTTTGGTTATCATTCCATATAACTTGATCCGCATTCTATTCGTGTTTTTGACCTCATTCCAAGTCCTTCCAAAATGGCGCCGTTGCCAGGGAAGCATGGTGTTACTTTATGTTTGTGCGTAGTGCGTAGGTGTATATAATTTTATTTCTCATTTTTTTTGATTTCATGTTGTTGATGAGAAGGTACCACCAAGGCGATTACTGGAATCATCCCTTGATATATAGAAGAACTAACACTCAGTGGAGAGTCCAGGAAGCCGGCGTTGTCATCATTCGTCGCAGAGCCGCATTAGAAGCAGCAGCAGCCACTGAGCAGAAAACCTAACCACCACCACCAGAACGAACTGAAGCAGAGATGGTCGTTGTCGCTGACGACTCAGGAATCGGCTCTCTACACGCTCATGATGAGAGAGATCCCACACATGCCATCGCCGCTACTCCTGGAATGCGGACCATCGCAATCAAATCAGGAGTACTGGCCATTTTGTCCCATTTCTATGGCCTTTCGAAGGAATGTCCGTATGCTTTCCTGGAAGAATTCTGCAGATACTGTGATATTCAGCCTGTGCTAGCTGGATCCACGTCCGAAGATTACAGGCTTAAGGCTATTCTCTTCGTTTTGAAGGGCGATGCGGGTGTCTGGCTGTCAAGGCTGCCGGAAGGATCCATCAGGACGTGGGATGAGTTCCGTATGATATTCCTCGATCGTTTCTTTCCAACATAAAAAACAAGTGCCCTAAAAAGAGAAATTACAGAAGCCAGACAGGAGAATGACGAGCCCCTCGGCCAGTACTGGGATAGGTTCCAAGGGCTGCTTCAAGCATGCCCTAACCACAAGCTGTGAGAGAAGGAGATCTACTCGATCTTCTATGGCGGACTCACGGTGGATAGCAAGAATGACCTCAACCTCGCAGCACAAGGGGATTTCTCAAAAACCCTTTTTAGCCAAGCTAAGAATATTTTGGAGAGGCTGATTGAGGCTAAGCGGTCGTATGAAACATCTCGAGGGCAGTACAGAAGAGGAGCAGTGCACGCAGCTGAGGCGCGCAACGATGAAAAGCTGGAGGCTCGATTTGAGCAGATGGAGAAGAAACTGCTGGAAGCAGTAGAAAAAATGAGACCGCCACCACCGCCTCAACCGAAGGAGGCACAGTATGTGCCGCAGCCACCACCGCCAGAAGAGCATCATTACTATTACTGCGAGTTTCCCCCTGAGGTAGAGCAAGTAAACGCAGTAGGCCACTGGAACACAAATGGCAACTGGATCCAGGGGAAGTAGAGAGATGCTCCGTGGAGGGACCACCCCAACTTCAGATGCACTGATCAGAATCAAATCCAACCACAACAGGTACAGCCCTCTGATGGGCAGTCCAACTGGCCAGCTCGAATCGTGGATAGACTAAACACTAGAGGGAATAGAATGCAAGGAGGTCAGGCAGGTTGGTCAAGTGTACCTCAAGGGAACTGGTCAAGTGGAGGACAGCCTATCTGGTCAAGCCGACAATAGGAAGGAGAATGGGGGTACCAACACCAAGCCCCTCAGTATAGCAACCAGGGTAGGCAACCAAATAATCAAATGGTGAGTTATGTCCCGCAGTACCACAGGGGAAACCAGCAATCCCAAGGGAACCAACAGTACTTCCAAGAAAACCAACAAAATCACCTGTCCTAGAACCAACAGGAGAAGTATGGGTCTTCCGGTTTTTACCAGCAAGGCCATGGAGGAGGCCGATTTAATCAGAGATATAACAGCCAACAAAATGAAGGTCCAGGGGATATGATTCCACACCAGTCCCATGACGCTGTGCGAGAAATGCAGGAAGCCCAGAGAGAACAGAGAGCTGCATTAGAAATGCTTACGAAGTAGTTATCTTAGGTCGCCATGTCACTGGGTGAGCTAAGAGGTAATGAAGGAAAGATTTCGGCTACAGTGAAACCTCCAGCAGGGCGAGAGAATTTCAACACAATCTCTCTGAAATCAGAAGGAGTTTATCAGAGCTCAACTGCATGTTTTCCAGCATCCAGGAAAAGTCTCAATAAAAGCCTTGAATCCAGAGCCCTTGATCAAGTCATAGCGAAAGAAGAGTCAAACATATATGAACGGGGTGCTGAAAAGAGGAGGAAGGTTGAAGCAAATGAAGTGACCGGTATGATCCAACCTAGTGATCTTCCCTCCAAGAGAACTGACCCAGGGGTATTTACGCTCCCAATTTCCATCAGAAACGTTCAAATGGAGCACGCAATGTGCGACCTAGGGGCTTCCATCAATATTATGCCATATTCTATATACAAGAGGCTGGAGAATGCTAAGCTCGTCAAAACCAATATGGAAATACAGCTAGCAGACGGGTCTTGCATTTACCCCGAGGGAGTTCTGGAAGATGAAATCGTCAAGTTGAACAGATTCATGTATCCCGCCGACTTCTTTGTTATAAAAATGACGGAACTAGGAGCAGAGGAATCTATTGGGATCCTTTTGGGGAGACCTTTCCTATCCACCGCCAACACAGTCATTGACGTCCACCATGGGACAATTAATCTGGAGTTTAAAGGAGAGCGACTTACGGTCGGCATTAATGAAGCGGTAAAAAAGCCACATGGCAGAGAGAGCATACAAACAGTAAACGCTATCAGCCCTCGGAAACAGGAGTGTTCGAAAAAGGAATCCTTCGAAGAGCCATCCTCTGGTTACACTGAAGATGAACAACTGAAGAGAGAGGCAGAAGAATGGTTTGATACGACAGTGACTGGAGCAATGGATGATCAAGCCATTAGAAGGGCAATTATGGAATTTTGCCAGCCATCACAACCAGTCGAGGCAAGAGAGATT
Source organism: Salvia splendens (assembly GCF_004379255.2). NCBI lineage: Eukaryota > Viridiplantae > Streptophyta > Magnoliopsida > Lamiales > Lamiaceae > Salvia > Salvia splendens. Next base: position 28,186,200 of record NC_056036.1, read on the forward strand.
ACTCAACCAAGAAGGGTCGAGAGACCACCTGACCAAGCCGCTCCATTAAAAGGAATGCTGAAGAAGGAATCCTCGTTTACAAGGCAACTACTTTCCGTATCAGCATCACCGATGGATTTCAAGGACTTGTACAGCCAGACATATCACAAAACAGTCAAACCACGATTGCAGAAACAGGAAGAACTACTCTTACAACACCAACCCCAGCTGATGCCCAAGAAGCGAAGTTCAAACTGGTCGGAACCTCGAACAGTCATGGCAAGGCACACTCATGTGGCAAAACTTCCGTACCCTATTAACCAGGAGGAGATCAGAGCCTTGTTAAAGTACGCTGGGGCCTGTGGAGGACTCATCAAGAATTTCACCGGAAGAGCCCAGATCCTGATAAAGTTTCCTCAGGATGACGTAAATTTTAAATTTTCTGATGTCTGCAAGGCCGCGTTCCCATTTCTGAAAGATCGATTGATGAGTTATTCTATAATACGCGGCCCTAACTGGAATCACTCCTTTGAGGTGATAAGTGAGACTAGTAACTGTGCTTTGGGAGCAATATTAAGTCAGAAAATCCAGGGGAAAAGTTATGTTGTCCTCTATGCATAAAAAACATTGGGTCAGGCGCAAAGGAACTATGATGTGACCGAAAAAGAGATGCTATCAGTAGTCTTCGCATTTGAGAAGTTCAGACAGCACCTACGAGGTTCTAAAGTGATGGTGTATGCAAACCAAGCGGCCATCAAATACCTATCGTCGAAGAGGAGATCAAACCCGCATTTGATCAGATGGTTACTCCTTCTACAGGAGTTTGAGTAGGAAGCAGTTGATAGGAGAAGATTGAAAACATAGAGGCGAGTCACCTACGCCAAATTCTGCAAAAAGAAAATACGGAAACCATTCCAGACAAGTTCCCTGAAAGGCACATGCATCTGATCAAGTCAAAGTCTGAAGGACAGCGGATCTGCCAGGAAAGGAGATTGATCAAAGCAAACAGAGAAGCTGGAGCAACTTGCGCCTAAAAGGGAAAAGTTCGCAGGAAGGACCAACAGTCTGGAGGAAAGCAAGTTACCCGGAAGGAACTGAATGGAGGTGTTTCTAGTGGACGACATTTCACTACCAATGCCTAGCTCACGCCAGTAAACAGGTAGAAGGAGTGATCGGGTAATCATGGATAGTCTGCTTGATCAAGCGATAAATTCTAAATCTCTTAATCTGATCAAGTGACATTCCAAGGAGACCCGGTCAAATCCTTGTTAGTGTAAATAGTTTTTTTTAAGTGTGCCAAGTTTTTCTTAGTTAATAAAAAAATCGAAAGTGGAGGAAAGGAACTGATCATGAGCTGCGCTCGGGATTTAATGTACCACGTGATCAGTGCAAATTGAATTTAGTTGGTGGTGCAGTGATTGAGTTGATAAGAGCAGGTGATGATAAGACGTGCGCAGTAATTAGAGAGGTGTCAGGCGGCGCCGACTGTTGAAATGAAAGGACGACCTGGAGAGAGGAAGGAAGCGTATCTGAGAAGCTTTGCCATCTGGCATTCTGAAAAAGTGCGCCAGTACGTGAAAAGTCGCAGAGATCTCATTAGGCAGGGATCTCAACAGTCGGAGTTTGAGCATTAAAGGGGGTTTTCCGAATCTCACTTTCTATCAACTGCCTTCAGAACCCTTGTGCTATCCTCATCTAATTCTCTCCAAATTCAAGTCACCAGCAAACATAATCAGAAAGAAATGCAGGGCAATCAACTCGAGACCTCTAATACCTCCTCATTTTCTTCAAGAGCTGTCACGACCGCCCATACAAGGGGTACCACAAACGCGGCGATCGTGACCGACATGCATGGATTACAATTTAAAAAGAACAACTTAATTAATTTGAAGAAAGGAAAACAACTTAGTTTAAAGATTTTAAGGTTATATTTTTTTTTCGAGAAGACCTAAGATAAAGTACTTTTAAAAAGACAAAGAGAAAAATTAGACTTAAGAAAAATAATAGCTAAAAACTAAAGTAGCACAAGCACTTAACGTAAATCTCGGAGAATACCATTTTCAAAAGACAACGTAGATGCACGTTAACAAAAAACCTGACACCACCATACATGTTCCAACACCAAAACGAAAAGCTTAAGGTCTTAAGACATAAATTAAAACATAGCAGTGGATAAATAAGGTTCAAAGAGAGTCAAGGATTACGCCTATGTATGACGACACAATGTATCCTAGGGTCTTTAACCAGCTCAACATCCACCTCAACATCCCGCTCAACCTGCAAAATTTTTAAAAGAAATTGCAGGGCTGAAAACTTGTTGTACTCAATGGGCTCATGCCGAAAACATTTATCAAGTTATGTCATCCATACCAGTGATCTCGAGTTTTATACGCAGTAAAGAAAATATCACGAGAACACAAAAAATGTTTCATAGACTGGCCAGTCAAATAATCTCCCCACTTTTCACATCATTCCAACAGTCACAACCACAATGCGACGAAAGTGTGGCCACACTATTCGCCCACGAGACCGGCCGACTTGCAAGGACGGCTCACGATCCCACTAGTGTACACAACCCGATAGGGTTTACGGCCCTACTCGGACCCGAATTCGTTTCACAAAACAGCCATATAGCCTAACGGAGTAAACTCATACGAACTAGGCATCAGACACACAATCTCATAACAAAAACAGTCCATGGCATGACATAACAGTTAAACCACCCTTATATCTCCACATAATATTTTTCGGAAAAGTAAAGAGGTTTGAAAAGAAAGCCCACCTCGTTCTCTTAGCAATTCACAACCCAACTTAGCAACTCTCGATCCTCGAGTTCACGAGTACACAACACCCTTGTCAAAGACAACACAATTAGTTTTCCCCAACAACATATTACTATGCATGTCATATCGATTCTCTCGTCGTTTTTCTCAAATTCCCGACCCAACATACGTCACAAAGATGGGAGAACACATCGTAACACATTTCGATTTATCACACGTGATCACATCATTTAAACACGTTCCTTGGACATACATGTATCATATAATACTTTTAAACATGAAAATAAGTGTTATTTTAACAAGGCAGAAAACTGGCAGAACTGCGCGACCGTTTTGTAAAAATTACTATAAAATCACCCGACCTCAAAAGATGCTAAATTTTGGCCACAATACAGAGGACACATTCAAGTTCATCCATGAAAATTTTCATATCGAAATCACGTCGTTTAGTCAGTCACATCACATATTGAACTCTCTGGTCGGAACATATAATTTCTGACAGTATTGCGCAGTTCATTTGAAAAATTCCCCATAAATTCATAAGATTCCCACAAAGGCTGAAAATTTAACACAACACAGAAGACACTTCATATTTTCATATAGTTCAAGAATCACATCGATCGGAGGTCATTTGGTCAGTCAAACAGAAAACGAAACATTCATGGCGAGAACTCACGTTTCTGGCAGATTTGCGCAGTCAACTTCAAAATTTATTAAAAATTCATTTTTCGATAGAACGGGCTGAAATTCACACGAGACACAGGAGACACCTTGACGTTTACTCAGTAAAAATTTCGTAGCCAAATTCGTTCGTTTGATGGGTCGAATACAGATCATAAGTCACTGGTCGAGCATCACAGAATTCTGGTTCAAATTCGGAAATAGGGTTTTTAAAACTTCCACAACACAACCACCGATTTTTCATGCTCGAAAACACATAATCATGCTTACACGTTCCTCATACACATATTTGCATACAAACTCATATTATTCACAAATATTTCGATCCAATACACATGATTCCAATCAACAACGTAAAAATCAAACAAGTTCTTACGAACACACAATTTCCCTCCCGTTAAAACTTGCGATCTATCAAACCTACACTCTCTACGTGCATGTAGGACTCAAGACATGGTTCAAAAGAGAAGGAGGAGGAAAAGTGTGCGAATATACCTTCCTTTGACAAAACGAATCGGTAGAAGCGTAGAATGAAGCGATCCGTCGGAAACTCTTGAAGATACTTTCAATGGTTGCAAGAACAATGGTGGATGGAGGATTTTTGGAGATGGGAGAGTGGGAGAAGATGAAAAAAAACGTGTGGGAGAGGGAGAGAATGAAAGTGGCGAAATTTTTGAGGAATGGGGGCTAGGGTTAATGCTTTTAATATTTATATTCTAGGTTAAAATCCCACACTTCATGAATTAATTAAGTTGTGGGAGATATAAGAAAAAAATAAAAATTCCCACAGTTGAAATAGATGTAGGCGTGTGGTTTTGAAGGAAAAGAAGTCAAAATTTGCTGATTTAATTACAAGGAAAAACAGCAATATTTACTTGGAGAGAATATTCATAATTTAGGAAATAAAGGTGAATATTCCATAAACAAGGGAACAAAAATAAATTAAATCTCCAAGTAGGAATTAATATGGTGGGGGCCGAAAATTTCAAGAAGAAATTGTACAAGGAATTTATTTAAATCCCCAATTAAATAGAATAGGATTTAAGTTAGGTAATTTCTTTATAGGAAAAAGGCTCCCATAAAATAGGCATCAATTAATTAAATTCCCACAAGGAAAATATCGCATAGGGGGGGGGGGTGTGATATGGGAGTAAAGTAAGAGAAAAATATTCACATCCCCAATTAATTAGGCATAGGAATTTATTCGAATAAAAAGGGATTCCACAAATTAGGGAACAAATAAAATATCCCTCCAAAATTTATTGGAGGAGCCGAAAATTGCTAGGCTCAAATAGCCAAGGAATATCCCAACTCTCAATTTATTTTGGGTGAAGAAATAAATTATCACATGATTTAATTGGATTAAATTCAAAAGAAGAGAGTCCATAAAGCACCAATTAAATCGAATGAAAAAAAATAATCTAATCTCCTATTGGAGATTTTCGAAACTCCCAAGGAAAATGAAATAGAGTTCGAATTTCATGTAGTACTACTTAGGGGTCATTTGGTTTGGATTTAATTTGGATAAGTATCCCAAAATAATTAATTAAATCCGCAAGAAGAAGTATTATTTCAATAATTAGGAAGGGCCGAATATTTCAATGAATCGACTCGAGAAAGGATAAATGCATGATCCTATTAATTATTTCCCCACATTGGAATAACATAAATCTCAAGCTCGTCATTCCACAATAACCACGTCAATTTATTTCACACAAAGCACTTAATCACATAGAATCAAACGTTTCAGAATTCCCCAAAATTCCAATTACATAAAAAGAAGTCACAAAAGTTTGGGATGTTACAAGAGCCGGTCTCAACAGTAATAATCAAAGATCCTTTTCACCACCGAGTCCACCAATTACCAAAACACCATTATCGCCCCCTAGATTCATCGGCCCACTCCAATATATGGACCCGGCTGACATAGGGCGTGTGGACTCTGTGCTCAGAAGTTTTCCCGTCAGCACTGACCCAGTGGAGATTTACATCGCCCTAAAAGCTCGCCTAAGAATTTCTCGGTCTAAAGACCCTGCTCTGCCACCACCAACAGAAGGGCTGCCTCGTCCCAGTGACCTCCTTCTACGACGAAAGGAGGCGGAATTTAACCTCTCATCGACTATAGAGGAAGACTCCATCCTGAGAAGGACGCGCCACCAGACAATGAACCAGCTACTTCTTGAAGCTGAGGGTTCAAGGCAGCAAGCAAGACTGTGGAGAGCAACCAGGTGAGAGCAGATGAAGAGAGCAGAGGAAGGGGGAAGAAAACATCCTTCCTTCCCCTAGTACGGGCCCCCATACCAACCAAGGTATGAGGCTTGCTAACACTGCCAGCATGTTTCCACCCCTCCCCCGAAGGAAAAAAAAGAATAAAATATATACCAAGGAGGAGGAGCTCCGATAAACACGAAACCTTAGAAGCAATAAGAAATGCCTGTGTAATGGAGGCGATAAGGAAGGCGCGCAACATTCCCCTGATTCAACAATATAGAAGGCAGTAGTATCACCCTTAACCTTGTTTCTTTGTGTAAATTGTGTTTTTGACTCCGTTCTCACACTTAGTCCTGTGTCTGGACTAAGTGTGAGAAGTTTATGGAAGTTGTTCTCTATTTTGCCTATATCTGTTATATTTTTTGTGTGGTTATTAGCATGTTTTGATTGGTGGCACTACCTCACACTTAGCCCAGTGTCTGGTCTAAGTATGAGAAGTTCCCTTGATTGTTGTTATGCCATCGCCTGTGCCTAACCCTTCTTTCCACTGCATCCAGTCCCTCGAGGACGAGTTCATATGCAGTGGGGAGGGGGGACGGGTTAGTTACAATAAAATCATACATGCTAAAATTTTTTCTCAAAAATTACAAATTTCAGGTAATAATAGGCAATATGCATGAAATTGGATAAATGGAAGACTTGATTACTTTTTGGGATAAATGGAAGACTTGATTCAGTATGCTCACATTTAAACTTGATTGCAAAAACTTGATCAATTTGAATGACGCAAGTATGATGGAAACGCTCAATTTCTAAACCAACTGTGAAACCTCTCTATATGTGAGTTATAAGCCAAAAGTAGAACACTTTATACTATTTTTACAAAAGAAAAAAATTACGAGAGGCTGACTTTTAATATTGAGATGAAAATTGCACAAGTAGTAAGGACTAAAGGCATTAGGACTTAACCATTTGAGCCGTGTTCTTCTTTCGTTCCACAAACCCGCCTCATTAGTCAAGGCACCCCCCTAGTAGCCAATTCGAGCCCATACACTCTTTCCCTTTCTTTGAAGCGTTAAAACCAAATTCAAAGTTTCATATCACATGAGGAAAGATGGTCAAAGAAATGAAGTTTGTCAAGGGAAACAAAAGGGGGATAGCAATAAGAATGGTCGAAATAAAGGGTAGCCGGGTTGATCAAGTTAGACAATCAGGTTGATCATATGAAAAGAATGAAAAGGTTTGAAAAAAAAAGGGCAGGAAATAGTTGTAACCTGACCCAGGAAATCAAAAGTAAAAATAATAATAAGTCGAAGGTTATAAGGCTAAAGGTCGAAATCTGACCAAGAGGGAGCACTAAGAAATAAATATCCCAATTCTAATCCAGCAAGTATAGTCAATTCTTTGGCCGACTCATGTGATTTTTCTTTAAAAATTTTATATTTAAACTTAGAACCCCTAGGACCCTAACCTAACACGTTACTACCCTTGAGCCCCGTTACAAACAAAGACCTTAAGGAACTATCTTGTGTAGTCCGATTCAAAGTATTAAATTTGTGGCAACACCGAGTGAACAATCCTAACATCTCTGGTGAGAAAGGAGTGACTGAGTGAATCCAACAGTGATTTTTAAATTGAGCAATCTTGACAAGCTGACACCTTGATCAAGCAAATGCGAAAGAGAAGGAACACAAGCTACTGACAAATGGATTGACCTCGACCTCGGGTATGATTGTTGGAAAATTATTCGGTCTAATGCATACATGTGAATACGTGTTTTTATCTTAAAGTTTTGTTTTTCTTTTCGTTTTCCTTTACTAGTGAAATAAGTAAACCATGCCTGAAATCTGCCTTATCTTTTTCTTTTATTTTTCTTTATACTTGAGGACAAGTATGTTTTAAGTGTGAGCAGTTTGATAAGGCTCATTTCGTGCATCGGTTTAAGGGGGAAATACATGCTACTTGATCGGTTTATCGTGCAAAACAAGTGTTAAATATGCAGAAATACAACTTAACCAAGGCAGCAAGGCCGAACTGATCAAGCAAGTACAAAAGGCGATAAATGGCCAAGAATCGGGGGAGTTGATCAAGGGGGAGCGATCAAGCAGTTAGGGGGGGACCGCTGGCTTCTAGAAGAAGAACACGCGGGGAAATGAGCTGGATATAGCGCACCATTCTGTTATCAAGGACGACGTTCTAGAAGGGGACACGTGATGGAATATGAGACGCAAGGACGGAGCTGAGTCACGAATCTGTTACCAAAAAGCGTCGTCATTCTAGAAGAACAACACGTAGCAATCAATGAGTCGCTCACTCTCAGAATGAGCGAATATTCCCTGTCAAGATCGTTATCCACCTGGCGGCCGAATCGAGCTTATAAATAGAGGGTGTGCCACCACAAGAAGGCATCCGAGAATTTACTTTCCGTCTAGTTTAGCTTAGCTTAGTTATTTAGCGTAGTTCAGCTCTCTAGCTTAGTTTAGTTCAGCTCTCTAGCTTAGTTTAGTTCAGTTCTCTAGCTTAGTTAGATAGCTTAGTTTAAAGGGCGACCGAAAGGGAGCGTTGTAGAATACTCATTTCTGTTAGCGTTATCTTAAGTTTCCCGCTGAGATTTTTCTCAGTTTTTACCGCTTTCTTAGATTCCAAAGTGTTAGCTTATTTTAAATTTCACGTTGTACTCAGCTTTTAGTTTAATCAAAGTTATTTTCGCTTTTAATCCGCGCATTTACTTTTCTGTTATTACCTGCAATTCACTTGATCCAGTAGTTAAATTTCCATTGATCAAGCTAGCTAGTTTAATTCTGTCTAGATTAAAACCAGTAGTTAAAAACTCCCAAGTTAAAGCGTGGCAGCAGCCAACCCCCTGTTCACTACTCACACACTCGACACACCAACTTCTCTGTTGGATCGACCCCGAACTTGCCTCTTTACAGTTAAAGTTGTGCAAAATTGGGAGTTATAAATTACTTTGGCAAGGCGGAAAGGGCGAGAGCTAGATTGCATTGATTAAGTGGCAACGACATTTGCTAACCGATCTAATCGGTTCGGTTATCATTCCATATAACTTGATCGGCATTCTATTCGTGTTTTCGACCACTTTCCAAGTCCTTCCAGTCATATATTGGGCCCAGTCAAGGATCTAAGGAAGAATTTGGATTAACCTCACCCAATTAGCTTTTTACTAATTAAATTGAACCCACAATTTAATATGACCTTATATTGGAATATTACATTCAGCCACTAAAGAAGTAATATTGCACTGCCCATCCAAATCCGAAATTACAAGTATTCCGGGTTTCCATTTGTTTGTCATTTATTTCCCGCGCTTAAGATAGAAACATCCATTAATTAATCAATGTCTGCTATGGACTTAATTATTTAACATATTATAAACTCCAAGAGTGGACTTAGCAAGAAACGCTTATTTGTTATTCATAGAATAATCAAACTCCAACTAGCTGGGTTCCAAATAATAAAACCTTGTTTCGAGCTCCTCTTGTGGATGTTATCAAACGAGACTCACCTCGCGCACGATTCAATATAATAACAATCCTAGCACCGCTAGATATTAATCGCCACTACCCAAGATACCAGGATCGTTGGGTTACGAAAAACCCGCACCTATTGGTAAGTCAAAGTAGTAGATAATCAATATCGTATGCTCAATGCTAACGTAAATTGATTAAGAAATTAATTATCAAGACCTCGTCTTTCAGTAGATAGCATAAAGACTCGTCTAGCCGTTTTAGATCCAATTCAGTGCTATACCACACCAACGTCATCTTATTTCAGTAAGGCTTAGAAATAATCGGACTAACATTGCAACCAGTCACGATAGGTGGTCTAGGCCTATCTGGGTTGTGAAATTCTTATATTTCTTTGTTCAGAACTGACCGTGTTTCCTTAAAATGGACTACGCCCACAACCGGTCTACTAAAACATAGACTTTGTTACGTTCCCTTATACATTTAAATATGCAATAAACATCCATTAAATGTATAACATAACAACATTATGACAAAAATAATCTGATGCATTCCTTGGAAAAGAATATATAGAGTTTTACAGTATTCAATCACTTGAAAGGTGATTTCTAGTATACAAAACCCTAACAGTCTCCCACTTATACTCAAAACAGCTTTCGAGTATACAAAATGGTAGTGCACACGTCTTAAAATTTCTCCCACTTATACTAAAAGCGAGTTGAGGTCTTGAATGAGTCGAACTCCCATCCCTTCAACGTGGTGTTCGAACGGTTTTACCGCCAATGCCTTTGTAAAAGGATCTGCCAGGTTGTTCTCTGACGCAATCTTGACCACTTGTATGTCTCATGTCTGCACTATATCTCTAATGATATGATACTTCCGCTCTATATGTTTGCTCGCTTTGTGAGCTCTTGGTTCTTGGGTAGATTCGAAACCATACTTAAATCCATAAGGAAGTTCTTGAACCATACTGCCTCTTTTGTAGCCTCCGAAGCGGCCACAAACTCGGCTTCTATGGTCAAGTCCGCGATGCATTTCTGCTTCACACTCTTCCAAATTACGGCTCCACCTCCTAAGGTGAACACATATCCTGAAGTAGATTTTTGTCACGACCGCCCTTACTAAGGATAATGAAGACGGGGAAAACGTGACGAGGGGAGGGACTAAGGAGCGGGGAAGAAAACGGGGGACGCAATGAAAGGCAACAATAAAGGACGACATTTAATATGAAAACCCAATTAACTTCAAAAAGAAATATTTTAGTTTATTGAAAAGTTAAGCAACAGATTTTAGTCTCAAGATACTTAATGTCATAAAACAGTATTAAATAGTGCGGAAGACTCCTAGAAATTAATTTCAAACACGGCAGCGGAATAACAAGTATCAAAGAGAGTCATGGGATGACGCCCATGTATGAAAACACGATGCATTCGGGAATTCATAAAGCTCACTCAACATCCGCTGCAACATCCCGCTTAACCTGCACATAGGGAAAACATATGCAGGGCTGAGTACTTGTTGTACTCAATGGGCTCATGCCGAAAACATTTTATAACAGTTATGTCACCCATACCAGTGAACTCGAGTTTTACATGTAGTTAAGAAATATCATCGAAAACACAAAAACATTTCATAGTCTGGCCAGGCAAACAATCTCCCCACTTTCTCAACAATCCAACAATCACATCATCTTTCCACAGTGCGACGAAAGTATGGCCACACTATTCGCCCACGAGACCGGCCGACTAGCAAGGATGGCTCCCGATCCCACCAGTGTACACAACCTGATAGGGTTTGCAGCCCTACTCCGACTCTAATTCATTTCACACACAGCCATATAGCCTAACGGAGCAAGCTCAGACGATCTAGGCATCAGACAACAATTTCAACATCAAAAACAGTCATGGCATGATATAACACTTTATACCACCCTGATAGCTCCAACATCATAATTTGAAACGTAAAATGAGTTTAGTAAAAGAAAGCCCACCTCGCTTGCATATATCACACAAATCACAACTTTAACGCAACCCTTTGCTCTTGGTACCCACGTACGTACAACGACCCTTGTCAAAATCACCACACAATCAGGTTTTTCCATCATTACAATTATCATGCATGTCCTATCGTTCCACTCATCGTTTTCTTAGATTGCCCATCCCAAACGTTCATCAACAAAACGAAACGAACACTCAAGCATACATCAACGTGTAACACATAGCCACATCATAGGATACGTTTCTTACTCAAACATGTATCATGTATTCACTCAAAACTTGACAACCAAGATTATTTCAACAAGACAGAAATCTGGCAAAACATCGCAGTCATTTTGTAAAAATCATTAAAAATCCATACGATATCATTTGAAGCTGAAATTCGGTAACCACACAGTAGACACATCAAGGTTCATCCAGTTAAAAATTTCATACCAAAATCACATCTTTAGGTCGGTCAAATAAAAAATGAAACTCACTGGACGAGAATACAAATTCTGGCAGAACTGCGCAGTTCAATTGGAAATTTCGTTAAAAATCCATCTTTCATCAAAAGAGGCTGAAATTTTGACACAACACAGAAGAAACTTAATATTTCACTCTGTTAAAATGTCGTGCCAAAATAAGATCGTTTGGTCGGCCAAACACGGATGGGAACCTACTGTCCGAATACCACAAAAATCATGCTCAACATTCACAAACTAGGGTTTGTCTATCCTTCATCCACACACACATATTCATGCTTTCAACACATATTCATACTTCAAAACTGACATCACAACCTTGATTTCGTATTTACACATTACATTCACTAATGAATCATCCACAAATTCACATACACACCTATATACACGCACATACACATATTTTCTCATGCAAACACCCTTCCCAACCGATTAATTTTTAGATCTACGATTCCTACACTTACTATATGCATGAGGGAATCAAGAAACATGGATTCAATGGTAAAGGTGAGAAAGATGATTCAAGTATACCTTTTTCTTGCAAAAAAATAAACGATCGGTAGAAATGATGAATGGTGCGATTCTTCGATGAATCTTGAGTATCCAACTCCAAAAAGATGCAAGAACAAGGGATTGGTGAAGAATTGGTGGAGAAGCAGAGGGGGAGGGAAAAAAATCGTGTGGGACGGAGGCGTGTGATAGTGTGCTAGGGTTAGGGTTTCTCTTGTATTTACTAAATAATTATTCTCATACTTAATTAAAATAATTGTGGAAGAATAAAATAGAGATCAATAAATAAATTCCACATTTAAAATGAAAATAGGCGTGTATACGGGAAGGAGGATTTTTGAAAATTAGGCATTACTTGGAGAGAAATATCTTCACAAATTTGGTAAAAAGATATTGGGTATTTCATAAATAAGGCAACAAGAAAATTTAAAAGAAATCTCCAAGAAGGAAATAAAAGGAGGGGGGGGGCGTGTACTTTAAGGGAGTAGCAAGAAAATATTTTAAATCCTCCAACAACATAGGAATAAGATTTAAATTTGATAACTTTTTTTTGTAGGAAAAAGACTCCCACAAAATAGGTAACAAATAAATTAATTCCCCAAGGAAAATCATAGGTATATGGGCGAAAATTATTGGCCTTAAAGAAAGAAAGAGTTAAATCCTAATTAAAATAGGATATGGAGGGATTTGACAACATATGGTTAGATTTAATTGGATTTTAAATTCAAGAAGGGAAATTAAACAAGACACCAATTAAATCTATAAAAATAATTCATCCTCTTAATTAATAGGGGATTTTAAAAAATCTCCAAGGAATAAGCTAAAGGTCGAAAATCATGTAGAATAAATTAGGAATAATTTGGTTTGGATTTAATTCGGATAAATATCCTAAAACAATTAATTAAATCTAAGAAAGAAAATATTAATTCCATCAATTTGAAGGGACTGAATATTCCAAATAAAATGGCTAGAACAACATGCATGATCCCATTTAATTAATTTCCCACGTTGGAAAATATAGTACCTTATTCCACATAACTCACAACAATTAAAACTCGCATCGCTAACTCAAACACATAGAAATTAAATTACATGAAAGATATTCCAAATTCAACAACCACATTAATGAGAACAAAAGTCGCAAAATTTCCGGGGTGCTACATCCTTCCCCTCTTAACAGAAATTTCGTCCCGAAATTTGATCGTCTTACATAAACAACTCGGGGTATCTCTTTCATTCTATCTTCCAACTCCCACGTGGCTTACTCGGGACCATGGTGTTTCCACAACACTTTCACGGATGATATTGACTTGTTTCGCAACTCTTGCACCTTTCGATCTAGGATTGATTCGGGTCTCTCCTCGTAGCTCATGTCGGGGGTCAAGACAACCTCTTCTTGATGAATCACATGCTTGGGATCGAACACGTACTTGCGCAACTGCGACAGATGGAACACGTTGTGCACATTCCCAAAACTAGGAGGTAACGCCAAGCGGTACGCTACATGACCTACTTCATCAATAATCTCGTACGGCCCTACAAAACGCGGTTTCAATTTTCCCTTCACTCCAAACCTTACAACTCCTCTCGTCGGGGATACCTTCAAGAACACTTTGTCACCAACGTTGAATTTGATCTCCGTTCGGCGCACGTCGGCATACGACTTCTGCCTATATTGAGCTTCTTTGATCCTCGCACGGATTTGATTCACGATTTCGGTCATCTCCTTGATAGCGCCGGGTCCTAACATCTTTCTTTCACCAACCTCATCCCAGTAGAGTGGGGATCGATACTTCTTGCCATACAAGGCTTCATACGGCGCCATATCGATCGTCGCTTGATAGCTATTGTTGTAGGCAAATTCAACCAAGGGTAGAACAATTTCCCAACTTTCTCTGCGTTCTAGGACAACGGCTCGCAGCATATCTTCAAGTGTTTGGATCGTTCTCTCTGACTGTCCGTCCGATTGCGGGTGGTAAGCAGTGCTAGAGTTCAATTTCGTGCCTAGCTCCCGTTTCAAACTCATCCAAAACATCAACGTGAACTTCGTATCGGGATCGGACACAATGGTCTTTGACACTCCATGCAAACGTACAATCTCACTCACGTAGAGCTTGGCTAACTTGTCCGATCCGTAGGTAATCCTTATCGGTAAGAAGTGCGCGCTTTTAGTGAGTCGATCGATGATCACCCAAATTGTCGTATTCCCCCTTTGTGACTTTGGTAAGCCCGTCACAAAGTCCATGGCTATATGCTTCCACTTTCATTCGGGAATTTCGAGCGGTTGGAATTTCCCATATGGCCGTTGGTGTAAGGCCTTCACTTGCTGACACGCTAGACATGGCTCCACAAACGATGCTATGTCTCCTTTCATTCCATTCCACCAAAAATGTTGCTTCAAATCTCGATACATCTTAGTGCTTCCAGGGTAAGCAGTGTAAGGTGTGTCGTGTGCTTCACTCAAAATCTCATCTTTCAGCGCCTCCTCGTTCGGCACACACAACCGTCCATCAAAAGTCAAGGCATTGTCCGCCTCCTCGCGAAAGTGGTCAAGTTTCTCGGTCCTCATCTTCGCACATGTCTCTTCCAACTTCTCATCACGTCGCTGTAGTGCTATGATCTTGGTTCTTAAGTCTGGCTCAATCACTAGCGTAGCTATTATTCCTTCTGCCACCACAGGTGCTTTCACTATCTCCAATTGCATTCTATCGAATTCACGGATCACCGTTTCCTCTTGAGTTGGGAAAGAAGCCAGTTGAGGTTGGTTCTTCCTAGTCAAAGCATCGGCCACTACGTTCGCCTTGCCCGGATGATAGTGAATACCATAATCATAATCCTTCACGATCTCTAGACAAAGTCGTTGTCGCATGTTCAACTCCTTCTGCTCGAAGAAGTACTTGAGACTCTTGTGATCCGTAAAAATCTCGCATCTCACTCCATAGAGATGGTGTCTCCAAATCTTTAGCGCGTACACTACTGCTGCTAGCTCCAAGTCATGAGTCGGAAAGTTTAGCTCGTTCGGTCTCAATTGCCGGGAAGCATACGCTATCACTTTCCCATCTTGCATCAACACGCATCTAATCCTACTTTCGACGCGTCGGTATAGGCAACGAAGTCCTTGTCGGGTTCTGGTACCGCTAGGACAGGTGCTGTAGTCAATTTCTCCTTCAACAGTTGAAAATTCGCCTCGCATTCCGGCGTCCAAACCACCTTGATTCCTTTCTTCAACAGTTGCGTCATCGGTCTCGCGATCTTAGAGAATCCTTCGATGAAAAGTCGGTAGAATCCCACCAATCCCAAGAACCTACAGATTTCACTCCGCGTTTTCGGCGACTTCCAATTTTGCACAACCTCGAATTTTGCTGGGTCCACTTGAATTCCATTAGCCGTCACGATATGACCAAGAAAGTTCATTCTATTCAACCAGAACTCACATTTACTAAACTTGGCATATAACTTTTCCTTCCGCAACGTTTCTAACACCGTTCGCATGTACCATCCATGCTCCTCCTCGTTCTTCGAGTATACCAACACATCGTCGATAAAGACTAACACATACTTATCGAGATACTCGTGGAAAACTTGGTTCATCAAGTCCATGAAAACTGTCGGGGCGTTGGTCAGCCCAAATGGCATCACGACAAACTCATAATGGCCGTAACGAGTGCGAAAAGCAGTCTTGGGAACATCCTCTTGTCGAACCTTGAGTTGATGGTATCCCGACCTCAAATCCATCTTCGAAAATACACCAGCTCCTCGGAGTTGATCAAATAAGTCATCGATCCTTGGCAGTGGGTACTTGTTCATCAAGGTCAACTTGTTGAGCTCGCGATAGTCAATGCACATCCTCATCGTTCCATCCTTCTTCTTCACGAATAACACTGGAGCTCCCCACGGTGACACACTTGGTCGAACAAATTCCAAAACTAGCAGTTCTTGCAACTGAATCTTCAATTCAGCCAATTCCTTAGGGGCCATTCGGTAAGGTGCTTTCGATACTGGTGCGGATTCAGGCTCCAAATCAATGGTAAACTCAACTTGCCTATCGGGCGGCGGTCCAGGCAAAGTTTCAGGAAACACGTTTGGAAAATCTCGTACCACTTCCACATCTTCCACCTTCAAGTCCTTCTTTTCCACACGTTTGCAACGCAGAGATTATGGAGGTTCGTCGGTTCATGGAGATCCCATACAAGATAGTCGGTTTATCGTCAGGGGATTGAAAAGAGATTTATCTTTACTTGCAGTGGATCGTCGCGTGATTCTCGGCAAGCCAGTCCATCCCAAAAATTATGTCGATGTTTTTCCAAAGGCATGACGTGCAAAAGACGAGCTACAACTCCTAACTCTCGTAACACAAACTCTACGTTCAAGCAAGTTTGCATAATATCAATCAGGCCTCCAACAGGTGAAGACACTCTCAAACCCAAATCAAGCTTAGCAGTAGAGAGTTCTAAGGCATTCACACAAGACATTGCAATAAAAGAGTGCGAAGCACCCATATCAAACAACACGATAATAGGTACTTGCTGGAGCTTGCCCATACCTGCCAAGTTATCCTTGCCCTTGTTGGCATGTTGCTCTTGCCCTTGATTCCCTTTCAGTGCATATGCCCTTGCCGGTTGTGGGGCCACTTGCCGAATCGGTTGCGGTTGTTGCGGTTGCTGCGGTTTCCTCTGTCCGTGTCCATTCCTCATTCCTACTTTATTGTTCGGACACTCTCGAGACATGTGTCTGTTTCCACCACAAGCGAAGCATCGAATGCCTCCGGCTCTGCATTCCCCAGCGTGATACTTGGAGCACCGGTTGCAGAAAGGTGCCCTCTGTTGATTTCCCCGGTGTTGTGGCACAATCTGTCGGCCATAGTTTTGTGGCTGGCGGAAGGTAGAGTGGTGTCACTTGTTGTCAAAAGGAGCTCGGTTGCCTTCCCACTTCCTTTTGTCTCGATAGTTTAATTGGGGTGCGGGCGGTGTAGGATTCGCTGCCCTCGTGTCTTTAGGTAATGCCTATTCTGAAGGGGTTGGCAGCGGAAGCGTGCAGGATATCCGATCACATAAAATTGATCTATTTAGCAGTTTATTTAGACAAATTCTATTCTTGTAATTATCACATGTATCATGTTCATAACTTGAATTAAAGCATGCTTTAGCATATAAAATCCCTAAATCATGCTCACTACGGAATTAGCCAATTTACCTCGTTGATTCAATCAAGAATCGATGATGGCTTGCTCCGTCTCCACGTGAAGATCTTCAGTACTCGACCTCTGATCTTCTGACTGGTGTCCCGGACTGTATACTGATATTTGTGTGGCAAATCTCACCAGAATACTAGGACTCGAATAATGAAGACAGAACTCTGCTCACGGAGGGAGCAATTTCCGAATTCTCTCTCTTTCTAGAGGGGGACGAATATTCTAGCAATAATAATTATTTTTTCTGTCTCCTTTATTCTCCTATTTATATAAGTCACATACTGGGCCCAGTGAGGGATCTAAGGAAGAATTTGGACATGACCTCACCCAATTAGCTTTTTACTAATTAAATTGAACCCACAATTTAATATAAGCTATATTGGAATATTACAAGCAGCCACTACAGAAGTAATATTGCACTGCCTTTCCAAATCCGAAATTACAAGTATTACGGGTTTCCTTTTATTTGTTTAATTCATTTCCCGCACTTAAGATAGAAACATCCATTAATTAATTAATGTCTGCTATGGACTTAATTAATTAACATATTTTATTCTCCAAGAGTGGACTTGGCAAGAAACTCTTATTTATTATTCATAGAGTAATTAAACTCCAACTAGCTAGGTTCTGAATAATAAAACCTTGTTTCGAGCTCCTCTTGTGGATGTTATCAAACGAGACTCTCCTCGCGCACGATTCAACATAATAGCAATCCTAGCACCGCTAGACAATGATCACCACTACCCAATATACCTGGATCGTTGGGTGACGAAAAACCCGTACCTTTGGTAAGTCAAAGTAGTAGATACTCAATATCGTATGCTCAATGCTAACGTACATTGATTAAGAAATTAATTATCAAGACCTCATCTTTCAGTAGATAGCATAAAGACTCGTCTTTCTGTTAGATCTATTCAGTGCTATACCACACCAACGTCATCATATTTCAATAGGGCTTAGAAATAATCGGACTGACATTGCAACCTTTGACTTATGTTATGTTCGCTTATACATTTAAATATGCAATAAACATGCATTAAATGTAAAACATAACAACATTATGACTAAAATAATCTGTTGCATTCATTGGAAAATAATTATTAGAGTTTTACAGTATTCAATCACTCGAAAGGTGATTTCTAGTATACAAACCCTAATATCTTCCACATCCAAGGCGCAACTCAAAATCTCGGAGTAGGGAATTCCTTGGCGGCTGGTCACTGCTACTCTTATCTCCGTTCTAAGGCCAGAACGAAACTTTGAGGCCATCTTTTCATCAGTATCCACCAACTCGGGTGCATATCGGGTCACCTCATAAAGTGCACGGTCATACTCTGTCACCGTCATGTTTCCCTGTTTCAAGGTGTGGAACTCTACTGTATTGGCTCGTCTGTAGTTCATGGGGACGTACTTATTATACACCTCCTCCTTGAACTCGTCCCATGTCAACGCCTCTCGGCGGGCGGAGTCCATTGTCCTTCGCCGAGTTTCCCACCAATAATCGGTAGACCCAGTCATCTGATAAGTCACGCATGCCAGACGTTCCTTGTCGGTGCATTCCATAAAATCAAAGATACGTTCTAGGTCGCGTATCCAGGCCTCTGCCTTCGGGGGGGACTCTCCCAACCGATCAAAGTTTGGGGGATTCTCCTTTCGGAATGTCTTGATGTAATCCTTTTCTCGAGGTTGCGGTAGGGGTGGTGATGGAGGCGGGGGTTGATTCCCAACACTTCCCTCAGACCGTTCCTCTTCATTTCCCCTACTCCTGGGCCACGTCTACGTCTCGGTGGCATCTTGATCTAAAACAAAAGTTAGAATCGTTGTTAGTATTCGTTGTTATCAAAACAAGGCTTCCTTGCATTCATTCACGAGTACAAACGTTAAACCACTAGTACGCAAAGTAAAAACAAAACGTGGAACTTTTATAGAAGCTTGGAAAGGGAAACAAAACATTCGTTCAAGATCAAAACAAGAGAGGTACTACTTTTACTCGTTCTAACAACTTAAGACAACACAACATCGAACTATCTATCGTTATTTTCCTCCTCCTCTGGGTCCTCTTCTTCCTCCGGGTCCTCTTCTTTTTCCAGATCCTCTTCTTCTTCCGGGTCCTCTTCTTCGTGATACTCATCATGCAAATGGAGGTCTTCGTCATCCTCCATGGCATCCCATACGTAATCGTCCTCGGAGCCCGAAACCACTCCTTCTCGCGTTCTGGCTTCACCTCCTGCCACGGGTCCAACCTCAACCATGTGTTTATCCTCCCATACTAACTCGTCTTCCTCCTCTTTCACCGTTGGTGGTAACTCAAAGCGGGAATCGACTAGAGCACACTTCACGGCCTTCAAGAAGTCGTTCATGTCACCATCCATCTCGTTACTTCACTGTTCGTACCAAGTGAAACTGCTGGCTGTTGCTTCCATCCATTCTTTCCAACTCTCGGACATTAACCCAACTACCTTCGTATGCCACCATAAGCCGTCTCATAGTGCCCTTGGATCTCTTTCCACAGGGTTTCAAAACGGGCGACAAAATCTCCCAGAGCTTTTCCTTCCTCTCTTTGGTAGCGGTGGTACTCATTCCATGCTTGTCGCGTTCTGACATTAAAGTGAGCGCTCTTGCGTGTGGTTTGTTTTGTTCGTGCCATCTACGTGAAGTCGAAGATTTTCCTTAGTAAACGAAGATTCCTCAAACTACTTTTGTCACGACCGCCCTTCTAGGGTAGAATAACTGTTAGGGTTTTGTATACTAGAAATCACCTTTCGAGTGATTGGATACTGTAAAACTCTAATGGTTATTTTCCAATAAATGCAACAGATTATTTTTTTCATAATGTTGTTATGTTTTACATTTAATGGTTGTTTATTGCATATTTAAATGTATGAGCAAACATAACAAAGTCTAAGTCTTTGTTTTAGTAGACCGGTTGTGGGCGTCGTCCAATTTAAGGTAACACGGTCAGTTCTAAACAAAGAAAAAATAAGAATTTCACAACCTAGATAGGCCTAGACTACCTATCGCGAAAGGTTGCAATGTCAGTCCGATTATTTCTAAACCTTATTGAAATAAGATGACGTTGGTGTGGTATAGCACTGAATGGATCTAACAGCAAGACGAGTCTTTATGCTATCTACTGAAAGACGAGGTCTTGAGAATTAATTTCTTAATCAATGTACGTTAGCATTGAGCATACGATATTGAGTATCCACTACTTTGACTTACCAAAGGTGCGGGTTTTTCGTAACCCAACGATCCAGGTATATTGGGTAGTGGTGATCATTATCTAGAGGTGCTAGGATTGCTATTATGTTGAAACATGCGCGAGGAGAGTCTCGTTTGATAACATCCACAAGAGGAGCTCGAAACGAGGTTTTATTATTCGGAACCTAGCTAGTTGGAGTTTGATTACTCTATGAATAATAAATAAGAGTATCTTGCTAAGTCCACTCTTGGAATTCGAAATATGTTAATTAATTAAGTCTATAGCAGATATTAATTAATTAATGGATGTTTCCATCTTAAGCGCGGGAAATAAATCAAATACAATTAAAGGAAACCCGGAATACTTGTAATTTCGGATTTGGAAGGCAGTGCAATATTACTTCTGTAGTGGCTGCTCGTAATATTCCAATATAAGCTTATATTAAATTGTGGGTTCAATTTGATTAGTAAAAAGCTAATTGGGTGAGGCATGTTCCAGATTTTTCCTTAGATCCCTGACTGGGCCCAATATGTGACTTATATAAATAGGAGAATAAAGGAGACAGAAAACACAACAATTATTTTACAAAATTTTCGTCCCCCCCCTCTTGAGAGAGTTTTCGAAAATTGTGCTCCCTCCGTGAGCTGAGTTCTGTCTTCCATTATTCGAGTCCTAGTACGTTGGTGAGATTTGCCCACACAAATATCAGCGTATAGTCCGGGACACCAGTCAGAAGATCCGAGGTCTTGTATTGAAGATCTTCACATAGGGACGGAGCAAGCCATCATCGATTCTTGATTGAATCAACGAGGTAAATTGGCTAATTCCGTAGTAAGCATGTTTTAGGAATTTTATGTGCTAAAGCATGTTTTAATTCAAGTTATGAGCATGATACATGTGATAATTACGCGAATAGATTTTGTCTAAATAATCTGCTAAATAGATTAAATTCATGTGATCCGTTTTGAACGCACGCTTCCGCTGCCAGCCCCTTCAGCTGGTATCAGAGCCAGTCTTTGGCTCTGATTATTTGGATTTAAATTTCGCGAAATTGATGTATGTATGTGTTATTTGATTGCGAAGCATGTTCTTGGTATTTTGTTTAATTAATTATGCATGATGAACTCAAGAACTATCGAATCAAAGAACTTGAATTGCTCGAACGCACCACGTGCGATCGATATAGGGATGTCGAGACAGTGGGAGCCGAGAGCCGTGATCACGGGACGACGCGCGAATGAGTGGGGACTCGTGCGCGCCGCCGGCCGAGACCACACGCACCAGACGGAACCCGGGTCAAGGTCGACACGGCGGTGACTGGCGCGGAGTGGTGGCTCGTCCGAGAGCCACCGAGACACCGCGAGACACCGGGCCGAACCCTAGGCGGAAGGTCCGAGCTGGCCGAGAGCGGGCGCGCCACCGTGCGCGCCGCTGGCCAAGAGCTCGGGACACCCGATGGCTCGGAGGGTCGATCCGGGCACCGAGACGCTGGCGCGCCACCTGCGCGCTGGTGGCCGAGACGCTTCGTGCATCGTGGTCCGACGAAGAACTTGTCGGATTTTCATCGTTCATCGTTCGTGCGAACCTCGTACGATGAGATAACGATGAAAGATTATTTTAATGATTATTTAATTATTTTATTAAAAGATATCATTAAAATATTAATATTTAATGAAAATAAAATCTTTTTTGGAAGATTTACCTAGATTTTAGGAATAATTTTATTATTATCTATATCTATGGAAATAAATAATATTATTTTATTCCTAGATGATATAGATGATTAATAGTTTCCTAATATTTGTCTAGATTTAAGGAATATCTTTATTATTTTCTATATCTATGGAAATAAATAATAATATTTTGATTCCTAGATGATATGGATAAGAATAATTTAATAGTTTCCTAATATTTATATATCTAAGATCCTAAAGAGGATAGATATGTATGAATACATTAAATAATGAAATATCTCTTCCTAATCTTGAACATGGAATTAATTTGAATTTAATTTTTCATGTCTTATTAAGAATTAAATAATTTGTTTATTTTAGACATACCTTATAGTAGACATGAATAAGAATTATATTCTAGAACAATAATTTCCTAATGGAAGATACCAATTAATAAAAGATTTAATTATCCAGTAGATTAAATACCAACAGAATTTAATTAAGCCTTAAACTGCCTCAAGGCTAAGGATAGTTAAAGTAAAAACATAACCCAAAATATCTAAGCTATAATTACGAACTCAACGTTTGTATATGGTCTCCATCAATTGGTCTGCAATTTATGAAGCCTTTTTTCTAATATTATCGCCACCTGCTCTGTGGGGACAATAATCCTAAGAAAATAGCAAGTTCATGAGGGCGGACTTCTCAAATATAAATAGTATGAACTAGAATGTAGTTTCCAATATTATCGCCACCTGCTCTGTGGGGACAATAATCCTAAGAAACTGCGAGATTCAGAAGTTCACACAGGATTTATGAGATAGCTTGATCTTGTTAGCAGCACACAAGCATTGTTATGGGAGTGTGTTGTAGAAATGAGACTCTGTAATGCTAAATTCGGTGGTCTTGCTTAGGCAACATTAGGCGGCCATGCCACTCTGTGGTCTCTGGACTATTCGTCGGTGTTGTGACCAGTAAAATTGTAAGATTTTAATGCGTATTGACTTCCTCTGGAGGGTACAAAATTTTAATTTTACAGTTGTAAGATTTTGAAAAGTTTTATGGTTAATCTAATCAAACTTCTTACATAAGTTTATGACAATAGTAAAATACTCTGTTTTGCAGTGCAAATCAAATCGTCAATATGTCATTCAATCCTCTTTCCGCAATTCTCAAAGAAAATAAACTCGAGGGCCAAAATTACATAGAATGGAAACAAAATTTGGACATCTTTCTCACAGCAGATGAGTACATCTTTAAGCTCACCACCCCGCGACCTCCAGTGCCGGCGGCTACCGCTGCGGCAGGAGTCAGAGATGCACACAGACGGTGGCATAAGGCGAATGAGATGGCTAAGTGCTACATGTTGGCTTCTATGTCTTCAGTACTCAAGCATCAGCATTCAGCCATGGAAACAGCCGCTGAGATTATGCAGAATCTCAAAAATCTTTTTGGTACTCAGAATCGAACGGCGAAGTCTCAAGCCTTTCGGAGTATCATGTCGAAGACAATGAAGGAAGGCTCGTCTGTGAGGGACCACGTCCTCGAGATGATGGGCCACCTCAACCAAATTGAGGTCTTGGGAGGGACAATCGATCCCGAGTCCCAGGTAACGATAATCCTTCAAAGTCTTCCCCCTAGCTTCCAATAGTTCAAGCTTAACTTCGAGATGAACAAAAGGAATTACACCTTGGCAGAGCTGTTGACTAAACTCCAGTCGGCAGAGGACCTTATGGTCCAGGCTAAGGCGGCCATGATGATTTCGGCGCCTCGTTCCTCTGGCTTAAAGCCTAGCAAAGGAAAAAGGCAGGCACCGAACTCAGGACCGGCCAGGATAGCTAAGGGAAAGAAGAAGAAGAGGGCTAACAAGAAGCCCACGGAGAAGTGTTTCAAGTGTGGAGAAAATGGGCATTGGAAGCCAGACTGTCCTAAACGGGGCAAGGCTACAGGTATGCACCAGGCTCTAGTTGTCGAGTCTTGTTTGACTTCGACATCAATTTGCACTTGGGTTATTGACACAAGAGCCACTGATAATATTTGTTTTGATCCTGACTTATTGCAGGTGACAAGACGGCTACATGATCGTGAGATCGAAGTCCAGCTGGGCGACGCTACCAAAGTGGCGGCCGTTGCAGTGGGAGACATTTATTTGCGTTTTAGTAGTGATAGATTTTTGATTTTGAAGAACGTTTTGTTGATACCTTCTTTTAGAAGAAATTTAATTTCAGTTTCTAAATTGGTTTATGATGGATATTCGACTTCTTTTAATGACAACTGCGTTATTAAGAAAGATGGTTCTTATATCTGTCGTGGTATCATGGAAAACAATCTGTACACAATCACTTCTACACAGTTTAATAATCGCAAATCAGAACTCAATACAACATCGAAAATTTCAAAGAAACAAAAAGAACCTTCAAATTCAATAAACGAAACGTACTTGTGGCACCTTAGACTTGGTCATGCCAATGAAAGGAGGATCCATTCTCTTGTTCAACAAGATCTTATCAAAGGTCTAGAGGAGGAATCTTTTCATAAGTGTGAGTCATGCTTAGAAGACAAGATGATCAAGAGGCCTTTTAAGGCTAAGGACAATAGGTCCAAGGAAGTACTTGAGCTCGTTCATTCCGATGTATGTGGACCAATGTCAACTGAGGCAAGAGGTGGTTTTCGATACTTCATCACATTTATTGATGACTTCTCGAAAATTGGATATGTCTACTTGATGCGTCACAAGTGAGAGTCTTTTGACAAGTTTAAAGACTTTAAGACTCTTGTGGAGAAGTATCATGGGAAGAATATCAAATGCCTACGATCTGATCGTGGAGGCGAATACCTCAGTGCTAAATTTTTGGACTACTTATCAGAAGTGGGAATTCAATCCCAACTGACTGCGCCGGGCACGCCCCAGCAGAACGGCGTGGCTGAAAGAAGGAACAGGACCTTATTAAACATGGTTCGATCGATGATGAGTTATGCACGTCTGCCTATTTCGTTTTGGGGACATGCCTTGCTTTCCGCAAGTCACATTTTAGACAATTTACCATCAAAATCGGTACCTAAAACTCCATATGAATTGTGGACTGGGCGTAAGCCCAATCTAGCACATCTCAAGGTTTGGGGTTGCCCGGCTCATGTATTGGAAAAGGATCCAACTAAGCTAGGATCTAGGACGGAGGTATGTTTGTTTATAGGATACCCCAAAGGAACGAAAGGTTATGAATTCTTTAGTCTCCGAGATAAGAAAGTCATTGTGAGCACTCACGCGACATTCTTAGAGGAAGACTATGTAATGAATCATAAACCCAGCAGTGAAGTGGCTCTTGATGAGCTAACTTTTGTCACAAGTTCCATTAACCAAGAACAAGTACCAAGTGTACAAACAATTCCCGAAACTTAAACTTCTACTCAAAATATTGTAGTGCCGCGCAGCAGTGGGAGGGTCTCACATGAGCCCGACAGATACATTGGTTTGGGAGAATCTATGGATCACTCCTCGGACAGTGATAAGTCGTATTCTAGGCCAAGGTTACAGGTCAGTATGATGTGCATAATTGAATTATATCTGCAAAATTAGTTGCTTAAGCGTGCAGGGTAAGCGTTCTAGCCAGTAGGCAGAGTTTCAGATACTTCAAGTGAAAAGGGCGTCAGGACGATTACGTACTGACCAGTATACATGCAAAAATGGCTCGAGATGGAGAAGGAGGATAGCTGGGACTGATCAATCACAATTAAGGGCAAAGAAGTCATCTCACCGCAAGGTTTTACCCTAAAATCAAGGGTAAGCCTCCCTATAAAAGGAAGCCACTTGGAGAGAAAGGGAGAGACTATTCATCATCATCACTCTTAGGTAGAATTCTCTCGGAGTTCAGTCCTTCAGCCCAGTCCTGAATCTCGTTCCTCGCCACTGCCATGGTCACTTGAAGAATCTAGATGTTCCTGGAGTTCCAAATCGTCCGTTCCAGCCAGCAAGACCGTAGTTAGAGATTCCATCGCCCGGAGTGGCAAAACACTTTTATTCGCTTTCATAGTTTAGTTTACTTGCTTTCTTTACGTAGGATCTTTGTTGCTTTTAGATATTTCCTGCTTTTGAAGTACTTGTTGACGATCCGAACGTGTTTATGCTATGAAGTTGATTTCCGTTCGTTATTCGTTTTGATTTTTTTTCCTTCCTATTCCGCCTAGTTAGCTTAGATCTAGTGTTTCTGGTTGTTTTAACGCACCATCTCTGTGGGATTCGACCCTTACCACCACTATACTGATCAGTAGGAGTGGGTTGAGGAATCTTTGAAACCAGGGTCTAGGCTTAGTTAGGATCTCTATCCTGACCAGTAGGATAAATCCTTGCTTGAACGACACCTACGCATCCTGAGACCTTTCAAATGGCGCCGTTGCCAGGGATGGATGGCGTTACTAGTTACTTTTGTGTGTGATACTTTGGCGTATATATTGTGCATAATCTTCCTTTTTCTTTTCATTTCAGTTTATGAGAAGCAGTTCGGCTCCTGACCAGGGGAGACCGAAGATACTTCAGCGAGGATCTATACTCGTAACCACTCGTTCTGGCCTGTCGACCACCTTGTCTGACCTAGGCACGAGTAGTGACGAAGAGAAGGGCACCATAGAGGGACCGATACCAGAAGAGATACCACTGTTGGAAGGCAACCCAAGGGAAATGGCCAACCAGGGAGATGAGGACCCGGAGATCGGGACGCTGAACGCACATACTGAAGGAGAGCCCCCGCAAGCCATAGTCGTTACTCCAGGGCTACCGCCTGCGATGTGAAGCCTCATGTGATCGCAATCCTGCCTACATACTGTGGGAAGAGCTATGAAGGGCCGTATGAGTTTCTTCATGAGTTTTGCAAAATTTGTAGGGCGCAGAGGAGACCAGCAGGAGCGACGGAGGATGATTATAGGCTTAAGGCTTTGCCATTTGTGCTCAAGGGGGAAGCTAACACCTGGTTCATGCGCCTGCCCCCCAACTCTATTGAGACTTGGGCCGATTTCAAGTCAGCATTTCTGGGCGAGTTTTTTCCGTCATCCAAGACAAGCGCGCTGAAGAGGGAAATAACTAATGTGAAGTAATAACTATAGGAATGAAGTAATTAATCTACTGGATGAAGTAATAAACTGAAAACACTTCACATAGTCTATTCGCTTTAAATTTTGTAAAAAGGTTAAACAAATTCAAATTCAAATTCAAAGTGGAATGAAGTAATAATCTATTGAAATGAAGTAATTAACTATTAGAATGAAGTAATTAACTATAGTAATTAACTATTGGAATGAAGTAATTAACTATTGAAATGAAGTAATTAACTATTAAAATGAAGTAATTAACTATTGGAATGAAGTAATTAATCTACTGGATGAAGTAATAAACTGAAAAA
The DNA here is from genome assembly GCF_004379255.2 of Salvia splendens. Lineage (NCBI taxonomy): Eukaryota > Viridiplantae > Streptophyta > Magnoliopsida > Lamiales > Lamiaceae > Salvia > Salvia splendens. The sequence goes on from NC_056036.1 coordinate 28,213,769, forward strand.
ACACTTCACACAGTCTATTCGCTTTAAATTTTGTAAAAAAGTTAAACAAATTCAAATTCAAAGTGGAATGAAGTAATAATCTATTGGAATGAAGTAATTAATCTACTGGATGAAGTAATAAACTGAAAACACTTCAAACAGTCTATTCGCTTTAAATTTTGTAAAAAGGTTAAACAAATTCAAATTCAAAGTGGAATGAAGTAATAATCTATTGGAATGAAGTAATTAACTATTGGAATGAAGTAATTTAAATTTTGTAAAAAGGTTTCGTACTTCATTACTGTATTTAATTACTTTATTCCATGTGTTTTACTACTTCATTACACTCTGAATTTGAATTTGTTTAAATTTTTGACAAACTTTAAATTGAATAGATTGTGTGAAGTGTTTTAGTAATCAAATATTTATTAGTATTTATTGTTCATCCCATGAGATTCATTACATCATTGTAGTAGTTTATTATTCATTAAACTACTGTGCATGAATAAAATCGTTTGAATTTTCTCCAAAATAGTCAACTATTTCCACTGTAGGAGAAAGTTGGTAAACCACACCATCCTCATTGTATAAACCCCATAACCAAATACAAACTCTCCATTTGAAAAAAGAAAAAAATTACAAACTTGTCCAATACAAGAAATCATCCAAATTTGACACACCAACCCATCTCAATGGGCTGAGCCGTGATTCTGGGCACCGCCCATTTGTTAGGGCGTGGGGACGGCCGATCAAGTGATTGCACAAATGTCCTCATCACCATGTCACCTTGCCTCAACTACATCTTCCGAAACTCTTAATCCCTCTCCTCCCATTTGATTTTTCACCCCGTTGTGAGTTAGAGGATTTTCCCCTGTGTTATCTTCACCTATATATAAGAAACACATAACCACAATTCAACATTCGAAACATAGTTTATATCATCATTAAAATAGTTTGTAACATTATCATTAGGTTCTTTAGTTCATTACAAGTATACTTCCCAGCTAAATGTACATACAAAACATGTCAGTTTATATTACTTCATTTCATGTGGTTATTACTTCATGAAATAAGTTATTTAGTTCATTCAATGTAATTATAAAGCAAAATATGCATACAAAACAAGTCAGTTTATATTACTTCATTTCATTAGGTTATTACTTCATCAAATTGGTTAGTTAGTTCATTCAATCTTATTTCCTAGCAAAATATGCATACAAAACACGTTAGTTTATATTACTTCATTTCCTGAGGTTATTACTTCATCAAATAGGTTAGTTAGTTCATTCAACTGTTATTTCTTCACAAAATATGCATATAACACAGTTAATAAAATTCATACAACACAGTTAACTTCATCTCATGAATTAGGACTAGGTCATAAATTTATTTTTACCTTCTGGCATATGGATTTATTTGGCTTGCAGTACTGAACATCAAACGGACTTTTCTTGTGTTTTGATTTATCCACCGGTTGTGATTTAGCTACTGACCTACGAGTATATTTGACGCCTACGTTGACCTTCCTCCTCTATGCTTTATGAAATAATTGGACGAAAATCAGAAACCAAATTAAAAACAGATGAAATAAATTAGAATTTCAAAAACTATAAAAGCTTCAAAAGAGTGTATTATTTGAGGCAGTCGTTCTGCCAGAACGCAATCACCGTCGTTCATCTTCCATCAACGATTTTTTTGTGTCAACCATTAAAATCAGCGGCTAAAGTATTGTGCTTTGAAATCTGAATTATGAAGCAATGTTTCCAAATTATAAAGTAATAAATCACATGTAGAAGATGCATATCATTTTATGCCACATAATTCAAATGAGTCCAGAAATGAGCCAGAAGCAGACATTAACCACATAAATTCGAAAAAAATGAAAAATCAAACACTAAATTAATAGCCTCATGAAATGATGTAATAACCTCATGAAATGAAATAATATCCTCATGAAATGAACTAAATCGATGATTTCTGTAGCCATACTTTTTGATATATTTCTCTTAAATATCAGAGAAGTAATGTGAAGTAATCTATCCTAAAATAATCGATTTATGCAACAATCAAATGTTGAAGTAGTCTCTCCTAAAAAAAATCAAAGCCAAAAAATCAAATGTGTATTACCTGAACCAGACGTACGACCAAAATGTAATAGGCGTCCTTCACCTTCGGTCGACGATTTGCGTGTGTCAACCATTAGCGACACAGTGAGCAGAGCTAGCGTGAAGGAGATGATTATGATGTAGCTTCGAGCGGACATAGACAGCGATGGAGTAAGAAAACTCTGAGCGCAAATCGACGGTGGCAGCGACGACAAATCTGCAACAATGGTTCACTGACAGCGGCTATGGTGAGGTGACGGCGTTGAAGGGGTGCGACAGCCGTGAGAGTCTGGCGACAGCACATGCTGTCTCATGCCGGCGACGACGTCTGTACCGCGAAGATGAAGATGTTGAATCGGCGGATTTAGATGTTGAATCGACCGATGGAGATGCTGAATTGGGGATGATTGTCGTTGATTTCAGTTGAATCGGCCGGAGATGATGGATGAAGATGAAGAATCGTTGCTTTTTCAGAGAGGTTTTTAGAGAAGAAGGGGAAGGAGGTGGAATGTGAATGAGTTAATTTTTTGTAATCTGTGAACTCAAATTTTTTACCCTAATTACAAAATGACGTAAATACCCCCGCGTTGAAGTAAATTATGTATGCAATGAACTACGAAAAATAACTCTTAATTGTCTAATCTTATCCATCAAATTTAAGATCTAAGGGCCCAAATTTGGTCTCTAGTTCGGTCTTTAAGACTGGATTTGTGAATAATGGGACCCTATATATATATATATATATATATATATATATATATATATATATATATATGACCTCCATACCTGGTTATGTATATATATGATGAATAATTATGGGCGTATATACATAAAGTATATTAAATGACATGAGTTAAAAGCTTAATTATTACTATACGCATAATGTTGTACATATTACCTAGCTGATAAATAAGTAGGTTCTTAGTAAAGTAGGATTTAAGTTGAAAGGGATATTAAAATAATGTATATTTTGTTATATACATAGGATCAAGGGCTATAGATCAAGAAACAGGAACAAATGCTCGGCCAGATTGTCTATCTTAAACAGGTGTGTATAAATCACACTTTTAGTTTTACATGTGTTATTTGGTTGATTGTTATATGTTGAATTAGAGTGATTTATTGGATTATATGGTATGAAATTGATATAATTAAGAATTATTTGATTTTGATAGTCGAATATGATATGAATATTTGATTGTTGAAATGGACATGTTTGTTTAGATATGTTGGATATGTTATTGGTGCAAATGATATGTTTATTATACCGATTATGTGAATCATTGAATTAAAGAGGATTTGTGACGGTTTTGCCCTGGATCTGAAATCATATTGGGACCTCGGGTCAAATCACAGTGGGACCTTCGGGTCAATCATATTGGGACCTTCAGGTCAAACATATTGGGACCTTCGGGTCAAATTATAGTGGGACCTTTGGGCCAAATCATAATGGGACCTACGGGTCAATCATATTGGAAATCCCGGGCAGATACCAGGCCTGACTGTTACAGAATAATAAATTGAATAGAGTGGCATATGCATATGAATATGAAATGGTTTGTTTTTAAATGATGTTATATATTGTTTCTGATTATATGTATTGATAAAAGAATATGCTTGATATTTGTATCATGTGAGATTAAAGGTGGAAATTTATATATACTGAGTTGTGGCTCATATAAACCACTAAATTTTTCAGGAATAAGATAGCAGTAAAGTTTTGACTGACGTGGGTCATAGGAACTCCACGTGTTATCAGGTTCGGCGGCTGACGCATATTGGCAACATTCTCCTCCTCATCATTTTGCATGTAGATAAATGTATAGTATATAGAGTGGTGAGAGGGTTCCACTACTGTGTAAAATGTTTTGAAATATGTACTTGATATATGTTGAATTTTAAAATTATATAATATGTGCGTTCTATGAATTAGACACGTGTATTAATTGCTTTTATGATAAGGGATTTATTTATTATAAGAGTATACATCTGAGGGGTTGAGGTGTCTCAATATGAAAACTTTTCAATTTTTGGAATAGCTACACATCACCTTATACCATTATACACTACTAATGATGTGAAGTTCATTCTCCACTAACACGACTTACACTATCATTTATCTCTCTCTCTTTTACTTTACCAATTATACATTAAAACATGTGTCAAACCAAATATTTATATTTGTTAGGGACGGAGAGAGTACCACCTTCTTCTTTTAAACAATAGAAAATTATGAAACATCACAGGTTTGAATGCACAATTAAGAAAGTTATAAAGATAGAAAGAAAATGTGATTAAAGTATCGTTACTGGAAGAATGAATGTGTATCACTTCATTAGAGAGAGAAAAATCTCCAAAAATAATAAGTTCCTATTTTTAAAGAACAGTCAAAATAGAAATAGTTTCTATTTTTAAAGGACATATGTCGTAATATATTATTTTATGTAATTCTAAAATCATTCTACCGTTTCAATCATGAATCTGGGTCGAGCTAGGCCTCAAGTTGACTGGCCTGAGATAGGCTTGGGTGAAATGGATACGAATATGACGAAGAGCTCATTGGATATTTGATCCAAGAACCCAACGTATATGAGTTTTGTAGCGATCTCATTAGACCATGAATCTACTGTAATTAACTCCAAAAGTTTGGAAACCTAACCCGTAGGCTATATGATCAGCTAAAAACCTTGATATGGTTGAACGTTATAAGATTTTTTAGTTTTTTAATTTAGAAATAGTATTTGTTTCTAGGAGAATCCCCCCACTGCTAATTACTACTCCCTCCGTCCAGATGACCCCTTCCTTGGGCGGCACAGAGTTTTATGCAGCTTTATTTTGTGTGTTGAGTGCAGAGAGTAAAGTAAGAAAGAGGGAATAAAGTAGAGATACATGTATTTCTATTTATAGTAATGAGTCATCTTGGATGAAACAAATAAAAAGGGAAAGTGGGTCATCTTTAGTGGGACGGAGGGAGTAGCATACAATGGCCCATTGCTAATTCTTTTCTTTTTAATTTTGATTTTTTAATAAAGAGATAATTACTGCTCTCTTCGTCTCTTATAATTTATCACCATTTGATCCGACACGAATTTTAAAATATACTCCCTCTGTTCCCTCATAATTAAGGCGAAACTTTTCGGTACGGAGTTTAAGAAAGGAATGTTGAGTCTTTTAATAAAATAGAAAAAAGTAAGAAAGAGAAAAAGATAGATAGAATAATATAAAAGGTGAATAAAGTAGAGAGAGTAAAGTAAGAAAGAGAAAAAAGTTTTTATATATGGAAATGACTCAACTATGAGGGAATTTCCCAAAATGAAAAAATGACTCAACTATGAGGGAACGGAGAGAGTAATAAAAAATGAGTTGAAAAAGTTAGTGACATTTGTGTCCTACTTTTGCATATTAGTTTTATAATAAAATGTAAGTGAGAATGAGTTAGTGGAATGTGGGGTCCACTAAAAAAACAGTAAAAGTGAAAGGTCACAAATTTTTAGGGACGGACGAAAATGGAAATAAGTGACAAATTTCTAGAGATGGAAGGAGTACTCCAAGATTAAATATATGTACATTAACGTACTCCTTCCGTCCTGGCCTAAGCGAGACGTTTCATTTTCGCATGTAATTTGGAAAAATAATACTCCATTCGTTCCATAAAAATAAATATATTTTTCATTTTGGGATATCCCATAAAAATATCTCTTTCTATTTTTGGTAACTTCTTTTTCTCTAATAAGTGAGCTTATTCTCCATTAATAATACTATAATTACTTTTTTTTTTCTATCTCTCTCTTACTTTACCAAATTGTGCATTAATTCATGTGCCGTTTCAAATGTCCATATTTTTGTAAGATGGAGGGAGTAATAAATAGGTAAAGTGGAAAAAAAGTAAAGTAATCTATACATATATAAAAGGGGAGTTTTGAGAGTTTTTGTATAACTATTTTATGAAAAGGATGTAAATGCAATAAACAAAAACTATTTAATTGGTTAATTGATTACAATCATGATCATATATATAATTGGATGGTTATATATGGTTATGGGAATTTATGATGAGAATTTATTCCTATGCAACAGCGTTAGACAATTTCCTTCATCTTCCTTGAGTTTTGGAGAAAATAACAAGAATGCCATTATAAATTTTTTAATAAAATTTGAAAAATAAAAAGGTTGTATTTATTGTGTGATAATTAGAGAAATGAAAAGATTTTATCTATTTAACAAGCCATTTTCACTATAGTAAATATTACTACCCCATGAAACATATATCGTACATACATGATACATGGTAAAAAAAATCTATTTAGCAATACTATTATGAAACTATGGCTTTGAATAATTTAATAGTAATTTAATTTCAATATTGTTGGATTTAATGTGTGATTGAAATAATTTAATATTATGATCCATCACTAATGTTACGTCTCAATTCAATCATGCATATCAAGTCCCGTACGATGAATTACATCTAACTAATTGTGCAAAGAAATTAAGAAAAAATAAAATAAAAAGAGAGATCTCTTATGAGAATAATGGCTTGAGTAGTGGAGGATGATAATGGAGAGACATTTATTTGGCTTTTCATTTATTGTAACCTTCATTGCTTTAACTTTGTGGTTTAAGGCGACTTAATTATATAACCTCTCGCATTCTTATTTTGTACCTATAAAAGCATTGATTTGTAGATGGATTACACATCAACAATAGAATTCTTCCTCATTTCTAAAGTTTTCTATATTTAGTGTGTATTTTAGGAGCATTATGTTGCTTGATTCCTGTAGCTTCATCAAGTTCATCAGTGTCTAACTATTTGAGGTGTTTCTACATATTAGGAGGAAGTTCTTTTATCTATGGGAACAATATCTCAACCTGAGAGCAAATAGCTGGAAGTAATTTGTCTTACGGGCCGGAAAGAGAGTTTTCCTTGACTCAACTTATAGTTCGATTTGTTTTATTATTTTCATTGTAATTTCTATTCTACTTATTGTTGTTCTTTGTTTATTGTAAATTTGTACTATAGTTAGAATACTACCTACTACGGTTCAGGAATTTTATTCCAATATTTTTAATTGTGATAGTAATCTAATTTTAAATATTTAAATGAATACTCCTACAAAATTATCAATTTGATAATCTTAGTATATTATTGTAGTACAATATACAATTGAACTATAATTTATAGTAGTATTTTAAATTGTCTATAAATGAACAATTTAAAATACTATAAATTATAGTTTAATTATCTACTCACTTTTACATGTTTATGTGAATGTTATTTTTATTATAAACATATCTAATATATATATAAATACTTTAATTTTAATTTTAGATTTATCATCACAAATAGTAGTGTATGGTATTATTTGTGAATTTATTCAATTTTTAAATTATTTTGTACAATGCTAAATTTTTGAACTGGGACGGAAGGAGAATTTTATTGATACTTGGCTCATTTGTTGGTCATGATGAGTATATTTTTTAAAGTTAAGGGTTTATGATTTAGGTTTCAAGGTTTGGGTTTTTAGTGTATATGGTCACAATATTGCAACAAATGAGCTCGACTAGGAAGTGTCTCACCAGTGCAATCATAAATTATAGCTTTTGATAAACAATATCTTAAATCCCGTTAGGAGAAGTGGTAATTATACATTCTTTAGGTTTTTTTTGTTTGTGTGATGTAAATTTGCTTTATTTTTTAGTCTCACGTTCAAAGTCATTTTTCCATTATACAAAAATAATGTACAGTATTATTTTCCACGTATTTATATTTTAGCTGAATCCTATCTTCCTTCGTTTGTTTTGTAGAGAGAGTTTAAATGATTCATTTTTCAATTTTAAATGCAAAATGTTTAATTCATATTTTCACAGAATTAAATGTATCAGTTTCAAATTCGTTATTGTGTATCAGTTTCAAATTGATTATTGTTTGTGCTGTCTCTATGCTGAATTAATTACTTTGTTTTGCTTGCGTTGTGTGCATTCATCTTGGTGATAATTAAAATTGTAATTTAATAATGAATTTGAATCTTTTACAGGAAAATAATAATTGTACACATCCATTTAGAATTCTTTTACTACAATTGATTGCATATTAATTAGAGGAAATAAGTTTACATCGTTATTGTGCAATTGTACACAAACCGGCAGCAGCAATACAAAATCAATTGATTCAAATTTTTTTTATTACTTATAGATTATAACGTGAAATGTCAAACAATTTGTAACTCATTTGTTATTAATTTAATTTATAACAAATAATATTAGATTAAATTCACTAAGAATACGAAAAGCTACCCGTTTTCTATAAATTTGACTTGTACCAGGATGATTTACTGAAACGGAAATATGAAATTTGATTTGACTTTGTTCTACGAAATAATTGAGTTCTACCAAACAAAGAAGCTTGAAGAATTGATGGAAATTCATTCTTTCTAGGGGCAACTTCATTTTTTTTGCTATTTTTGTACAATATCTATGTTTATTATGTTGAACTATAGCACTAATGTTGAGTATGTTTTTTTTTTCTAATGTTGAGTATGTTTTTTTTCTAATTGAGTTTTTTTTCTTCTAATGTTGCAAATTTCATTTACACTAGTGCTTCTTTGTTTGTTGAATAGAGAAAGAGAGAGAAGTACCTGATTGAGCTGGCCGACGAGTACATCTTGGGTAGGGAGATGTTTGTGGTCCAGATAAAAAAAGTCACATAAATATTTGGCGAAGAAGATGAGAATGGAAGCTTTTTTTGCTAGGTTATATCGGCTAATAAAGTTATCAAATGTTAAACCCTAAAAATTTACATGATAAATATTTGTGCATCAAATAATAAATCAATTGATGATATACTTTGCATTATACAAAGTATTAAAATATCTAATAATAAGTTAATTGAAGATATATCATGCAATATACAGTTAAATGATTTAAATATTTACATGAAAAATATTTGTGCATCAAATAATAAATCAAATGATGATATACATTTGAAAATTAATCTTATCCCATTTTAAATATTCAGATTCTAAGAGGAATCACCTCACCTCACCTCATCTCATCCTTTATATTTTGTACTAATAGTATTAGTAAATAGGAGTATAAAATTAATTAAAATACATATTCAGAATGTAATCAAATAATATATATATAATTAAATAAATATATAAGAAAAATATTCCTAAAATCTGCCAACCTTACAATTTTCTATGTAATCATCCAATTCCAAAATTTAACAGATTGAGAGCATAATTAATGTTTTTAAATTTATGACTGTTTTAATTAGTTTTGTAATATCAGTTTACGTGTGTGTTTGTATACAAAGTATATTATTCAACATTTAATAATTTTCATTATTAATAATTTTCATTATAAATTTTTTAATTGTTTTTTCATTTATTGGTAATATTGTTTCAAAATTGAATTATATATATTTTTAATTATATATTGTTGATGTGTGTTTGCAGTTTAGTTTTAGTAGTATTAGATATGTGAAAGATTTTTATTACTAATATTTATGGATTAATTATAATAAATGATATTTCATTTAATATTTGTGCTACATAATTATTTGGATGTAATGGCAGTTTACGTGTGTGTGTTTGTATACAAAGTATATTATTCAACATTTAATAATTTTCATTATAAGTTTTTAATTGTTTTTTCATTTATTGGTAATAGTGTTTCATTATTGAATTATATATATTTGTAATTATATATTGATGGTGTGTGTTTGCAGTTTAGTTTTTGTAGTATTAGATATGTGAAAGATTTTTATTACTAGTATTTATGGATTAATTATAATAAATGATATTTCATTTAATATTTGTGCTACATAATTATTTGGAATTATATAAATTTTGGATGAAAATATAATGTGTCGTGCACTAGTAAAAATAATAATATAGAAGAGTCTCCTCTACTTTATAATAATAAAAAATGAGTACTCCCTCCGTCATATTCAAGAAGACAACGTTTCCCTTTTTGTTTGTCCCAATCAAGACGGTCACTTTCCAGTTTTGGAAATAACCTCCTCTCTCATCTCTCCTTATTAAAATATTCAACTACCTTTTTTTCTCTCTACTTTATTCCACCTAACAACGCTTCCTAAAATCCCGTGCCATTCAAGAATGTGGTCATCTTGAGTAGGGGTGGGTCGACACGAGATATTGTATCGAAAACGTTGCATCGTGTATCGTATCGAAAATATCGGTATGAAAGAATTTCATATCGTTATCGTATCGAAAGTTTTGATATATCGAATTTCGATCTATCGAACTTTCGATATATCGTACTGAAATTCGATATACCGTTCAGAACGATATATTAAAGATCGATACTTCAATATCGTATCGAAATTTCAATATATTTCTATATACACAGTATATATCGATAATTCAATATGTATTGATTTTCAATATAATTCGCTATACCGAAAATATCGATATCATTCGTATATTCGATATAAAACGATATATCGCGGTATAAGCAAATTCATATCGTTATCGTATCGAAAACTTACGATACGGTATTGTATCGTATCGAAAATTACGATATACCGAAAATTCGATAAATTTTCGATATTTTTTAATACGATACGAGCGATATATCATTTTTTAAGTATTTTTCTCCAGCCCTAATCTTGAGTGGGACAGAGGTAGTATTAATTTTATAATAATATGTGAGTAAAATAAATTACTTTAAAAAATAGTAAATGTACCAACAATGATACAGGTGAAAGGATAAAAAAGAAAAATTGATACTTCCTCTGTCCGTGATTAAATGTTCCATATTTGACCGGCACAGATTTTAAGAAATTGTTTGACTTTATGTAGAAAAAGTGGATAGAAAAGTTAGTGGAATGTGAATCCTACTTTTATTATTAATTTTATGATAGAATGTGAGTGAAATGAGTTAGTGAAATATAACATTTATTTATCAAATAAAGTAAAAGTGAAATGAGACATTTAACGATGGCGGACAAAAAAGACAAATGGAACATTTGACGGCGGACGAGGGAGTACATTTAACCAGCAGTATATGTTTATTTTATTTTATTTGGAGTACATGTTTATTCTATTCTATTCTCCAAATCCAATTTACTTCGCATTCGGTGTTCGTTGCTTGTCTCCATTTCTAACAGATGAAATGAAACCAGTCTAGGCTCCCTTTCCTTTCGATTTAGTGTTTAGGGTTTCGCTTTCATTCATCGACGTCGAAAATTAAGTTAACCGCGCATAATGGCTGCCGATGCGGACTCCACTGCCGGGGTTGCGGCGATTCAGGACGTGAACGTAAACATCCGATGCTCAAACGGCTCTAAATTTTCGGTGAAAACCACCCTCGAATCGACGGTCGCAGAATTCAAAGATGTTTTGGCGCACAATTGCGATGTTCCTGCTGAACAACAGCGGTTGATCTACAGGGGCCGGATCTTGAAAGATGACCAAACCCTAGCCAGTTATGGTATACTAATCCACTTTGAACTCTGTTCGCTTCAGTATTCTTTTTTTGCTCCTTATGATATATTTTTTGTTAGATTAAACAATTCAGTTTCTGAGCTGTTGCTTACGTTCAATCGAGTGAATTCATAAATTGAATGCTGGCAATTTTTTTGGAAGAGAATTATGTGCTAAAAGGAAAAATTCGTATAATGGGTAACATAATCATGGAAACTATTCTGGTATTTCGAATTTGCACGTGGAAGTTCGAATTTTAATAGTGAATTACGGATAACTCTTTATGTTATGTATTTTGTGGCGAAGCCTGATCAGAGGCATTTAGATATGGGATACTGTTAGCTGAACTTAAACATAAACAACTGGAACATTGTTTTCGCATATGGGTATGCTCTGTCGCTTACATCCATATTTGCACCCAGATCCTGTAGTCTTTTGTTTTTCACTGCCTTCTAAGTATGGGCTTGTTTCACTCTCGAATAGGTTTGCAGGTAGATCACACTATTCACATGGTTCATGGTTCTGCACCAGCTGCTGCATCTTCTCCTGTTCCCGTTTCTACTGGTGCTGGGAACACCAACACTACTGCTGCAACTCAAGGTGGTGGTGTGAATCCCGGGGGCACTGGGGTGGCTGATACGGGTGCATCCTTGTTTCCAGGGCTTGGCTTAGGTGGACTAGGTGGTACTGGGGGGGCATCTGGATTATTTAGAGCTGGACTTCCAGAATTTGAACAGGTGCAGCAACAACTAACTCAAAATCCTAACATGATGAGGGACATAATGAACATGCCTGCCATTCAGAGTTTGATGAACAACCCTGAGATTATGCGCAGCCTAATTATGAGTAACCCTCAAATGCGCGAGATAATTGATCGGAACCCTGAACTTGCTCACATATTGAATGATCCTAGTGTCCTTCGACAAACATTGGAAGCAGCAAGGAACCCTGAGCTAATGCGTGAAATGATGCGAAACACTGACAGAGCGATGAGCAACATTGAATCATCTCCTGAGGGATTCAATATGCTCAGGCGCATGTACGAAAATGTGCAAGAACCCTTCCTCAATGCAACAACCATAGGTGGTAATGCTGCATCTGATGCTGGATCTAATCCATTTGCCGCTCTCCTCGGGAACCAAGGGGGCTTACAAACTAGAGATGGAGCTTATTCAACAAGTGCAACTGAAACGGGAACAGCTGTTCCAAATGTCAATCCACTTCCCAATCCATGGAGCAATACTGGTAAGATAGGACTTATTTTAATTTGTTAAAGGCGTTGGTTGTTTATTTGAATTTAGTGTTATATGTAAAAACTTCAACTCTTCAAGATGACACTTTATAAGAATCAGATGGAGTAATTTATTTATGCACTTTATCTGAATCCTTGACTTTTTGTATTCTCTGGTTCTTAGTTTCTTATTACTCTATTTTATTCACCTCACAGAAAAAAGTCACATTTGCAATTGCTTGTTATTTAACTAATCATAATTTGGTACCAAGTCCTTTTGCCTATGAATCCTGAATCCTGATATTCTTGTACTTGTTAGTATCTGCATATATCAATATGTATTACTTGGCGGTGTGTACCTTAGTTTCTGAACTGTTGGTTTAGGAGGTTCTCAAACAACCAATGCTACCAGACGTAATCTAACTGGAGATACAAGGCCACCTCCAATTACTGGACTGGGAGGACTTGGTCTTCCTGATTTAGAGCGTACAGGCATGAGTGATCCTGCTACATTTGGTCAGCTGTTGCAAAATCCGGCTGTGTCTCTGATGATGCAGAGCTTGCTTTCCAACCCTCAACACATGGAACAAGTACTACAACAGTTGCAGCACATTGATTGCAATCTTATTCTGGGTATATTTTTACTTGAATTACAATTTTATTGCAGCTCATGGGTCTGAACCCTCAACTGCGAAGCATGCTTGACACGAACCCTCAATTAAGAGAAATGATGCAAAACCCAGAACTTATTCGACAGTTGACCTCATCTGATATGATGCAGGTATATCCACATTATTTTTTCACTCAACTTCTCTGAATTATGGCTTTTTCTTGGTTGGGTTTATTGTTTTAATATGGGAAATAGGTGTTTGTGTACTTGACTGCATCATGGAACGGAAAAATTCTCTGGAGTATCTGCTCGTATGAATTTTTTGTTTCTGGTATAGTTGATGACCGGATGGTTAAGTCTGGCTTAAAAGTGTGCTTGCATTTTGATGTAATGGAAAACTTTATATGCAGAAAGGTGGTTTCAAGATACAAATTCCATAAAGATGCATGCATGCATATGTATGCTATTTTTGGCACCTGATATTATTAAAATCAAATGTGTACTTTTATTTTTTTATTTTTGTCACTAATGCATATCATTTAACCATATATCTGATAAGACAATTGGTTATATTATGGCAAAATATATGCTTAAATTATTTTGGCCCATACTGGTTGCATAGTGAGCCAATTACAGTTGCCATACTAGTTTGGACTTTGGATATAAGTTCTTATTTTAAGACATGTATGCTGGAAGATGCACACAAATTTTGGTACCAGATATTCAAAATTATTAAAGTGAAATATGCTTAATTTTTAATTGTCTGTCACTAATATAGTATTATGTAAAATATTTGCTCAAATCATACTGGTTGCATGGTGAGTCGATTACACTTGTCATGTGGTTTATGTATACTCTTAGATGACCCAATTACATGAAAATGCTGTTAACTACTCTGGCTGTGTATATAATAAAAAACTAATTATTTGGTAGTTTTGTCACAATTTCCTATGCAATAAACCTGGTTGTTTCATCTGTAAATTTTACTCAATTTAAGCTGATGGCTAACCTCTATTTCTCCTTAATATTTACTCTTTATGGTTGTTAAATTGCTACTCCCTCTGTTCGCGAATAGGAGTCCCATTTCATTCCGGAACAAGTTTTAAGAAATGTTAAGAAAAGTGGGTGGAAGAAAGTTAGTGGAATATGGGTGCCACTTGTATTTATTAGTTTTAAATGATATGTAAGTTGAATGAGTTGGTGGAATATGGGGCCTCTTTACCATTTATGGTAATTCTGAACCGGGACTCCTATTCGCGGACGGACCAAAATGGCAAAACGGGACACCTATTCGCAGACGGAGGGAGTAGTTCATTGTTCAATTCCCATCCCTATTCTTTGCTTTTGGAAAATTACAACTTTGGATTTGGAGTATAAGTTTGATTATAATCTGCTTAATAGTATTTCCTTCTTTTAACTGTGATGATAATCTATGCTCTTTTTCCTTATTTTCAGCAAATGATGGCTTTGCAGCAACAACTTACTCGGCTACGGTCAACCCCGTGAGTCAGAAAAAACTTATTTCCATTTAATGCTAGACATCCATACTTAAGGAATCACTTATAAACGATAGTGCATAGATTGGTTTTACGTGAGATATGGCCGCATTTCATGTCTTGTCCTTGTAAATTAGTAACAGTTCTTGTTCCTGAAAGTGAAGAAAGTCAACTTAATCAACTGGTTAAAGTTGTCACAGCCAACTGCTGAACATGCCATCCCTAATTTGTTTCATTCTAAGCTTTATTCATTCGTGTATAAGGCATTGTTATAACCTATTGAATCCCCTTTTGCAGGGATGGAGACCAGACTAATCAAAATAGAGGTACAAAGCAACCTTGTGTCTCTTTATTTATGCAGGAACACAAAACAATAAGTGTGATCACATCTATATCTCTCCTTGTGGTGCAATTAAGTATTCCAATGCCACAACCTTGATGCAGGAACACAAAATAATATGGGTTTGGACATGCTGATGAATATGTTCGGTGGACTCGGAGCTGGTGGCTTTGCTGTTCCTAATTCCCCTGATGGTTGAGCTCTCTGAACCTTGATCTGATACACCATATATTACCCTGTCCTGTGATAATGTGGAAATGTTTTTTGTTCCTCAGGGCCCCCAGAAGAAGTGTATGCAACTCAGCTATCACAACTACAAGAGATGGGTTTCTTCAACACCGAAGAGAACATCCGAGCACTCCGTGCCACTTCAGGAAATGTGCATGCAGCTGTTGAACGACTTCTCGGAAGCCTGGGGCAATAGTTGGACAGATTGTGTACAACTTTTTGGACGCAAAGGAAAGTGAAGAAAGTAGTAGAGTTTGGTTACAGGCATATTTAGTTGAGCAATGGAGTGTAAGAATAAAATACGACTCACTTTTGTGCTGGGGCTTTTAAGCCCCTCTTGCCATGGGAATGGGATGGGAGATTTCTACCATCATAGTATATAAATCTCCCGTCATAGTATATACTCCCTCCGTCCCACATAATTTGACTCAATTTTCCATTTTGGGCCGTCCCACATAATTTAACCCATTTCACTTTTACCATTTTTGGTAGTGGACTCCACATTCCACTAACTCATTCTTACTCACATTTAATTATAAAACTAATATATAAAAGTAGGACCACATTCCACTAACTTTTTCAACTCACTTTTCAATACATTTATTAAAACCCGTGGCCGGTCAAAGTGTCCCAAATTATGTGGGACGGAGGGAGTATTGATTTGTGCCTGTGTACATACATATTTAAAAAGAATTATATTCGTCCTGACATTTTGTGTTAGTGTTACTTTCTTTCCCTTAAAACTTCCCTAGCATTGTCTAACACCTCCCCCCACCCCAAGATAGTGGAGCATTTCATTTGGGTACGAGATTTAAGAAATGATATGTTAAAGGATAAAGTAAAGAGAGTAAAATAAGAAAGGGAGTAAAGTAAGATAGATGAAAAGAGAGTGAGTTATAAGAGATGATAAACTTTTTACTAATAAAAGAAATGACTCAATTATCTTGTGATAATTCGAAAAAGAATCTTAACTATCTTGGAACAGAGAGAATACTTCATTTTCGTGTTTCTTCTATTTATAATACTGGAGTTCATGTTTGTACAGTTGCGTGGCTTTGGAACATGAGGGTCCAAACGATGTCATTTGGTTTTTACAAATGATTTGGAAGTGGTAGATACACATAGAGGTGGGTTCTCGGTTCTTGGTTAACTAAAGGTTCTGTTTAGGTTAGCGGGTTTAGAGCATCCACATCGGCGAGCATGCAGCCGTCCGTCCGTCGGTGCCAGCGGCACGGAGATGCTGTCCGCCGCTGCGCTCGCGCCGCTGGCACGGCACTGCTCGATGCATCGAGCACGTCCGTGCCAGCGAGCAGGCGACGTTGCGCGTTCTGATTGGCCAACGACATATCCGTTGGAATTTTTTTTTTAAATCGAAAATAATACCAAAAAATTAAAAAAATATTTTCGCAATCCCAAAAAAATAGCCGTTTTTTTGCCTGTTTTTATGTATTTTTTTGAATTTTTTCCTCCAAAATCATCTATAAATACACACATTCATCATCCATTTTTCACATCAAATCACCTCTCATTCATATTTTTCATACAACTTATCTACACCTTCATCTCTCACTCAAAACCTCAAATGGATTTCACCCATCTCATTGCAGAAGCGGAGCGCTAAGAACAAGAATACTACGAACAACATCGTGCCGCTTATGAAGCATATGTCGCAGCGAATACCCCCGCCCCTCCTCCTCAACCAACTAGATCAACTCGCCGCTATATCCATCGTGACCGGGAGGGAGCCCACGAAGGGTTCGTTGCCGACTATTTTTCCGACCAGCCGCGGTTTCCGGAAGATTACTTTAGGCGCCGTTTTCGCATGTCAAAGCGCTTGTTCATGCGTATTGTCAACACATTATCCGTCCGTGTTGAATACTTCCAAACAGGTCCAGATGCAGCCGGTCGACAAAGTCTCTCGGCGTTGCAGAAGTGTACGTGTGCCATCCGACAACTCGCTACTGGCAAACGGCCGACGTCTTCGACGAGTATTTGCATGTTGGTGAGTCCACTGGAATCCTTTGTCTTAAAAATTTTTGTGAGGGCGTTCGTTCAGCTTTCGGTGATGAATTCCTTCGGGCACCAACTAGCGATGATTGCCAACGGTTGCTTCGTCTTCATGAAACAGTCCATGGCTTTCCCGGTATGCTTGGCAGCATTGACTGCATGCATTAGAGGTGGAAGAATTGCCCGACTGCTTGGAGGGGGCAACACTTAAGCGGCCACAAAGGCGGCGGCCCAACACTTATCCTTGAAGCGGTCGCCGACTACCGCCTACGGATTTGGCATGCATATTTCGGTGTTGCCGGATCCAACAACGACTTGAATGTGCTCTATTCTTCATCCCTCTTCAATGATGTGTTGAATGGTGTAGCACCGGCGATCGACTTCACCGTCAACGGAAATGTATACCACATGGGTTACTATCTTGCCGATGGTATCTACCCAAAGTGGTCGACTTTCGTGAAGACGCTCAGCAACCCACAAGACCCGAGACAGGTTCTTTTTGCGTAGCGTCAAGAGTCCGCGCGGAAAGACGTTGAAAGAGCCTTTGGGGTCCTTCAAGCCGATTCAACATTGTGAAGGCCCTGTCTCGACTGTGGTACGTGAAAATTATCGCCAACATCATGTACACATGTATTATCTTACATAACATGATTATAGCCGACGAAGGACCGAGGGCGGCTAGCTTTTATGACGAGGATGAAGCCGGAAGCTCAAGCGCGAGGACTCCCCCACGCCGAGGTGTGCATACGACAGTGGGTGAGAGGATCGAAACAAGGCACACAATGCGTTGTACCCGAACCCACGTTGAGCTACAAGAAGACCTAATCAAGCACAAGTGGGCGAAATTCGGCCACGAGTAGTGGGTTTTTTAATTTTATGAATTTAATTATGTAAATTTTAATTTTTAGGATTTTAATTTTTTAGGATTTTAATTATGTAATTTTTAATTTTTAATGTATTTTGTAATATTATTCCGAGTATTTTTAATGCATTTTAATTTTGTGGAAATGTTTTTATTTAAATTGAATAATGGAATGGTGGGACCCTTGTGCTCGTCCTTGCGGAAGAGCACGGATGTGGGTGTTATGCTCTTGCCTAAGAGCAGACAGAAAAAGTGGGGCCTGGCCCACATCCGTGCTCGTTGGCAAGAGCACGGATGTGGATGCTCTTAGGGTTTAGGCGGTTCTCGGTTCTAACCGAGAATTGATGGGTTAGAACCGTAGAACTGGTAGTTTAGGGTTTAATTTTAATATTTAATGTATTCATTTTAACAAAAGAAACATACTCCCCCGTCCCATAAAAATATGTACACTTTCTATTTTTGTCCGTCCCACAAAAATATGTGCATTCCATTTCTGAAAAGTTAAATCAATTTAATAATGTAGATCCCACTATCTACTAACACTACTTTACCTACCATTCTCCTCCTCTCTCCTACTTTACAACAACATTTTCCTCCTTTCTTTTAATTTATCAATTTTGTCTAAATTCCTGTACTATAGACATTGCCCATATTTTTACAGGGCGGATCTCAAGTTTCCTGTTTCGTCTGTCCACGATTAAATGACTTATTTACATTTTGGTACTCCCTCCGTCCCACAAAAGATGTCACACTGTCGGACGACACGAGATTTTAGGAGGTTTTGTTTTGTATGTCAGGTGGAAAGAGAAAATATAATATTTATATTATTGTGAGAGATAACTTTTCCTAAAAATAGAAATGTGACATCTTTAGTGGGACAAACTAAAAAGAAAAATGAGACATCTTTTATGGGGCAAAGGGAGTACTACTTTTAGTTATAGACCCACACATTCCACTAGCTCATCTCACTCATATAATATTATATAACTAATAGGAGTAACTAATATATAAAAGTAGGATTTATACTCTACGCCCGCACGGGCTTAACTCAGTTGGTTCCTGGGTGGTAGATTGTCCCTAAGCAGACATGATCGAATGCTGGCAGCCGCAGTGTGGGAGTTTCACCACTGTGGTGGCTCCTTGTGTGCTGGTTACCAGTGTAAGTTCCTCCCACCTAATGGGCCGCTGAGGTACCGTGTTTGAACCCCTCCATAGCGATGTCGGGCCGGGTTATGGGGGTGCCTGGGGTGAGCGAATCACCTTTTGTCCCTAAGGATTTATACTCTACTAACTTTTTCAACACACTTTTCATTACATTTTTTAAAATCTGTACTGAATCAACTTAGGCCACATATTTGTGGATGGAGGGAGTATATGCTATGGAACTCTTCATATTTGTTTTCTTTTGCCTAGTATTTCAACCTTACGTTTTGGTAGATTTTAGTAACTTTTGTCCTTTAACTACAGGGATAATTATATAGATTATCGAAACGAAAACAGAATCTAAATAATTTTATTTTGTCTATAATAACAGATAAATCATAAGTTTCATTGTTTGATAAAGTAAGAGAAGAGGAGAAAAAGTAATTGAAATTATGTAGTGGAAGGTGGGACCTAAATGATACAGTAAAAGAGAAGGAGAAAAAAGTTATCATAAATGCGTATGGACTATTTCTATGAGACGAACAAAAAAAATATGACCTATTTCAATGAAACGGATGGAATATGATATTTAATGTAAACCAAGAACTAACAATTATGAATTATATATATTGCAAATACTCCCTCCGTTCCCTCATTGTTGAGTTAAAACTTTCGGCACTGAGTTTAAGACAGAAATGTTGAGTGTGTTAAATAAATAAATAAAAAAGTAAGAAAGAGAAAAAGGTAGAGAGAATAAAGTAAAAAGTGAATAAAGTAGAAGATTAAAGTAAGAGACAATAATGTAAGAAAAAGAAAAAAGTTACTACATATGAAAATGACTCAACTATGAGAGAACTTCTCGAAATAGAAAAATGACTCAATTGCGAGGGAGAGGAGAGGGTATATGAGAGAATTAAAATTTATTTGTAGTTGGAACTTGTGTTTCATAGTCCTGTCAAGTAGTTATTGGAATTTAACTATAGACCATTAAATCAATTTTACTCCCTTTTTTCCCTTGTAAGTGACATATTTTTTGGTGGGATGTACTACTCCAATTGATACACTTTTAAATATACAAATAGAAACAACATTCTCTCTATTTTCTCTTTCTCTTACTTTATTCCCTCCACTTTACTCACAAAATAATACTACATAAAATTTCGTGCTAAATTAGAAATGCTCCACTTAGATTAGAATGAAGGGAGTATTTGTTTCATCTCTGCCGGAAGACAAAGATATTATAAGTATCTGCAGCTGAGTCGCTTTTTGAGTTGTCCCATTATAGTTGAGTCATTTCATTTTTGCAAAAAGTATTTTATTCTCTCTTGATCTCTCTACTTTGTCATTTCTACTTTATTCCCCTTTTACTATACTCATTTAAAACAATTTTTCTTAAATCTCGTGCCGAAAAGAAATACATCTACTATAGATGGACGGAGGGAGAAAGTACCATTTGATTTTATCAAAAACCGTTCCTAGCGTAATTAGTAAGCTTCCTTCCTTATTCTCCATCCACCCGAGATGGAGACCCAGCGAACGCACACTTATATTTTTTAATGTCTTGCAATTGATCGGTTCCTTTTAGGAACTGAAGCGACTATGGGTTTGATTTTGATTCTAAATTTTGAAAAAAATCTGGTGTTGGTTAATCGACTAGTCGGTTCGATCAGGCCAAGTAGAGATGCAAATGCATTTGCACAATTTGATGCAAATGAAAATAATAGCAATGATGGTCTTTTTTATGGGTATTTCAAGTTGGAGTAAAAGTGATGAAAGAACGAAACAATGTGATTTATAGACCAAGGATGCAGCCAGGAATTTATATCGAGTTTGGGGATAGTCCAACGGGCTGCAAACTATTAATTCAAATTATCTTATTTAGTTATTAAATGTTAAAGTCTATACTTCTTATAAATAATACTACTACTATCTACACATCTAGAGCTAGTTTAGTTTTTTACATG
The DNA here is from genome assembly GCF_004379255.2 of Salvia splendens. Taxonomy (NCBI): domain Eukaryota; kingdom Viridiplantae; phylum Streptophyta; class Magnoliopsida; order Lamiales; family Lamiaceae; genus Salvia; species Salvia splendens. The sequence continues at coordinate 28,235,183 of NC_056036.1, forward strand.
ACAAGAGACCGTTTCCTAACTTGGTATTCTTATCTTGCAACCTGGGGCACCAGAAAATTTAGTCAAGTCTGTTACTTTTGTTCCATGAACTGCCATGATCTTGTCGTAATATTGAGGATGCTTCTTCACCCAATCCTTATCACCTGACTCGATAAAATATGCCCCTCTAAGGAATAGGTCTCTGGAAGGACTTGGAAAGAGGTCGAAAACAAGATAGGATAAAATATGCCCCTCTAAGTTATATGGAATGATAATCGAACCGATTGGATCAGTTAGCAAATGTCGTTGCCACTTAATCAATGCAATCTAGTTCTCTCCCTTTCCGCCTTGCCAAAGTAATTTATAACTCCTAATTTTGCACAACTTTAACAGTAAAGCGGCAAGTTCGGGGTCGATCCCACAGAGAAGTTGGTGCGTCGAGTGTGTGAGTAGTGAACAGGGGGGTTGACTGCTGCCACGCTTTAACTTGAGAGTTTTTAACTACTGATTTTAATCTAGACAGAATTAAACTAGCTAGCTTGATCAATGGAAATTTAACTACTGGATCAAGTGAATTGCAGGTAATAATAGAAAAGTAAATGCGTGGATTAAAAGCGAAAATAACTTTGATTAAACTAAAAGCTGAGTACAACGTGAAATTTAAACTAAGCTAACACTTTGGAATCTAAGAAAGCGGTAAAAACTGAGAAAAATCTCAACCGGAAACTAAGGATAACGCTAACAGAAATGAGTATTCTGCAGCGCTCCATTTCGGTCGCCCTTTAAACTAAGCTATCTAACTAAGCTAGAGAACTGAACTAAACTAAGCTAGAGAGCTGAACTAAACTAAGCTAGAGAGCTGAACTACGCTAAATAACTAAGCTAAGCTAAACTAGACGGAAAGTAAAGTCTCGAATGCCTTCTTGTGTTGGCACACCCTCTATTTATAAGCTCGATTCGGCTGCTAGCTGGACAACGATCTTGACAGGGAATATTCGCTCATTCTGAGAGTGAGCGACTCATTGATTGCTACGTGTTGTTATTCTAGAATGACGACGCTTTTTGGTAACAGATTCGTGACCCAGTTCCGTCCTTGTGTCTCATATTCCAGCACGTGTCCCCTTCTATAATATTGTCCTTGATAACAGAATGGTGCGCTATATCCAGCTCATTTCCTCATGTGTTCTTCTTCTAGAAGCCAGCGGTCCCCACCTAACTGCTTGATCGCTCCCCCTTGATCAACTCCCCCGATTCTTGGCCTTTTATCGCCTTTTGTACTTGCTTGATCAGTTCGGCCTTGTTGTCTTGGTTAAGTGGTATTTCTGCACATTTAACACTTGTTTTGCGCGATAAACCGATCAAGTAGCATGTATTTCACCCTTAAACCGATGCATGAAATGAGCCTTATCAAACTGCTCACACTTAGGGAGTGTGGACTCTGTGCTCAGAAGTTTTCCCGTCGGCACTGACCCCGTGGAGATTTACACCGCCCTAAAAGCTCGCCTAAGAATTTCTCGGTCTAAAGACCCTGCTCCGCCAGGGTTCTGAAGGCAGTTGATAGAAAGTGAGATTCGGAAAACCCCCTTTTATACTCAAACTTCGACTGTTGAGATCCCTGCCTATTGAGATCTCTGCGACTTTTCACGTACTGGCGCGCCTTTTCAGAAAGCCAGATGGCAAAGCTTCTCCGATACGCTTCCTTCCTCTCTCCAGGTCGTCCTTTCATTTCAACAGTTGCCGCCGCCTGACACCTCTCTAATTACTGCGCACGTCTTATCATCACCTGCTCTTATCAACTCAATCACTGCACCACCAATTAAATTCAATTCGCACTGATCACGTGGAACATTAAATCCCGATGGCAGCTCACATAATTCCACTTGATCAGTTCCTTTCCCCCACTTCCGATTTTTTTATTAACTAAGAAAAACTTGACACACTTAAAAAAAACTATTTACACTAACAAGGATTTGACCGGGTCTCCTTGGAATGTCACTTGATCAGATTAAGAGATTTAGAATTTGTCGCTTGATCAAGCAGACTATCCATGAATACCCGATCACTCCTTCTACCTGTTTACTGGCGTGAGCTAGGCATTGGTAGTGAAATGTCGTCCACTACAAACGCTTCCATTCCGTTCCTTCCGGGTAACTTGCTTTCCTCCAGACTGTTGGTCCTTCCTGCGAACTTTGCCCTTTTAGGCGCAAGTTGCTCCCAGCTTCTCTGTTTGCTTTGATCAATCCTCCTTTCCTGGCAGATCCGCTGACTTTCAGACTTCGACTTGATCAGATGCATGTGCCTTTCAGGGAACTTGTCTGGAATGGCTTCCGTATTTTCTTTTTGCAGAATTTGGCGTAGGTGACTCGCCTCTATGTTTTCACATCTTCTCCTATCAACGGCTTGAAGGGGCTGGCAGCGGAAGCGTGTGTTCAAAATGGATCACATGAATTTGATCTATTTAGCAGATTATTTAGACAAAATCTATTCGCGTAATTATCACATGTATCATGCTCATAACTTGAATTAAAACATGTTTTAGCACATAAAATCCCTAAAACATGCTTACTACGGAATTAGCCAATTTACCTTGTTGATTCAATCAAGAATCGATGATGGCTTGCTCTGTCTCCACGTGAAGACCTTCCAAATCCGAAATTACAAGTATTCCGGGTTTCCTTTAATTGCATTTGATTCATTTCCCGCGCTTAAGATGGAAACATCCATTAATTAATTAATGTCTGCTATAGACTTAATTAATTAACATATTTCGAATTCCAAGAGTGGACTTAGCAAGAAACTCTTATATATTATTCATAGAGTAATCAAACTCCAACTATCTAGGTTCCGAATAATAAAACCTCATTTCGAGCACCTCTTGTGGATGTTATCAAACGAGACTCTCGTCGCGCACGTTTCAACATAATAGCAATCCTAGCACCTCTAGATAATGATCACCACTACCCAATATACCTGGATCGTTGGGTTACGAAAAACCCGCACCTTTGGTAAGTCAAAGTAGTGGATCCTCAATATCGTATGCTCAATGCTAACGTACATTGATTAAGAAATTAATTTTTAAGACCTCGTCTTTCAGTAGATAGCATAAAGACTCGTCTTGCTGTTAGATCCATTCAGTGCTATAGTACACCAACGTCATCTTATTTCAATAAGGTTTAGAAATAATCGGACTGACAATGCAACCTTTCGCGATAGGTAGTCTAGGCCTATCTAGGTTGTGAAATTCTTATTTTTCTTTGTTTAGAACTGACCGTGTTACCTTAAATTGGACGACGCCCACAACCGGTCTACTAAAACAAAGACTTAGACTTTGTTACGTTTGCTCATACATTTAAATATGTAATAAACAACCATTAAATGTAAAACATAACAATATTATGATAAAAATAATCTGTTGCATTTATTGGAAAATAACCATTAGAGTTTTACAGTATCCAATCACTCGAAAGGTGATTTCTAGTATACAAAACCCTAACAATCTCCCACTTATACTCAAAACAGCTTTCGAGTATACAAAATAGTAGTGCACACGTCTAAATTTCTCTTACTTATACTGAAAGCGAGTTGAGGTCTTGAATGAGTCGAACTCCCATCCCTTCAACGTGGCACTCGAACGGTTTTACCGCCAAAGCCTTTGTAAAAGGATCTGCCAGGTTGTTCTCTGACGCAATCTTGACCACTTTTATGTCTCCTCTCTGCACTATATCTCTAATGATATGATACTTCCGCTCTATGTGTTTGCTCGCTTTGTGAGCTCTTGGTTCTTTCGAGTTTGCCACAACACCAGAATTGTCACAATAAATGGTGATGCTCTTGGGCAGATTCAAAACCACACCTAAATCCATAAGGAAGTTCTTGAACCATACAACCTCTTTTGCAGCCTCCGAAGCGGCCACATACTCGGCTTCCATGGTCGAGTCCGCGATGCATTTCTGCTTCACACTCTTCCAAATTACGGCTCCACCTCCTAAGGTGAACACATATCCTGAAGTAGATTTTCTCGAGTCCTGATCAGCTTGAAAGTCTGAGTCAGTATATCCCAAAGGACAGAGCTCCGCTACATTGTAAACTAGAGCATAGTCCTTAGTCCGTTTAAGGTACTTGAGTATGTTCTTTACGGCAGTCCAATGCCTTTGGCCCGGATTCGACTGATATCTTGCCACCATGCCAACAGCAAAGCAAATATCTGGTCTAGTACAAAGCATAACATACATGAGACTTCCAACTGCCGAAGCATATGGAATCCTTCTCATTGCTTGTATCTCAGACGGCGTCCTGCATGTCTAAAAGGTAAGAAACCTTTCTTGGCGTCCTGTCTAAAAGGTAAGAAACCTTTCTTGGCGTCCTGCATGCTAAAACGACTAAGTACTATTTCGATGTAAGATTCTTGAGATAAGCACAACATCTTCTTCTCTCGATTCCGAAGAACCTTGATCCCGAGGATGTGTCCCGCGTCTCCTATATCCTTCATCTCGAACTGGTTTGATAACCATGTTCGAACTGATGACAACATCTTATTATTGTTTCCAATTAGAAGAATGTCATCTACATATAAAACTAAGAACACCACATTCCCCTTATCAACTTTCTTATACACGCAGCTTTCACTTGGGCACTTTTCGAATCCAAACTTGCAAACAGTTTGATCGAAACATTGGTTCCACGATCTGGATGCTTGCTTGAGGCCATGTGTTCTTTGCCCTTTATGGCATATCCTTCGGGTTGTTCCATGTAGATGGTCTCCTCAAGACTGCCGTTTAGAAACGCAGTCTTAACGTCCATCTGCCATACATCCCAATCCATATAAGCTGCAATAGACAACAGTATCCGGATCGATTTGAGCATGGCCACTGGGGAGAAGGTCTCATCATAATCGATGCCTTCCTTTTGGGTATACCCCTTGGCCACTAGTCTTGCTTTGAAGACTTTAACTCGTCCATCGAGTCCACGTTTACGTTTATATATCCACTTGCTCTCAATGGCAGTACAACCTTCGGGTAGGACGGACAAATCGTATACGTCTTTGTCTATCATAGATTGTAGTTCCAAATCCATTGCTTTTACCCATTCGCAATGATCGACATCTATCTGCGCCTCCGCAAAGTTCCAGGGATCTAATACATTGTTGTCCGAGGAGTGATCCATAGATTCTCCCAAACCAATGTATCTGTCGGGCTCATGTGAGACCCTCCCACTGCGGCACGACACTACAATATTTTGAGTAGAAGTTGAAGTTTCGGGAATTGTTTGTACACTTGGTACTTGTTCTTGGTTAATGGAACTTGTGACAGAAGTTAGCTCATCAAGAGCCACTTCACTGCTGGGTTTATGATTCATTACATAGTTTTCCTCTAAAAATGTCGCGTGAGTGCTCACAATGACTTTCTTATCTCGGAGACTAAAGAATTCATAACCTTTCGTTCCTTTGGGGTATCCTATAAACAAACATACCTCCGTCCTAGATCCTAGCTTAGTTGGATCCTTTTCCAATACATGAGCCGGGCAACCCCAAACCTTGAGATGTGCTAGATTGGGCTTACGCCTAGTCCACAACTCATATGGAGTTTTAGGTACGGATTTTGATGGTAAATTGTCTAAAATGTGACTTGCGAAAAGCAAGGCATGTCCCCAAAACGAAATAGGCAGACATGCATAACTCATCATCGATCGAACCATGTTTAATAAGGTCCTGTTCCTTCTTTCAGCCACGCCGTTCTGCTGGGGCGTGCCCGGCGCAGTCAGTTGGGATTGAATTCCCACTTCCGATAAGTAGTCCAAAAATTCGGCACTGAGGTATTCGCCTCCACGATCAGATCGTAGGAATTTGATATTCTTCCCATGATACTTCTCCACAAGAGTCTTAAAGTCTTTAAACTTGTCAAAAGACTCTGACTTGTGACGCATCAAGTAGACATATCCAATTTTCGAGAAGTCATCAATAAATGTGATGAAGTATCGAAAACCACCTCTTGCCTCAGTTGGCATTGGTCAACATACATCGGAATGAACAAGCTCAAGTACTTCCTTGGCATGGCCAAGTCTAAGGTGCCACAAGTACGTTTCGTTCATTGAACTTGAAGGTTCCTTTCGTTTCTTTGAAATTTTCGATGTTGTATTGAGTTCTGATTTGCGATTTTTAAACTGTGTAGAAGTGATTGTGTACAGATTGTTTTCCATGATACCACGACAGATATAAGAACCATCTTTCTTAATAACGCAGTTGTCATTAAAAGAAATGAATATCCATCATAAACCAATTTAGAAACTGAAATTAAATTTCTTCTAAAAGAAGGTATCAACAAAACATTCTTCAAAATCAAAAATCTATCACTACTAAAACGCAAATAAATGTCTCCCACTGCAATGGCTGCCAGTTTGGTAGCGTCGCCCAGCTGGACTTCGATCTCACGATCATGTAGCCGTCTTGTCACCTGCATTAAGTCAGGATCAAAACAAATATGATCAGTGGCTCCTGTGTCAATAACCCAAATGCAAATTGATGTCGAAGTCAAACAAGACTCGACAACTAGAGCCTGGTGCATACCTGTAGCCTTGCCCCGTTTAGGACAGTCTGGCTTCCAATGACCATTCTCTCCACACTTGAAACACTTCCCCGTGGGCTTCTTGTTAGCCCTCTTCTTCTTCTTTCCCTTAGCTATCTTGGCCGGTCCTGAGTTCGGTGCCTGCCTTTTTCCTTTGCTAGGCTTTAAGCCAGAGGAACGAGGCGCCGAAATCATCATGGCCGCCTTAGCCTGGACCATAAGGTCCTCTGCCGACTAAAGTTCAGTCAACATCTCTGCCAAGGTGTAATTCCTTTTGTTCATCTCGAAGTTGAGCTTGAACTGTTGGAAGCTAGGGGGAAGACTTTGAAGGATGATAGTCACCTGGGACTCAGGATCGATCGTCCCTCCCAAGACCTCAATTTGGTTGAGGTGGCCCATCATCTCGAGGACGTGGTCCCTCACAGATGAGCCTTCCTTCATTGTCTTCGACATGATACTCCGAAAGGCTTGAGACTTAGCCGTTCGATTCTGAGTACCAAAAAGATTCTTGAGATTCTGCATAATCTCGGCGGCAGTTTCCATAGCAGAATGCTGATGCTTGAGTACTGATGACATAGATGCCAACATGTAGCACTTAGCCATCTCATTTGCCTTATGCCACCGTCTATGTGCATCTCTGACTCCTGCCGCAGCGTTAGCCGCCGGTACTGGAGGTCGCGGGCTGGTGAGCACAAAGATGTACTCATCTGCTGTGAGAACGATGTCCAAATTTTGTTTCCATTCTATGTAATTTTGGCCATTGAGTTTATTTTCTTTGAGAATTGCAGAAAGAGGATTGAACGACATATTGACGATTTGGATTTCACTGCAAAACAGAGTATTTTACTATTGTCATAAACTTATGTAAGAAGTTTGATTAGATTAACCATAAAACTTTTCAAAATCTTACAACTGTAAAATTAAAATTTTGTACCCTCCAGAGGAAGACAATACGCATTAAAATCTTACAGTTTTACCGGTCACAACACCGACGAATAGTCTAGTGACCACAGAGTGGCATGGCCGCCAAATGTTGCCTAAGCAAGACCATCTCTTTAGCATTACAGAGTCTTGTTTCTACAACACACTCTCATAACAATGCTTATGTGCTGCTAACAAGATCAAGCTATCTCATAAATTCTGTGTGAACTTCTGAATCTCGTAGTTTCTTAGGATTATTGTCCCCACAGAGCAGGTGGCGATAATATTGGAAACCACATTCTAGTTCATACTATTTATATTTGAGAAGTCCGCCCTCATGAACTTGCTATTTTCTTAGGATTATTGTCCCCACAGAGCAGATGGCGATAATATTAGAAAAGGGCTTCATAAATTGTAGACCAATTGATGGAGACCATATACAAACGTTGAGTTCGTAATTATAGCTTAGATATTTCGGTTATGGTTTTTCTTTATCCTTAGTCTTAGGCCAGAGAAAGACTTGGTCAAATTCTATTGGTATTTAATCTACTGGATAATTAAATCTTTTATTAATTGGTATCTTCCTTTAGGGAATAATTATTCTAGAATATAATTCTTATTCATGTCTACTATAAGATTTGACTAAAATAAATGAATTATTTAATTCTTAATAAGACATGAAAAATTAAATTCAAATTAATTCCATGTTCAAGATTAGGAAGAGATATTTCATTATTTAATGTATTCATACATATCTATCCTTTTTAGGATCTTAGATATATAAATATTAGGAAACTATTAAATTATTCTTATCCATATCATCTAGGAATCAAAATATTATTATTTATTTCCATAGATATAGAAAATAATAAAAATATTCCATAAATCTAGATAAATATTAGGAAACTATTAAATTATTCTCATCTATATCATCTACGAATAAAATAATATTATTTATTTCCATAGATATAGATAATAATAAAAATATTCCTAAAATCGAGGTAAACCTTCCAAAAAGATTTTATTTCCATTAAATAATAATATTTTAATGATATCTTTTAATAAAATAATTAAATAATCATTAAAATAATTTTTCATCGTTATCTCATCATATGAGGTTCGCACGAACGATGAACGACGAAAATCCAACGAGTTCTTCGTCAGACCACGACGCACGAAGCGTCTCGGCCACCAGCGCGCAGATGGCGCGCCAGCGTCTCGTCCAGCGGCTCGTCGGGTGTCGCCAGCGTCTCGGCCAGGAGTGTGTGCGGAGGCGCGGCTCCTCTCGGCCAGCGGCGAGCACCCGTCACGGCGTCTCAGCTCGTCGGGTGCCGACGCTTCTCGGCCAGGCGCGCACGCGGCGGCGTGCGCCTCTCGGCCAGCTGCGCGCACGGTGGCGCACCCGCTCTCGGCCAGCTCCAACCTTCCGCCTAGGGTTCGTCCTGGCGTCTCGGCACCTCGGCACGTTCTCGGTTGAACTGCCATGCCACTCCATCAGCCGCGTCGACCTCGACCCGGGTTTCGTCTGGTGCGTGTGGTCTCAGCCGGCGGCGCGCACGAGCCCTACTCGTCTGTGCATCGCCCCGTGATCATGGCTCCCGGCTGCCACTGTCTCGACATCCCTACCTCGATCGCACGTGGTGCGTTCGAGCAATTCAAGTTCTTTGATTCGATAGTTCTTGAGTTCATCATGCATAAAATTAAACAAAAACACCAAGAACATGCTTCGCAATCAAATAACACATGCATACATGAATTTCACGAAATTTAAATCCAAATAATCAGAGCCAAAGACTGGCTCTGATACCAACTGAAGGGGCTGGCAGTGGAAGCGTGCGTTCAAAACGGATCACATGAATTTGATCTATTTAGCAGATTATTTAGACAAAATCTATTCGCGTAATTATCACATGTATCATGCTCATAACTTGAATTAAAACATGCTTTAGCACATAAAATCCCTAAAACATGCTTACTACGGAATTAGCCAATTTACCTTGTTGATTCAATCAAGAATCGATGATGGCTTGCTCCATCTCCACGTGAAGATCTTCAATACAAGACCTCGGATCTTCTGACTGGTGTCCCGGACTATACGCTGATATTTGTGTGGGCAAATCTCACCAACGTACTAGGACTCGAATAATGGAAGATAGAACTCAGCTCACGGAGGAGGCACAAATTTCGAGCTCTCTCTTTAGAGGGGGACGAAAATTTTGATAATAAATTGTTATGTTTTCTGTCTCCTTTATTCTCCTATTTATATAAGTCACATATTGGGCCCAGTCAGGGATCTAAGGAAGAATTTGGAACAGGCCTCACCCAATTAGCTTTTTACTAATTAAATTGAACCCACAATTTAATATAAGCTTATATTGGAATATTACGAGCAACCACTACAGAAGTAATATTGCACTGCCTTCCAAATCCTAAATTACAAGTATTTCGGGTTTCCTTTAATTGCATTTGATTCATTTCCCGCGCTTAAGATGGAAACATCCATTAATTAATTAATGTCTGCTATAGATTTAATTAATTGACATATTTCGAATTCCAAGAGTGGACTTAGCAAGAAACTCTTATTTATTATTCATAGAGTAATCAAACTCCAACTAGCTAGGTTCCGAATAATAAAACCTCGTTTCGAGCTCCTCTTGTGGATGTTATCAAACGAGACTCTCCTCGCGCACGTTTCAACATAATAGCAATCCTAGCACCTCTAGATAATGATCACCACTACCCAATATACCTGGATCGTTGGGTTACGAAAAACCCGCACCTTTGGTAAGTCAAAGTTGTGGATCCTCAATATCGTATGCTCAATGCTAACGTACATTGATTAAGAAATTAATTTTCAAGACCTCGTCTTTTAGTAGATAGCATAAAGACTCGTCTTGCTATTAGATCCATTCAGTGCTATACCACACCAACGTCATCTTATTTCAATAAGGTTTAGAAATAATCGGACTGACATTGCAACCTTTCGCGATAGGTAGTCTAGGCCTATCTAGGTTGTGAAATTCTTATTTTTCTTTGTTTAGAACTGACCGTGTTACCTTAAATTGGACGACGCCCACAACCGGTCTACTAAAACAAAGACTTAGACTTTGTTACGTTTGCTCATACTAAAACAAAGGTGATTTCTAGTATACAAAACCCTAACACTGCTTCCCACTCAAACTCCTGTAGAAGGAGTAACCATCTAATCAAATACGGGTTTGATCTCCTCTTCGACGATAGGTATTTGATGGCCGCATGGTTTGTATACACCATCACTTTGGAACCTCGTAGGTGATGTCTGAACTTCTCAAATGCGAAGACTACTGATAACATCTCTTTTTCGGTCACATTATAGTTCCTTTGCGCCTGACCCAAGGTTTTTGATGCATAGAGGACAACATAACTTTTCCCCTGGATTTTCTGACTTAATATTGCTCCCAAAGCACAGTTACTAGTCTCACATATCATCTCAAAGGAGTGATTCCAGTCAAGGCCGCGTATTATAGAATAACTCATCAATCGATCTTTCAGAATGAGAACGCGGCCTTGCAGACATCAGAAAATTTAAACTTTACGTCATTGTGGGGAAACTTCGTCAGGATCTGGGCTCTTTCGGCAAAATCCTTGATGAGTCCTCCACGGGCCCCAGCATACTTTAACAAGGCTCTGATCTCCTCCTGGTTAATAGGGTACGAAAGTTTTGCCACATGAGTGTGCCTTGCCATGACTGTTCGAGGTTCCGACCAGTTTGAACTTCGCTTCTTGGGCATCAGCTGGGGTTGGTGTTGTAAGAGTAGTTCTTCCTGTTTCTACAATCGTGGTTTGACTGTTTTGTGATCTGTCTGGCTGTACAAGTCCTTGAAAGCCATCGGTGATGCTGATACGGAAAGTAGTTACCTTGTAAACGAGGATTCCTTCTTCAGCATTCCTTTTAATGGAGCGGCTTGGTCAGGTGGTCTCGCGACCCTTCTTGGTTGAGTAATCTCTCTTGCCTCGGCTGGTTGTGACGGCTGGCAAAAATCCATAATTGCCCTTCTAATGGCTTGATCATCCATTGTTCTAGTCACTGTCGTATCAAACCATTCTGCTGTCTCTCTCTTCAGTTGTTCATCTTCAGTGTAACCAGAGGATGGCTCTTCGAAGGATTCCTTTTTCGAATACTCCTGTTTCCGAGGGCTGATAGCGTTTACTGTTTGTATGCTCTCTCTGCCCTGTGGATTTTTTGCCGCTTCATTAATGCCGACCGTAAGTCGCTCTCCTTCAAACTCCAAATTAATTGTCCCATGGCGGACGTCAATGACTGTGTTGGCGGTGGATAGGAAAGGTCTCCCCAAAAGGATCCCAATAGATTCCTCTGCTCCTGGTTCCGTCATTTTTATAACAAAGAAGTCGGCGGGATACATGAATCTATTCACCTTGACGATTTCATCTTCCAAAACTCCCTCGGGGTAAATGCAAGACCCGTCTGCTAGCTGTATTTCCATATTGGTTTTGACGAGCTTAGTATTCTTCAGCCTCTTGTATTTAGAATATGGCATAATATTGATGGAAGCCCCTAGGTCGCACATTGCGTGCTCCATTTGAACGTTTCTGATGGAAATTGGGAGCGTAAATACCCCTGGATCAGTTCTCTTGGAGGGAAGATCACTAGATTGGATCATACCGATCACTTCCTCTGCTTTGACCTTCCTCCTCTTTTCAGCACCATGTTCACAGATGTTTGACTCTTCTTTCGCTATGACTTGATCAAGGGCTCTGGATTCAAGGCTTTTATTAAGACTTGTCCTGGATGCTGGAAAACTTGCAGTTGAGCTCTGATAAACTCCTTCTGATTTCAGAGAGACTGTGTTGACATTCTCTCGCCCTGCTGGAGATTGCACTGTAGCCGGAATCTTTCCTTCATTACCTCTTAGCTCGCCCAATGACATGGCGACCTGAGATAACTGCTTCGTAAGCATTTCTAATGCAGCTCTCTGTTCTCTCTGGGCTTCCTGTATTTCTCGCACAACATCATGGGACTGGTGTAGAATCATATCCCCTGGACCTTCATTTTGCTGCCTGTTATTTCTCTGATTAAATCGGCCTCCTCTATGGCCTTGCTGGTAAAAACCGGAAAACCCATACTGCTCTGGTTGGTTCTGGGACAAACAATTTTGTTGGTTTCCATGGAAGTACTGTTGGTTCCCTTGGGATTGCTGGTTTCCCCTGTGGTACTGCGGGACATAACTCACCATTTGATTACTTGGTTGCCTACCCTGGTTGCTATACTGAGGGGCTTGGTGTTGGTACCCCCATTCTCGTTCCTGTTGTCGGCTTGACCAGTTAGGCTGTCATCCACTTGACCAGTTAGGCCGTCCTCCACTTGACCAATTGCCTTGAGGTTCACTTGACCAACCTGCCTGACCTCCTTGCATTCTATTCCCTCCAGTGTTTGGTTTATCCAAGATTCGAGCTGGCCAGTTGGACAGCCCGTCAGAGGGCTATACCTGTTGTGGTTGGCTTTGATTCTAATCAGTCCATCTGAAGTTGGGGTGGTCCCTCCACGGAGCATTTCTCTGCTTCCCCTGGATCCAGTTGCCATTTGTGTTCCAGTGGCCTACGGTGTTTACTTGCTCTACCTCAGGGGGAAACTCGCAGTAATAGTAATGATGCTCTTCTGGTGGTGGCGGCTGCGGCACATACTGTGTCTCCTTCGGTGCAGGCGGTGGCGGCGGTCTCGTTTTTTCTACTGCTTCCAGCAGTTTCTTCTCCATTTGCTCAAATCGAGCCTCCAGCTTTTCATCATTGCGCGCCTCAGCTGCGTGCACTGCTCCTCTTCTGTACTGCCCTCGAGATGTTTCGTACGACCGCTTAGCCTCAATCAGCCTCTCCAAAATATTCTTAGCTTGGCTAAAAAGGGTTTTTGAGAAAACCCCTTGTGCTGCGAGGTTGAGGTCGTTCTTGCTGTCCACCGTGAGTCCGCCATAGAAGATCGAGTAGATCTGTTTCTCTCCCAGCTTGTGGTTAGGGCATGCTTGAAGCAGCCCTTGGAACCTATCCCAGTACTGGCCGAGGGGCTCGTCATACTCCTGTATGGCTTCTGTAATTTCCCTTTTTAGGGCATTTGTTTTTGATGTTGGAAAGAAACGATCGAGGAATATCATACGGAACTCAGCCCATGTCCTGAAGGATCCTTCCGGCAGCCTTGACAGCCAGACACCCGCATCGCCCTTCAAAACGAAGGGAATAGCCGTAAGCCTGTAATCTTCGGACGTGGATCCACCTGGCACGGGCTGAATATCACAATATCTGCAGAATTCTTCCAGGAAAGCATACGGACATTCCTTCGAAAGGCCATAGAAATGGGACAAAATGGCCAGTACTCCTGATTTGATTGCGATGGTCATCATTCCAGGAGTAACGGCGATAGCATGTGTGGGATCTCTCTTATCATGAGCGTGTAGAGAGCCGATTCCCGAGTCATCAGCGACAACGGCCATCTCTACTTCCGTTCGTTCTAGTGGTGGTGGTTGTGTTTTCTGATCGGTGGCTGCTGTTGCTTCTAATGCGGCTCTGCGACGAGTGATGACAACGCCGGCTCCCTGGACTCTCCACTGAGTGTTAGTTCTTCTGTATATCAAGGGATGATTCCAATAATCGCCTTGGTGGTACCTTCTCATCAACAGCAGGAAAAACAAAAAAAATGAGAAACAAATTTATATACACCTACGCACTACGCACAAACATAAAGTAACACCATGCTTCCCCGGCAACGGCGCCATTTTGGAAGGACTTGGAAAGAGGTCGAAAACACAAATAGAATGCGGATCAAGTTATATGGAATGATAACCGAACCGATTAGATCAGTTAGCAAATGTCATTACCACTTAATCAATGCAATCTAGCTCTCGCCCTTTCCGCCTTGCCAAAGTAATTTATAACTCCCAATTTTGCACAACTTTAACAGTAAAGCGGCAAGTTCGGGGTCGATCCCATAGAGAAGTTGGTGCGTCAAGTGAATTGCAGGTAATAACTGAAAAGTAAATGCGCGGATTAAAAGCGAAAATAACTTTGATTAAACTAAAAGCTGAGTACAACGTGAAATTTAAACTAAGCTAACACTTTGGAATCTAAGAAAGCGGTAAAAACTGAGAAAAATCTCAGCGGGAAACTTAAGATAACGCTAACAGAAATGAGTATTCTGCAACGCTCTATTTCGGTCGCCCTTTAAACTAAGCTATCTAACTAAGCTAGAGAACTGAACTAAAGTAAGCTAGAGAGCTGAACTAAAGTAAGCTAGAGAGCTAAACTACGCTAAATAACTAAGCTAAGCTAAACTAGACAGAAAGTAAAGTCTCGGATGCCTTCTTGTGGTGGCACACCCTCTATTTATAAGCTCGATTCGGCCGCCAGCTGGATAACGATCTTGACAGGGAATATTCACTCATTCTGAGAGTGAGCGACTCATTGATTGCTACGTGCTGTTCTTCTAGAATGACGACGCTTTTTGGTATTAGATTCGTGACTGAGCTCCGTCATTGCGTCTCATATTCCAGCACGTGTCCCCTTCTAGAACGTCGTCCTTGATAACAGAATGGCGCGCTATATCTAGCTCATTTCCTCATGTGTTCTTCATCTAGAAGCCAGCGGTCCCCACCTAACTGCTTGATCGTTCCCCCTTGATCAACTCCCCCGATTCTTGGCCTTTTATCGCCTTTTGTACTTGCTTGATCAGTTCGGCCTGGCTGCCTTGGTTAAGTGGTATTTCTGCACATTTAACACTTGTTTTGCGCGATAAACCGATCAAGTAGCATGTATTTCACCCTTAAACCGATGCATGAAATGAGCTTTATCAGTTTCCTGATATCCATGTCCACTTTTTCCATTCTGATTCGGGAGTTCTCGCTGCTCTATGTGTAACCTGCAACATTTGCATGATTAACAAGATAAGTCCATCCAATTTGTGCCATAAAATAGATGAGTATTCTTGTTCATTTGTTGGTAGTACTTCCTTCGTTCCACAAGACTATGCACTATTTTCACTTTAGTTCATCCCACAAGAGTATACATTTTCTAATTTTGAAAACTCTTTTTTCTTTAATGAAGTAAGACTCATTCTCCACTAACAATACTGATAGAAATTTATGGGTTCCATCATATATATACTAGTTTTAGTTTTCTCTTGACACCGATGGGGGATAGTTATATATGTTATTCCCTCCGTCCCAAAATACTTGAGTCGTATTCCGTTTTGGGTTGTCCCAAGTTACTTGAGTCATTTCTCTTTTTGGCTAAAAACAAAACATCTAATCACACCTACTTTATTCTTTCTTTTACTTTACTCTCTCACTTCTTTCTCTTACTTTATTTCTTCCTCTACTTTATTTAACTCATTAAACATAACTTGCTTAAATCCCGTGCCAAAAAGAAACGCCTCAAGTAACGTGGGACGGAGGGAGTATCTTATTGTTTCAATTGCCAACACCCTCCCTCACCCTTCAAGGTGACCCTTAGAGGTTATTGACTTTTTTCTGATCATTTGGACGAGTAACCCAATTTTTTTTCGATCAGTTGGACCATTGGCCCAGAGTTTAAGCCCAGATATACTTTGAGTCAGTCATTTTTTTGGGTTTAGGGCCAGATATACTGCTAGGTCAGTTAAATTTGACCCACAATCGGTGACCCACTCTGATACCATGATAGAAATCCATGAGTTTCATCCTTAAACCAATAGTAGGAGTGGCCCATGTGATGTACTCCCTCCGTTCCATAGTAGTGGAGACGTTTCTTCTCGGCACGCGATTTAAGAAAAAATGTGTTATGTGTTGAGAAAAGGAAGAATAAAGTAGGAAATAAAAAAAGTAGAGAGATGAAGAGAGAATAAAGTAAGAGAGAGTAAAGTAAGTGAGAAGAAAAACGTTGACTTTTGCTAAAAGGGAAATGACTCCAATACTATGGAACATACCAAAATGGCAAAATGACTCCACTACTATGGAACAGAGGGAGTATATACTAGTTTTAGTTTTCTCTTGACACCGATGTGGGTTAGTTATATGTTACTCCATCTGTCTCATAAAAATATGTGCATTTTCCATTTCCGTATCCCATAAAATATGGGCATTCAATTTATGAAAAGTTATCTCAATTTATTATCCATATACATTAAGTTATTTACAACTTATACCACCATAAAAACACCAATAATAACAGGAGCCCTCACTATCCACTAACACTACTCTAACTACTCTCCTCCTCATCTCTCTTACTTTTCTTATTTTGTCTTTATTCTCGTTCAATTGCCAACAAATACATTAATTACTTTTCATTTTTATCTCTCTTTTACTTTACCAATTATGCATTAAAATATGTGCTCAACCAAAAATGCATATTCTTGTGGGACGTGGGACAGAGTGTGTATTTTTCTTTTTGATAAGCTTACCTGCTTAGCGGATGCGCGATCAACAATGTAACTATTGCCCTAGCTAATAATAATAGGATTACTACTTCCACCAATAGCGTACATTTCCCAATGCGTGTAGTGATTGTTAACAACATGGACGTATCCAAACCTACACCTCGACATTCTTTGCACCAATCTTTTCCCAAAATGATTGAATGCTACCGTGATTTGCATTTTGTCATCAAGTTTAGAGCTATCTGATGCACCAAACAACAATGTCTGCGCACGATTAAATATGTCATGACCAAAACGTAATCAAACATTTAACACATAGTGACAGAGAGAGATGTTACCTCATCATGATCGGTGAAGTGTGCGTTGGTGATTGTGATGGCGGTTGAGCCCTTCTATGGCGTTGATGAGGCCGTCCGTGCCGTTGGTTATTGAGACATGATCAATCCAGACATTTTGGGACCCGAAGAGGGATATTCCCTCGCCTTCGCTCTTCGTGCGGAAGCCATAATGGTCGATGGAGTCCCTAATCATGCCACCTTCCTTCGGAACAATGTGCTGGATCCTGACATCATGGATGATGACATTTCTCACAAATTTGATGGTTATCCCAGCTCCATAGGCTATGTCGACTCGAGCCCCACGCCTATCGATCGTCATGTCACCCTGCATAATCAGTTCTTGTTGCAGGGTGATTATCATATTACGAGCAAATATGATCCATAACGGCTCATTTTGGATCACTGCGTGTCGTAGTGTCCCATGTTTAGGATTTAAAAGCTCGTCGCCTGATGAATCCGTCACAACATATATTTTCCCATTTTTGCCCCCAGTCGTCTTGTACCCAAACCCTAACAAGCAGTTGTTGGAAGTGATAACAAAGTTGATCAAGCCGCGGCATACCAACTTGATCAAGTCGCCGCTAACAAAGTTGATCAGGCAGCTGCATACCAAGTTGATCAAGCTGCTGCTAACAGAGTTGATCAAGCCGCTTCATGGCAAGTTGATCAAGCTGCTGCTAACAGAGTTGATCAAGCAACTGCATACCAAGTTGATCAAGCTGCTGCTAACAAAGCTGAGATTACTAACCTTGATGATCAGTGTATGGTAACAAAGCAACATGCACGTGATAAACAAATCATCAACCTCACGCGTGCCAAGCTCGTGGTTGTACCAGAAGACACAGCTAAGATCGTGGACCACTTGTGTACCACTTGGAGAGACGTGTTGATCAAAGGGTCAAAGAAGAAAGTACTTGACCGTAGTTTGTTATGATTAACCTCAGTTTGTTATGATTAAGCTCTGTAAACTTGCTTTAGCTTGTACGATGTTTTATTAAAGTTGGGATCTAGATGGTTCGAATGTAATGATATATGTATAAGCTCATTGAGCTCTATAGTCATGCAACGAAACAATATATTCCACATGAATACTTTCTTCTTCAAGAATTTCATCGCACATTTTCATGGTATCAGAGCAGGATCCTTTTGATCATGTCTCTCCTACTTTTTCAACTTTTTCATTGTTATCACTCAAATCAAAATGGCCGAAGCCAATGCGTCCATTCCCTTGGCAACACTGCCACCTCTCTTTTCCCAATTGCCTCCAATTTCTGTCAAGTTGAATGATGGAAACTTTCTCATGTGGCAGCAACAAGTAGATGTAGCAGTCTATGGATACGGTCTTGCGGGTTTTCTCACAGGAGAAGTAGATCCTCTAGAAAGACAGATCCTTGATGAAGAGAGTGAATCAATGGTGATCAATCCTGCTTTTGTAGCAAGGCAGAGACATGATAGAAGGGTGGCCGGATAGTTGCTATCCTCACTGTCTGAAAATGCCTAACCTTAGTGGTTTGGCTCAGATCTGCAAGAGACATTTGGAGGGCGCTTGAGACAAACTTTGCAAGCCGCTCAACTGCCAAAGTGATGCAATATAGGCAGCAAATGCAGAATTTGAAGAAAGAAGGTCTCACTATGACTGATTTTCTGGGTAAGATGAGAACTTACTTTGATTTTTTAGGATCTGTTGGATATAGAATTTCTTAGGGAGAACAGGTTCTACACATTCTGGGAGGTCTAGGCCAGGAATATGATCTTGCTGTGTGTGCTATTACTTCGAGAACAGATCCATGGAATATAGGGGATGTTAGTGCATTTCTGCTCAGTTTTGAGTCCAGAATGGAAACAACTAGAGCGCACTCAGTGAGCTCAGAAGGATCTCAACCAGCCCTCAACCTTGTTCATCAACAATCTGGCCAGAAAAGAGATCAGCCCTTCAACAACAACAAATTTAAATCTGGAAATGGAATAGGCTTTGGAGGAAGAGGGCAAAGAGGCAGAGGTGGAAGAGGTTTTGGAAGAGGAAACATCAACAAAATTGTGTGCCAGTTGTGTGAAAAACCTGGTCACTCTGCAACCAAATGCTGGCATAGGTTTGAACATAACTACATCCCACCTCAAGCCAACTTCAGAGGAACTGCACCATAACAACAACAAGGTTATTTTAATCCATCAGCTCATATTGTCCAGTCTGTTCCAAGATCTCCATCAGGCTCTTTCTCTGTTGCTGCTTCATCTGAGTTTAACTATGGTGCTGGCTCATCATCAAGCTGGTATCTAGATTCAGGGGACACTCACCACGTTTCAAATGATCTCAAAAATCTCAACATCAGCTCAGAGTACACAGGAGGTAAGAGTCTCTTGCTTGGTAATGGAGATGGTGTTAAAATTGCTAAAGTTGGAGAATATGCTTTTAAATCTCATTCAGCTGGTTTCTCCAGAAAAGTCCATCTTAAAAATCTCTTGCATGTTCCTAACATAACTAAAAACTTACTTAGTGTGTCTAAGTTTGCACAAGACAATTCTGTCTTTTTTTAATTTCACCCAAATTTTTGTCTTGTTAAGGATTTGAGCACCAAGACAGTTGTGCTCAAAGGAACCCCTGAGAGAGGCATTTACCATTATCTAGTAGATCATTCCCCAATCAAGTGCAGCACTAGCTCCAAATCACCTTTCTGTCAAGACTTTCCAGCAATTCATTCCCTGAGTTTGGCTAACTTCAATTCCACCAGCAGTAGCTCTTCTCATGTTTCTAGTCAAAATTTAGCCTTATGGCATAATAGACTAGGACATCCTACTCTTGATGTAGTCAAGCTTGCTTTAAATAGTTGTAATATCTCCTACAATGAAGTGAAAAATCATACTCTTTGTTTTCCTTGTTCTGTCTCAAAGTTTCATAGACTGCCATACTCTAATTCTCTTTCAGAATATGATTCCCCTCTTCACCTTATTCATAGTGATCTTTGGGGACCATCTCCTGTCAAATCTAGAAATGGTTTTTCATACTATGTGTCATTTATTGATCATTACTCAAGGTTCACTTGGATTTTTCTACTTAAAAACAAGAGTGATGTTACTGCTGTCTTTAAACAGTTCAAGGTCATGGTACAAACTCTTTTAAGCTTGAAAATTAAAATTCTACAATCTGATTGGGGAGGTGAGTTTCAGGGTTTCCTTTCCTTAAGGAGTGTGGGATTGTTCATAGAGTCTCCTGTCCACACACACCTCAACAAAATGGTCTAGCTGAGAGAAAACACAGACACATAGTTGAGACTGGTTTAGCTCTTCTTGTTCAATCTTCTTTGCCTCAACATTTTTGGGATGATGCATTCATTACTGCAGTCTATTTGATCAATATTATGCCATCAAAGGTCATCAAAAACTCCTCTCCATATGAAAAACTCTTTCTGAAAAGGCCAGATTATTCATCCTTAAGAGTCTTTGGCTGTCTATGCTATCCTTTCATTAGACCCTATAACAAACATAAGTTGCAATTCAGGTCTGTGAAAGGGACTTTCCTGGGGTATTGTCCATCTCATAAGGGGAACAAAGCTCTCCTCCCAGATGGGAGACTAATTGTCACTAGAGACATAGTCTTTGATGAAACAGTGTTTCCTTTCCAAATTTTCCCTCCTGCAATACCTAGTCCAGTTGAGTCTAGTTCTCCCACACCATCTTTTCCTATCCACTCTATTCCCATCACTACCTGGCAATCTCATTCTGTTCCTTTTTCTTCACCATCTTCTCAGCACAACTCAGAACCAGTTCATGAGTTGTTCCAGCCTCACCCTGATGAACATAGCCAGGCCTCTCCACTCTCTCCGTCTTATATTGAGGATCATTCATCATCCTCTGATCCTCCTGCTCAGCCTGTTCATTCTATGACCACTAGATCTAAGTCTGACATTTTCAAACCATTGATGCCTTGCTTATTCCTGTTTGGAGATCTGCTATGCTGAATGAATTTAATGCTCTTCTTAAAAACAAAACATCGATTTTAACATCTCTCCCCCCATGCAAGAACCTTATAGGCCGCACCTGGATATTTAAGATCAAATTGCACTTATCTGGTGCCATTGCCAGACATAAAGCCAGGTTAGTTGCTCAAGGCTTTTCTCAGCAGCCTGGATTTGATTTCAATGAGACTTTTAGTCATGTTGTGAAACTTACTACGAACAGAATTGTCCTCAGTTTGGCAGTCTCACTTAGCTGGCAGATAACTCATCTTGATGTGAATAATGCCTTCTTGAATGGTGAGCTTAAAGAAGATATCTATATGAAGCAGCCTTTGGGTTTTGAGCAGGGGGGCCCTCATCTTGTCTGTAAACTCAATAAAGCAATCTATGGCTTAAAGCAAGCCTCTAGAGCTTGGTTCTTAACTGTGCACTCTGTTTTGCTTGCTCTAGGCTTTTCTCAATCAAAGGCAGATGCATCAATGTTCTTCAGACATCAGAGAAATGAAGTTATATATCTTCTAATCTATGTTGATGATATATTGATAACTGGAAATGCTCCTGCATCCATTCAATTGGTCATTTCTCAGCTTAACTCTTCTTTCTCTTTAAAAGATCTTGGGGAGGTGAGCTTGTTCTTAGGTGTTGAAGTGGTTAAAACTCAAGACAATGGACTTCACCTATGTCAGTCCAAATACATCAAAGGCCTTTTAAAGAGAGCCAATATGACAGGAGCAAAGGGGTGTCCAACCCCTATGGTTTCTAACTGTGAATTGAGGATAAGTGCGGGTGAACCTATATCAGATCCCAAACTCTATAGGAGTAGAGTGGGAGCATTGCAATATGCAGCCATTACTAGACCTGATATCAACTTTGCAGTAAACAAAGTGAGTCAATACATGGCAGCTCCATTGGATACATATTGGAGAGCAGTTAAAAGAATCTTGAGATACTTGTCAGGGACATTGAATTATGGTATTCAAATCCAAAAATCAAATGGTGATATATCAGCTTTCTCTGACTCAGATTGGGCTACTGACTTGGATGACAGAAGATCGACCACTAGTGTGTGTGCCTATCATGGAATGAACTTGATATCTTGGTGTGTCATAAAGCAAACCGCGGTTGCAAGATCAAGTACTGAAGCAGAGTATAGGAGTCTGGCTCAAGCTTCATCAGAAGTGACATGGCTAGTCTCACTACTTGGTGAATTGAAGATCAAGAGAAAGCAAGCTCCAGTGATTTGGGTTGATAATATGTCACGACCGCCCTTACTAAGGATAGTAAAGACGGGGAAATCGTGACTAGGGAAGGGACTAAGGAGCGGGGAAGAAGAAGGGGAAAACAATGAAAGACAACATCTTAAACAAAGCTTCAAAAGAAAAATTTTAATCGATTAAACAATTAAGCAGCGGGTTAATATCTCAAGGTAATTAATGTCATAAAGTAGTGTAGAGCAAAACGAAAGACTTTATAAAGAACGATTCGAAACAAGGCAGCAGAATAAAGAGATCTAGAGAGTCATAGGGAGATGCCTATGTATGAAAACACGACGCATCCGGAATTTCTTAAGGCTCGACTCAACATCCATCGAAACACCCCGCTCAACCTGCACATAAAGAAAACATATGCAGGGCTGAGTACTTGATATACTCAGTGGACACACGCCAAAATATTTGATAAAAGTTATGTCATCCATACCATAGTGAACTCGAGTTTTAACATTTTAGAAAAGAAATATCATCGAGTATCACAAAACATTTTCATAGTCTGGCCAAGCAAAACAATCTCCCCACTTTCTCAACAATGAATCATTCACATCCTCTTACCATAGTGCGACGAAAGTGTGGCCACACTATTCACCCAGGAGACCGGCCGACTAGCAAGGACGGCTCACGATCCCCTCTGTGTACACAGCCTGATAGGGTTTGCTGCCCTACTTAGACCCGAATTAGTTTATCATAGCCCTATAGCCTAATGGAACGAACTCACAAACTAGGCATCAGGCAACAATCTCAACATCAAAACAATCACGGCATGACATAATACTTTAAACCACCCTTATAGCTCCACAATCATAATTTTGAAACGTAAAAAAGTTTAGTAAAGAAAGCCAACCTCGATTGCTTACAAACACGGTTCACAACTTTATTTAAATCCTTGCTCTTCGTACCCACGTACGCACAACAAACCTTATCAACATCATAACCACATAATACAACACAATTAGTTTTCTATCAACACATTACTCATGCATGCCCTATTGTTCCTTTCATCGTTTTCTTAGATTGCCCATCCCAAACGTTCATCAACAAAAATGAAATGAACACTCAAGCATACATCAACGTGTAACACATAGCCACAACATAGGATACGTTTCTTATTCACACATGTATCATTTATTCACTCAAAACTTAACAACAAGTATTATTTTAACATGACAGAAATCTAGCAGAACTGCGCAGTCGTTTTGTAGAAATCATTAAAAATCCATCCGACCTCCGTTGGGGCTGAAATTTTATCACAACATAGTAGAAACATCAAAGATCATCCAATTAAAATTTCACATCAAAATCACATCTTTAGGTCGGTCAAAACAAAAACAAAACTCAATGGACGAGAATACAATTTCTGACATAACTGCGCAGTTAACTTTAAAAATTCATTTCAAATTCATATTTCGTCAAACGAGGCTGAAATTTATACATAACACAGAAGACATCTCAAATTTACTCAGTTAAAAATTCGTGCCAAAATAAGATCGTTTGGTCGGTTAAACACACGTCGGAATCTACTGTCCGAACACCACAGTTTTTATGCTTCACAAATTCGAATTAGTGTTTATCTATCATTCATCCAAACACATATATTCATGCTTCCAACATATAATCATGCTTCAAAAAGATCTCACAACCAAGTTCTCATATATTCACATATCACTCACCAACGAATTATCCACAACCTCACACATACACATACATAAACGCATATCCACATACTTTCTCATGCAAAACATCAATCCCAACCGATTAATTTTTAGATCTATGATTTCTACACTCACTATATGCATGAGGGAATCAAGAAACATGGGTTCAATGGAAGGGATAAGAAAGAGGATTCAAAAATACTTTTCTTGTTCAAAAACAATCGGTAGGAAAGATAATTGATGCGATTTTCGATGAATCTTGAATTTCCAACTCCAAATTGATGCAAGAACAAAGGATTGGTGAAGAATTGGTGGAGAAGGAGAGGGAGAGAAAAAAATCGTGTTGGAGAGAGGAGAGGAAGAGAGCGGCGTGAATAATGGGGCTAGGGTTAGGGTTTGGCTTATTTATTCTCTAGGTTTAATCCCACACTTAAATAAAATAATTAAATTATGGGGGAATAAAATAAAATCCCACAATTAAAAATGAAAGTAGGCGTGTGGGAGAGATCAAGGAAAAAAAATACTTAAATCCTCAAATCAAATAGGAATAGGATTTAAATTTTGTAAGATATGGTAAGATTTAATTGGATTTTAAATCAAGGAAGGAGACAAACAAGATAACAATTAAATCCACAAAATAATTCCTTCTCCTAATTACTACGAGATTTTGAAAATCTCAAGGGATGGCATAATTTGGTTTGGATTTAATTTGGATAAATATCCCAAAGTAATTAATTAAATCCAAGAAAGAAAGTATTATTTCGAATAAATAGGAGGGCCGAAAATTTCAAATAAAATGGCTAGAATGATTATGCATTATCCCACTTAATTTAATTCACACATTGGAAGCTTAATCACATTAACTCATATAACCCACAACAACTAATTTCACATAATTAACTCAAACACATAGAGACTCAATTTCCACAAAAGAAAATCTTATTCAATATCTACATTAATAGAAATAGAAGTCGCAAAATTTCAGGGTGCTACATAATATGAGTGCAATAGCTCTGGCATCTAATCTAGTACTACATGCAAGAACCAAACACATCGAGTTGGATATGCACTTTGATCGTGATAAAGTTTTGAGCAATGAGCTGGAATTAAGACATGTGCTCACAGCTGATCAAATAGCTGACATCTTCACCAAACCTCTGAGTCGTCAACCCTTCGTGAAGCTGAGAGAAAGGTTAGAAATAATATCCCTAGCCTCACTCGGTTTGAGGGGGTGTGTTGGAAGTGATAACAAAGTTGATCAAGCCGCGACATACCAACTTGATCAAGCCGCCGCTAACAAAGTTGATCAAGCTGCTGCATACCAAGTTGATCAAGCTGCTGCTAACAAAGTTTATCAAGCAGCTTCATGGCATGTTGATCAAGCTGCTGCTAACAGAGTTGATCAAGTAGTTGCATACCAAGTTGATCAAGCTGCTGCTAACAAAGCTGAGATTACTAACCATGATGATCAGTGTATGGTAACAAAGCAACATGCACGTGATAAACAAGTCATCAACCTCACGCATGCCAATCTCGTGGTTGTACCAGAAGACATAGCTAAGATCGTGGACCACTTGTGTACCACTTGGAGAGACGTGTTGATCAAAGGGTTAAAGAAGAAAGTACTTGACCGTAGTTTGTTATGATTAAGCTCAGTTTGTTATGATTAAGCTCTGTAAACTTGCTTTAGCTTGTACGATGTTTTATTAGAGTTGGGATCTAGATGGTTCGAATGTAATGATATATGTATCAGCTCATTGAGCTCTACAGTCAAACAATGAAACAATAGATTTCACATGAATACTTTCTTCTTCATGAATTTTGTGGCATATTTTCAGCAGTCAGCTAGTCTGAACCTTTTTCTTGCCCGATTCCGCTGGCATCTTCAACACCGGTTGATCGGATTTGTCGCCATACATGGACCGGTGTACCCCTTCTTCTTTTTCTTCATATGTCTCAAATGTCTCCTCGTGCTATTTGACTTCATACTTTCTTCTTTGAACTCTTCCAAGCTCCTGCAATTTGAAAAGGTTTTTAATAAATATTAGTATCTCCATCCATAAAAAATAGTCCTATTTGTGGAGGACATAAGTTTTTGTCACGACCGCCCTACTAGGGTATAATAAATGTGGCGATCGCGACTTAAACAGACTTAAATATAACAAGGAAAATAGGCTAGAGTTTCATCAAAAAGGTTTGACCAACATATTAAATGAGTAATTAAGTATAAAACAAGATGAAGGCTCGGGTTTAAATAATGAGTTGGGCCGGAAATTAATATTCAAGGAAAAGATTAAGAGTTTGACATTATCCAACAAGACTTTAAAAATCCAATAACCGAACAAATTCAAGTTCAAGCCCAATAGCTAATAAGTAAAAGAAATATCGCAGAGGAAACGACCAAGAGAAAGAGTGAAGTCATGTGTGAAGACACGACGACACGACGACACTCGGAGTTTCAAGACAATACTGTCAATTTGTTTAGTTTGCTCAACACCGCCAACCGCTCGTCGCCGCTCAACCTGCACATAAGGAGAACACATGCAGGGCTGAGTACTTATAAAAATACTCAGTGGACTTATGCCGAAAACTTTTTCATAAAAAATTGTTATTTATCATGCCATACGTAAGTAACCATCGGGGTTTAGCTTTAGAAAGGCCCGAGGCACTCAAAATCATTTCCCATTGTAAAAGTCGACTGATCAGTCATTTTCCCATAGACGTTAGCCATATCTGCCAATACATGACAAGGAATGCGGCCGCAAACCAGGTCAGTAGACCGGCCAGCCCGTACGCTAGCACACGATCTACCATAGGTGTACACTAATCCAAGTAGGGTTTGCTACGAGGATCCGAGTTCGATTTAAATAATAGTGGCAAAAGCCACATCAGATAGGCATGTTAAAACAAATCACGGCATGATAAACATAGTGATTTCCATCGATAAAGTAATTAGGACATGGTCTGTAGTTAAAAGAAAAAGGAATTTTGATGGATGAATTGAGTTGCAATTTGTGGCAATTCTATATGGAATGGAATTAATAGACATAATATGCACATGTAATGTATTGACTATTGAGTTTGTATGTCATAATGATTGAGATTTTTGGTTCTAGTCTAAATTAGAAGAAATCTCTTATTTTCATATTTATGCGTACGCTATGTTAAAGTGAATTAATGTCTCAATTTACGGTGTGTAATGCACATTAAGGAATTTTAATGATAATTAATTCACATAAAGTCTCAATTAATTGGCTAATTAATTGGGAAATAAGAATTCTTTTGAGAATTTAATTAAAGTTTTAAATTTAAATTTTTGGGTACATCTCATATTCCTTATTTTCTACTAATGGGTGTGTATTTTAATGCAGATTTTAGTGGGCCAAAAGGAAGATTAATATTTGGCACGAAATACACATATACTTGTCGTAATAAATACGTGACACTTATTCGGTTTTCTTGTGAGTAGTGTGATGCTAAAAGGTGGACGCTACTTAACAGGATCTTATTGTCAGTGTTTAACCACTGTAAGGAGGTTGTCATTTACAAGTTCATATTACTGTCAAAAGACTTGATGAGGATGTTGTGCTCGGAACCTCGTAATGTTTTACTAATGTTCAACGTAGATTAGTCAAAGCTAGACGTTACAAAAGTAACCTCTCTTGTCTAGACTTCTTTATTGCGAATGTTAGGACGGTACGTGTGTGTGTATTTTAATGCGGATGTTAGTCGGCATAAAGGAAGATTAATGTTTGGCACGGAATACATACATACATCTGGTGATAAATACATGATAATTATTCAGTGTTCATGTGAGTAGTGTGATGCCAAAAGGTGGACACTACTTGACCGATCTTATTGTCAGTGTTTGATCACTACGATGAGGTTATCAATTACAAATTCATATTACTGTCAAAAGACTTGATATGGATGTTGTGCCGGTACCTCGAGATGTTACCTTCTTATTTGAATTTTATTATGTGCGCATGACAATTATTTCG
This sequence comes from Salvia splendens, assembly GCF_004379255.2. NCBI lineage: Eukaryota > Viridiplantae > Streptophyta > Magnoliopsida > Lamiales > Lamiaceae > Salvia > Salvia splendens. The sequence continues at coordinate 28,263,252 of NC_056036.1, forward strand.
GTTTTGTTCTCTGTTCATTTATGATGTCTGCTTCTGTGGTTTCTTCCAACATGAACAATATGTTAGTGTTGAATGGGTCAAATTTTAAGGATTGCAATGATTATATTTTGATTGATCTGCGTTGCATGGATCTGGATTACGCGCTAAGGATTGAGCAACTTACTTCTCCTACGGACGGTAGTACTTCTTATCAAATGAGAAACTACGAGAAGTAGGAATACTCGAATCGTGTAATTCTACTGGTCATTGGGTTTAGCATCCTAGAAGACTTTCGAGGAACTGCATCTAAGTATATCACTAAGGCAATGAATATACCTTGCCAAAAATTAAGGAACATTTTGCGAAAAACATTATGGCTGAGACAAGCATGCTTGATCTCAATAAAGTATAATGGCAAGGGCAACATAAGGGGACACATTATGAAAATGTGTTACGTTGCTTCACTTAAGCTTGAATTCTAAAGACTTGCTTGTGCATTTGGTATTGCACATCTGGTCAGCACCTCAAGAAATAAAGTAAAGGGTATTAAGAAAAAGTGTATTGAGAATGCTGCTATGGATAAGGGTTCATCACAAAAGAAACAACATAAGGATAATGATAGTTGTTTCGTTTGTGGTAAACAAGGATATATAAAGAAGAATTGTAAATATCACGCATGTCATGCAAAGGAAGTTACAATTCTTGTTTTGGTCTGTTTTGAAATTAATTAGGATTTAATCCCTAATGATATTTAGTGGGTAGATTCTGGTGCTACTGCTCACATAAGGTTATCAATGTAAGGCTTTCTGAGCTACCGAAAGTCAATTGATGGTGAAAGATACATCTATGCGGGATATGACAAATCGGTGGAAGTATAGACTATTGGGCATTGTAGATTGTTGTTAAAGACTGAAATTATTCTGGTGTTGAAGGATACTTTATTGTACTGTCTTTAGACAGAATTTGGTTTCTATCTCTGCATAGAACAAATTTGGTTTCTCTTGTTCATTCAGAAATAGTAAGTTTCTTCCTTCAAATAATTCCAATATTGTGGGCATTGTTTCCTTAAGTGCATATGACAATCTTTACATACCTAATTATGTTACTTCATATTCAAAAGCTTTACATGTTGAATTAAAGGGATTAAGCGAAAATTAAATAATGAAAATTCAGTAATTTGTGGCACAAGTATTTAGGTCATATCTCGAAATAAAGGATTGTGAGGCTTGTGTCAGATGATATATTGAATACACTTATCTTTTCAGATGGTGATTTGTGGGTTCAATGTATCGAAGGAAAGCAGACCAAACATAAGAAATTAGGTGCCGACAGAGGTACAGACGTCTTAGAATTGATATATACGGACATTTGTGGTTCATTCTCTTTGGTATCATGGAATGGTCAACAATATTTTATATCAAGTATAGACGATTGTTCTCATTATGGGTACCTATATTTAACCAATGAAAGGTCTAAGGTTCTAGACAAGTTCAAAATATTCAGGGCCGATGTAGAGCTCCAACTCGACAAAGGCATTAAGGAAGTCGAATCTGGCCCGTGGTGGCAAATACTACTATAGAAATTCCTACTCAAGTGAACAATGTCAAAGACCTTTTGTCCTCTATTCGGAAGAGTGATCGTCCCTTAGTACACCATGTCGGGATCGCACAGAATGAGTGGTGTAGCTGAAAGACGACATGGAACTCTAAAATCATTAGGAAGCAGCAAAACGGGTTATGAGATATTTACAGAGAACTAAGCATTACATGCTCGCATACAGAAAATCAGATCATTTGGAGAGATCTTTAGGCATTTTCATTCTGATTTTGTTAGATGCCAATACAGTAAATGATCCATTTTAGGTTATGTGTGTCTGTTGGCTGTGGAGCCATTTCGTGGAGAAGTGCTGAGCAAACACTTGTAGCTACTTTTGCCATAACAACAGAATTCGTAACTTGTTTTGGGCATCTAGTTATTGAATATTACTGTGAAATTTTGTCACTAAGCTGCATATTGTTCAAGGTATTGAAAGACCACTAAAGTTATGTTGTGACAATAACCCTGCAGTATTGTATTCCAAACTACAAGAGCTCTGCTATGTCATAGTTTCTTGGTTGTAAATTAAAGTTCAGAATGGACAAATACCTATAGAGCATAAGGGAACGCATTTGATAGCAAATTCGTTCACTAAAGGACTAACACTCAAGGTCATTCATGGGCATGTAGCCCAAATAGGTGTTATGTTGTTTAAGGGTACTTCCGTTCAGTGTGAGTAATTTTGGTTATTGCTCTATATTGTGTTTTGAACATGAAGTTATAAACTCATGTTATTCTCTGCAGAAATAAAGTATTGTGTTTTGTCCATTACTTTTGTAATTTGGTTTTGGTTTGATCTCACTAAGGATTTGGGAGGACCAGTTGGAAATAGGCATGTATGATCACCTTGTATGAAATTTCCATGCTACACTCCATAATTGATTTGTTGTTGATTATATTTGCATATGTGATTATTGATGGGTTTAATCATGCAAAAATATGGTGACTGCCTCTTTAGTCCTATGTCGGTATGGTTGATAATAAGATTGTTACACTATGTGATAGCACCTTTGAGCGCTCATCCGGTTAGTACACATTTATTTGGTGTCATGTGTTGCCCAAGTGGGAGATTGTTAGAATTTTGGGCTTCCACATGACTAATTTAATGTGTATGGCTATCTTACAGTTGCCCAATTAAAGTGATCTATTAAAGATTAAAGTTTAGGCTAAAGTGTATTTATTTGTTATGGAAATAAGTGTAGATACCATATGAGATTTTCTATTTGATGAGGGACCGAATGGAAAATAATGGGGTTTATATTTAATATAAATATAAGCTAGGGTTATGGTCCCCAGACGTCAGAAGAACGTTCAATATCTTTGTATTCTCTCGGCAGACTATTGTGAAGGACGTCTCTGATCGTTTGGAAGATCTATAGCCGCTGCAAAGCAATTCCACCGTTTAATTCGTTATGGATCAAGGTACGCTTCCGCTCTACAGTTTATGCTCCTTCTCCGTCGTTCTTGGTTAATCATCATAGAGAGCTTTATGTAATTGTTCATTCAATTATTCCAACAGATATAGCCATCACTTTTGCTATTTTACAAATGGTAGAGCAATGCAAACGCCTACGCATAATAGTCTGATTGCTACGACCTAGATGGCGATGGAAAATTTATCATACAAGCATACACACCTGAAGCAAATTCATTAATTAACTAATTATATAAAGCCCTAATCCCTTGAATATCATCATCATTCAGATTCTTGACCACACCTGCAGAAATGCTAGGATACATGATTGAATCTTGATTGTCGCTATGTCCAAGTCCAAGCAGATGCCCTATTTCATGTAGAGCAACGGACTCCAAGTCGATCGCGTTGGGAAATGCACCGATTGACCATAGCTCGTCTCCGTCCAGATGTAGCCTCCCATCCGTTGGGGCGAACGCATGCGCTAGAACTCCATGAGGTCCATCGAACGGGTATCCATCGTTGTGATCTCGCCACTGAAAGCCTATGATCAGATCGACATATCTCCGGCCTCGAGAGAAAGAGAAACTAGAGACCGAAGCCCACTTTTGTAAAGCACTCTCTATAGGAGGGATGGCCACTGCAGGAGTGTTACGCAAAAAACCATAAACTAAATGTGTTTTTGAGTTAGGCCATTTTTGCTGGCCAAAGAAACTGTAGTGAGACATGGTTATCGAGCCATGCTCGTGCACGTGGTGCATGTGGTTGGTTCCGTTGTTGATGTCAGCCACCCCGCATCTTGGGGCTGTCAATTTGGATATTGTTGCGGGGTCAAGGGTTCCGGTGGGTTTTAGGTGATAGTTTTGCTGGTAGGTTTTGAGGGCGGATTCTAGGGTTTCGTCGAAATGGTCATTGTGGGGATGTGGTTGGTTTTGGTTTTCGAGATAACCGAATTTCTCGAGGTATGTTTTGAGTTGTTGGATCCCTTCTTTGTTGCTTCCCTTGCGACAACCTTGTAATTTTTTTATGAAATCAAAAGATGAGGTTGTTTTGTTTTTGGTACTGGCTTGCCCAATTATGAGGATGTTTTTGGTGTTGTCTCTTCTGGCTTCCCCAACTGCGAAAATAAGCAGAAAAACAAGGAAGGTGGAGAGTGTGAGATGAAGATTTTTGATTGCCATTGTTTTGTGATGGAATTTGGTTGGGTACATATGAACAAGCCGCTGCGTATTTATAGATATTGCATAGATGGTACAGACTAAAGAAATCCACTAATAACTTACATTGGTGACACAAAATAAAATTCCATTTTATTTCCTTATAAATGAACATATTTTATTATAAGAGTCGACATAGTAAAATACGTTCTCCGTCTACGAAATGTTGTTCACATTTGACTCGGTACGTGTTTTAAAAAATGTGAAGAAAAATAAATGGAAAAAGTTAGTGGAATGTGAGTCAACATTTATATATTAACTTTATACTCCTTCCGTCCACAAAAAATAGACAAAGTTGTAAATGACATAGATTTAAATGCATAATTGGTAAAGTAAGAGAGATAGTGAAAATATGGTGAAAGTAATTTTAGTGGGTTGTGAAGTCCATATTTAGATGATGTGAATAGTATTTTGGTTTAAAACTTTTTATTTTAATAGTTAGTCCAATTTTGGTGGATGACTCAAAATGATCAAACTTGTCTTTTTTGTGGATGAAGGGAGTAATAGAATGTGAGTATAATGACTTAGTGGAAAATGAGTTTCACTTACCAAAAAAAAAGCAAATTGGACAACATTTTACCGACGAACCCAAATGACAAAAGTGGATGACATTTCACGGACGACGAGGATTTGTCATATAAGTCCATTTTATGTAAACTAAAATCATTTTCATATCTAATCTTAATATCGTTCTCCATACAAGTCCATTTTATATATAATATTATAATCATATTCATATCTAATCTTAATATCGTACTTACTCCATATTCTCTCTATAGTAGAAGCGCACGACGACTTACTGCAAAAAAATCTACATAGAAGTTAATGGATATTTAACAAATTCCACATTTTAGTGGGTATTATCCAATGTATACGCCTCTAGGTGGTATCTCATATTTGAGTGATGTTATCTATACTATATTTTATTTTATATTTATTCTCGTAGTAATTATGAAATGCACGACTATAATGTTGGAATAATTTAATGAATAATTATACTTCATCTGTCCTACATAGAGTTTTGGTTGTGCATGAATTTTAATGCACAATTAGTAAAGTAAGAAAGATATAGAAAGAAAAAGAAATTATATTATTGTTAGTGGAGAATGAGTCTCACCTCGAGAAAAGAGTTTCTAAATTAGAATATGTGTACTCTTGTGGGACGGAATAAAGGGAAAGAGTGCATACTCTTATGAGACGGGAGAGTATAAAACTTTCTATAATGATTAACCAAGAATAATGAATAAGGAGTTTAAACTATAGAGCGGAAGCATACCTTGATCCATATTGAATTGAATGGCGGAATCGTTGTACAATGATTATGGGTCTTCCAGACGATCAGAGACGGTTATGGATCTTCCAGACGATCAGAGACGTTCTTCACAATAGTCCGTAAAAAGAATATAGAGATATCTAATTGTTCATGGTCCATAACCCTAGCCCTAGCTTTTATTTATACTCCATCCATCCCACTCTAAGGGGAGCCTTTCTAATTCGTCACGGGATTTTGTGGAGTGTTGTTTTGTGAATAAAGTAGAGAGAATAAAGTAAGAGAGATAGAAAAAGTAGAGGAAGTGACATTTCTATATTTAGTAATGTATCATTCAGAGTAAGACACCCCAAAAAGGATAATGTGTTACTTAGAGTGGGACAAATGGAGTATAAAATATATTACCATTTATTTTCTATTCGGTCCATCAACAAATAGAAAATTTCATATACTCCCTCTGTCCAAACTAAGTTGAGTCGTATACCTTTTCGGAATGTACCAACTGAGTTGACTCATTTCCCTTTTTGACAAAAAACAAAGCATTCAATCACTCTTACTTTATTTCATTGCCTACTTTACTCTCTATATTTTTACTATTTTATTCTTATCTCCTACTTTTCAACACAACTTCTTAAACTCCATGCTCAAAAGTTTTGACTCAACTTAGTTACGACGGAGGGAGTAATACATATACTTATTTTTATAAAGATTAAATACACTTTAATCCAAATTTTAATCTTTTCTAGATCCACTTTAATTAGAAACTTGAATGGTATCCCAAAATTTCTAACATATAACACCACAAAATAATATCGGATTAGCATGAAGGGACGATTGGGAGACATCCCTAAATTCATAGATGGTTTCGGACTACATCAGCGATATCTTTGGTTTCTGGTGTACAGTCAGTTTGTTCTTAAAACATTAACAAGTTCTCTGGCGCTTAATTGGTTTGAGACACTTCTAATCAATAGGAGGAATTTGTTTCATCTTTGATGAATATTTACACTATGGTCGAGCACTAGATGAGGCACATTTTATCTTGCATAGGAACATTTCTCCTTCACTTGATATACTATAATTTTATTTAGTTTAGTTTTCATAATTGATTTTCATTTATTTTTGTTTAGGGTTGTATTTCTGATAATTATTCTCGTAGACAGATCTTTGTTTAATGACTATATTAACTGTAAATTCCAAATGGGCGAGTGTTGTGAATGCATTTATGATCATTGTTCCCGATGATCTCATAGGATGTATTAAGAAAATTTACATGTTTTATCACAAATTATTTCTACACTTGAATGCAATTAGACATGCAGCAGATCCGATAGAGTGATTCCAACTCTTGCCACTCTATCTTTTTACATAAAACTCAGTTAATTTAACCAATTCTCGTACTCGAAGTTTCAATATTATTTGGGCAAATAGACTGCCAAACAATCATCTTTATAAGGATAAAATATCACAATAAGAGAGAGATTTTTCTAAAATCCTAAATGAGGGAATTTCAAATTTTACAAATAGGGTTATGATTTGATCCTCCTTCTCTTATTTATGACTGGCTTAGTTAGAGATCCAATAAGATTTGAGCAATATATTATGGATATAACAAAAATCTGAAATAATTAGATTCCTATAAAATCATTAATCTAATACTTCCAGACAACTGATCCGAAATAATTAGATTCCTAGACAGTCATTAATCTAGTACTTCCTCCGTCACAGTGACGTATTTTATTTTTGAGAAGTCTCATTCTAAGTGACGTATTTCTTAAAATAAATATATCACTCTGAGAGTGCGTTATGATCCTAAATTTTCTTAAATTGCTAACTTGCTAACTCAACAACGTAGTGTATTAAAAATGTCAATACGAACACATTAAAATGTCCACGCATATTTGTATAGACATTTTAATAAACGGTGTTGATATTTAAATATTAATGTCAACACAATGTATTAAATTATCAATTTAAGTTTATATTGACATTTCAGTATCATTGTATTAACATTTTTAATACACTACGTTGATGAGTTAACAAGTTAGTAATTTAAGAAAAGTTAGCAACGGATCACACCCCCATCACTCTATCTACTTTCTCTCACTCTTATTTTATCTTCCCTCCACTTAACTCATAAAATAACATTATACTCCATTCCTTCCATAAAAATATGAGCAATGAATATGGCATGAGAATTAAGATAAAATTGGTAAAGTAAGAGAGGAGAGGAGAATGGTACCATAACGTAAGAGAGAGGAGGGGAGTGGTAGTTAAAGTAATGTTAGTGGATAGTGGGGCCCATAATATTAAATTGATATAACTTTCTAAAAATGAAATGCACATATTTTTGTGGAACAGGCGAAAATGGAAAGTACACATATTTTTATGGGACGGAATATCGTGCCTAAAAGGAAATGTTTGGGACGAGGAGAGTAAGGGCATTAGCAATGGGGCGCCCTATAAGATGCCCTATAGGGCGCCCTATGCACCGCCACATCATCATTTTATCCTCCTACCCTTCCACCTGCAGTGGAGCGCCCTATAGGTTGCCCTATAGGTTTCACTATTGTTTTGTTAATTAATATAATGTTTTCAAATATGCCAATGCAAAATAATTAAAAAACACCACAATTAATAAAAAACGACAAATCCTACATTGATTAAAAAAAAGTTACACGAGTTAGAAATGAAAAAAAAGTTGACTATTCTACAAAAGTCCCAACTTGCGGCGCAGCTCATCGATCATCCCCTGGAGGTATTCGGCTTTGGTTGTGTCCTGACACTGCATGAGGGCGTTGTGCGTGTCCAATAACGTCCTCCGGTTGGCGGCCGCTGCCAACTCCGGGTAGGCAAGTGATGCCGGGGTCGGGATCGGCGATGGGGGGTGGCCGCGGCTTGTGAGGAGGATGTCGCCTTCGCATTCCCCTTATTCTTCGCAGCCTTGACACCAACGGGACGCCGGGAGGACACCGGTGTATCGGAACTCTCTTCCTCCTCATACATCGTCCGGTAGAGGTCCACCGGATATGCGCCGCTTTCGCTGCTCGTGTAAGCACTGACTTCGGTGGTCCTCGTCCTCTTTGGCGCAGCTGAAGTAGGAGATGAGTCGGATCGTGTGTGTTTCGTGTGCTTACAGGGAACACTAATACAAGTGCTCGGTCAAGACACCGCGCTTCTTAAATCCACTGGATCACTAGGTCCAGGAACCCAAGGAACACAGAGTGTTGTTGTCGTTGGACACGCTCGACTCTCCTTCAAAAATTAATCCCTCAACCCAAATTACTATTAAATTAGTATAGGGAAGTGGGGTCGATCCCACGAAGATGGATTCGTGAGTAGTGTTTAGAGACTCTGGAAACAAGCGGCTGCTGCCACGCAAAGGGTTGAGGTTTATAACTACTACCACTAGACCTAGGCACGGAATTTAAATGCTAGACCTAAGAAACAGAATACTTGTAAAATCAGACATCAACACCGAAAGAAACAATAACTCGCTAGACCGTGTAAATGATTAACTAAATATGACTAGGCAGGAAGAATTAAAAAGTGGGGACCAGGACAGTCAAATAAGGTAAGTACGGTAAAAGCAGCAACTAACAAACTCATGCAATTTCCTATCCAACTCAGAAACGTAAATGAAGAAAACAGAGCATACTCCTAGATTCGAACAGAATATAGAAATAGGGACGCCGGAAGCTCGCTACGAATCGGAAGTACATCAGATCTACATAAACTGAACGAAATGAAACGAAAACACGTAAGCTAGGCATAAAAATTATACCAACACGACTCAGATTCACGTCGAATGCTTAATCCACTCCGGATCCAAGACATCCGAACTCAACACCCAGCACAATCAACTCCATAGCTCCGATTCTCACAGATCTACTCAAATCAACTCCAGATCCCAACAACCACAGACAACCCTACGACATCAACAAGTTAAGAACCCGATTCATCCACAAACAAACTCCATTCTCCCAGATCCAACCACAAACCTGCGATAATCTAGAAAACAACCAACTCCAACAATCCAACTCAGAATTCAAGTAAACATAATCGACAAACAAAGATCAACACAGTCGGCATAAACTAAAACGAAACTTGCATAAACACAGAGAATATCCAGAAAACAAAGAGGTCCGAGCCTCGAACAGCGAAGCTCGGCGAATTCAGCAGAAACGTAAATAGAAAATAAATTGTTTCTTCGCCCTCAAGTAGGACGGTGTTACCACCAGATCGAAAAGTGTGTAAGCTAGAAGTGAACCCCAAGTATGCCCTGAATTTCCCACGAAAGAACCCAAGTGTGTGAAGAAAAGTGAACTAAGCTACAAGCTGTTGGCGAGGTCTCCAACCGAGAAGATCCCTCCAGCGTGCATGCTTCTCTCTTTTATAGACGCGGACATAACCTTCTAGAGTCTTCGTTGAAATCTCTATTCTACCCTTCAACTCCGAGGCTTCCTCCGTCGAGCAATTTTCCGCATAATGTCCACTCTTTCGCCTTCTTCCTAGGTCCACGCAACTGTCTCCCTTCTTTGCTGGACCTGGCGAAAATCTTCACACACCTGGCTTAAAACGCGTGTTAGACCCAGAAATTTCACGAATTAAAGCCCTAGACCTATGCATGAAATTAGCCTTATCAAACTGCTCACACTTAAACCATGCTTGTCCTCAAGTATGAAAGACAAGAAAATGAAATAAGGTGAATTTCAATGCACGGTTCCCAAGAACGATCCTACAAACAAGATTTAACAAAAACAAAAACCTAGACCTAGAAAACTAACAGACTCAGAAAAGAAAATAACACACAAAGAACACAAAACACAACACATAAACATGCACTAGCTTCAACTTTTAGGCGACTGTCCCCACAAGCTTAAGTCTTCTCCGATCGTCTACAGTCTCCAAATCCTCCTTCTTCCTTCGTCAACCCAAACGGTTCGTCAGTTTGTCAAGAAACCTATGGATTTCCTAGCGGTTAGGTTCGCTCGATCACTCATTCCTCACCAGGGATGTTAGGACCAAAAACGCTCCAAGGTTAAAGTTACACCACTGATGCGTTGGGTTATGAGAGTTTCCCCTTTTTATTGTCTCCCCTCTTTTCTGGGTAAGGCAAATATTTCCTAGGTCAGGTAATTTTTACTTCATGCCCTTAGATAATTAAGCTCCTTTTTCTCTTCTTTTATTTTCCCCCTGGACTTCGTCCAGCTTATACCTCTTTTTTTTTTCCCTGGACTTCGTCCAGCTTATACCTCCTTTTCCTGGACTTTGTCCAGCTTATTCCTTCATAACCCATTTTTTCTCCTTTATACTCTACTCCCTAAGCATCAAGTGGCTGCCCATTTTTTACAAGTTAGCTCAAAGTGTTTAGGCTTATAACTCACTTTATAGTAAGGCTGCACAGCTAGGTTATCTAAGGTATCCTCTATCGTCCTCACTTCATCCAAACCGCTTTTAGTTTATTAAGGAAGAGGGCATCAAAGTTGACGTGTATCCTATCTTCAATCGCTCTCACTAAGGGAATATTTCTGCCTTATTGTATCCACTAGCTCATGCAACACGTAACACACAGACAAGACCTAAAAAAAACTATAAGACTTACAGTCACAGACAGCACCTATTCCCTCCCCCTCCCACTTCACTCAAGCTTGTCGCCAAGCCATCCTAGTGAAGGGGGTAAATAGGGAAGTACAAACATGTAAAACAGAAAACCAAACAAATAAACAACATGCCAAAACAAACAAACTTCTCACACTTAGACCGCACACCGGGCTAAGTGGGAGAAAGCACAACAACCAAAACCAAACATGCAAAACAGCTCAACCCCTTCTCACACTTAGACCAGAAATTGGGCTAAGTGTGGAAAGTAGCAACACATATGTACAGAGCAAGCATGCTGGCACAGAACATTAAAACAAACAAAAAGCAGAAACAGAAAGCAATAAAAGACGAAAAGTAAAAGTTACTTGGGTTGGGGGAAATTAATTCGGGGTCTGGCCCCCTCGGGAGCCAGACTTGGGCGGCACAGCCTGTTGGGTCACTTTAGCTTTCTTTCTTGCCGGTGATTCCGGCTTCTCTTTCCTCTCGTCAGTCTGTCCGGGTACGGTCTTCTTCAAGGTCATGGGTCTAGTAGAGGACGAAGTGATTAGAGGCTTGGTGACTTGTGGCTGCTTCCGGATAGATAGATCTCCTGGACTTGGCGCCCTGGGTCCGCCACTAGGTCCAGGAAGTAATATTGGTGCGTCTGGGAATTTCTCGCGCAACCACTTCATCATTGTCATTATTAACGTGACACCCTCCGTCATCTTCTCAGTGCATCGGGACGACATTGCCACTAGATCAGAAACGCGCCCCTTGAGGGCCACCATTTCCTCCCTAACCGTCTGAACCTCCGATCTCATTTCTACCATTCCCGTTCGTACTCCGGCAACTTCCTTCCTTACTCTCTCAGCTTCACCACTGTCTTTTCCTTTACCCCGCAGGGCCACAATCCCTTCCATCACTTTTTGAATCTCGGATCTCATCCAACTGACTTCCTTTCTCATTGCATCCACCTCCACAACTGGCTTCCTGGCATCACCTGCATCAGCAACGTCCTTCACACCCGCCACCTCTTGTTCCTGTTTGATCTGGGCCTCCGATTTACCAACTTCGTAAAAACAGACATCCCTCTTGTGCATGATTAGCAGCCCCTTGTTGAAGAAGTACTCCATATTGAAAACCTCGGGGGCTAGACACATCTTCACCTCCCGGCAAGCCTTGTGGATCTTCATAATCACATTGCGCTGTAGATAAGCTCCCAGAAGGTTGCATGTGTATAGATGCCGGGAGGGATTGGCAGTTACTTGGTGGCAGGCTTGAGCTAACCAGTAGCCCAAATGAACACGTACACCCGTGGCCATGCACCAGGTAAAGTATAAGTCGGCGGTTGTCAAGGCTGTGTTGGCTGTGCCCATCAGGTTGTAGCTAATGAAGGTTTGGGCGCACCTCAGAACCCTGTCTTCGATGTGGTGAGCCTTCGAACAACTAGTTTTAAATTGACCCACCCTCGGATGAGTCAAGAACTCCCATGCGATCTGCGCTTTGAAACCTGGCATGAGTTTTGGTGGACCAACCATTCTCTCATTCCATAAACCTTCGTCATCTTCCGTACGCGTTAGCAGACCCATCCGTTGAGTCCACTCCCTGATACTCATCGCATGCTCTTCATTGAAGAGCCTGAAGTTAATGGAATCGGCATCCAAGTCGGTGGTGGATTTAAACCGGAAAGTCGAGAAAAATTCTCGTGCCACGTCTATCGGAACCTCAAGGGTGCTATGCTTTAGCAACCAGTCAAAGCCGATTGCCTCTATATACCCCCGAAACTCGTCATTGCTTGAGATCCCCTTAAGCTCTGCTGAATCGTACATCTTTCCCGATTTGGCATCTTTCTCCACGGTACTCTTCTCCGCATATATCGCTTGGGTCATCAAACTTCCCCATCGCATTCAGCAAGTTCCTTAGTTATCCAGATTTCTTTCGGCTCAAAATTGAGCTCCACTCCTTGTTCTTCCTCGGAGTCACTGGACTCATTAGGGCTTTCCGACTCGGCATCGGACGATATTTTAGCAGGTGGAGAGGGAGAATGGTCGGCGGACTTCCCTCTTGCTTTCTTGGTCGAGGAAGGAGCGATCTGCTTCCCCTTCCTCTTCCTCTCGACCGCGCATCTGCGCTCCTCCTCGTCGCTCTCCCCATCGTCAGGTCTGGGAGAATCTGACTGCTCAGGTGCTGCGGCCCCTCGACCCAGCATGTCCTCCTCCGTCTGCTGGACGGTTTCGTCTATCTCATCAAGCAGACTCCGACGAGCCTGCCTCCTTGCTTCCCTTGCGTTTACCAGTGAATCGGTCCCATCGGGGACATTAGTCAGATCCACCATTAGAGTCATCCCGTCGTCGACGGGTTCCTGTGCCTCGCCAGACGCGAGGTCGTCTTCCTTCCCAATCAATGGGGTTGCCCCCTCGATGTAAATAGGGGTCTCTACCCCACCGGGACTTCCCGTAACAAATTGGGCTTCGGTGCCCTCAACCACTACTGGGGTTTCCCCCGCCGATTGTCTTTCAGAAGTTAGGGCTTCGCCGCCCGTTGGGGTTTCCCCCTCGACCAACTCCTCCCAAACAGGGGTTTCCCCCTCTGTAAACTCCTTCACAACAAGGGTTTCCCCCTGTGTATGGCTATCAGTAACAGTAGAAAGACCCACCCCCACAGATTCAGGCAGGGTGTCTTTCTCAACAAAATCCACGGCGGCAAACACAGGATTTACCTCCTCAGTGACAGAACCTAACCTAGGCTCACTTACGGCCAACAACTCCAACCCCGCGGTCAGATCTGCTTCTTCTTCGCGAGATTCTGCGGTGGTTGGTTCTTGAACAGTGACGGCTTCTTCTGGTACAGCGGTGGTGGGTTTTGCGGCAGCCACCGGTTTGGGTGTTAAAACCCCTGAAGTTCCCGGTTGTGATATGGCAAATGTAGAAACGGCTGGTGCAGATTTCCCCATTACCGCCGCGAACATGGCAAATGCCTCCATCGCCTTTTCTGGTCCCCCAAATTTTTGTAGTATATCCGCCATAAACGCCGTCGCACTTGAATCGGCGGATCCTGAATTGTTTCCGGTACTCGGCTTGTTATCCATGAAGAAATCTGTAGAAAAATCTTGACAAAAACTAGGACAGAAATTTCTTTGATTAGGGTTAGAGAAAGAAAACCTAGAGAGAAGTTTGGGGAATTCTGGATGTAGAGAGAGAGTGAATAAGGGAAAATGAAAAGAGAACACGGTTATTAACCGATAGGTATGGGAGAGGACGGTTTGCAGGCGGTTGCAGGCATGACGCAAGTGACTGTACGCCTTCCCATAAAGGTGTCCTTTGAAATTCGAACTGGTGCCAACTCCCTCCAAAACTTTACTTCTCAACTCCTCGCCCTAGCAAATTCTTTCTGCAAAACCGTACTTAGGAAAAAACATTAAACAAAAAATTGAAATGCCAGACTCCTCGGTTTTAGGGTATGACAGTATCAAAAATATTCCTAAAGAGTCTGGTATTTCGAAAATATTTTTGGAAGATTATTTTTTTTGTTTGGGTTTTTCTAGATTTACGAAAAGCGATTAAATATTTACAAAATTTCTTACGAGTGTTCTCAAGATTCCCCGGGTCAGGGTATAAAAACTTTTCAGTCACTCGACCCAGGAAATCTTTAAGAACACTTCCTTCCTAGACCCGTTTGCGGATATCAAGAAGCGCGTGTAGCGGCACTTCGTCCACTACACACATCTCCGAGGCATCCCTAAACACCTTCAGACGATGACCATTGACAAGGAAAGGAGTAGAGTTTGAAGAACTTCCCTGGATTTCTACTGCTCCATTTGCACGCAGACTCACAACAGTGTATGGCCCAATCCATTTGGACTTTAACTTGCCGGGCATTAACTTGAGCCGGGACTGGAACAGGAGAACCTTCTGCCCAACTTGCAGTTCCTTGGTCCGGAGATTTTTATCATGCCACAATTTGGTCTTTTCCTTGTACCACATTGCTGACTCGTAAGATTCAAGTCGCAATTCTTCCAACTCTTGGAGTTGCAGTTTCCTCTCTCCCTCACAAGCTCGAGGACTCATATTAATCTCCTTGACCGCCCAGTACGCCCTGTGCTCAATTTCCACGGGTAGGTGACACATCTTGCCAAATACTAACCTGTAAGGAGACATTCCAATTGACGTTTTATATGTTGTTCTATATGCCCATAATGCATCATCAATTCTCTTGCTCCAGTCTTTCCTCGACGGATTCACCATTTTTTCCAGGATCGCTTTGATTTCTCTATTTGATATTTCCGCTTGGCCGTTGGACTGAGGATGATATGGTGCGGAGAGGCGATGGTGAACTCCGTACTTTCTCATTAGAGCTTCAATAGTCCGGTTGCGGAAATGCGTCCCATTGTCAGATATTATAGCTCTGGGTACTCCGTACCTGTTGAAAATGTTAGCTCTAAGGAACTTCGCTACCTCTTTAGCTTCACACGATGCGGTTGCTTTTGCCTCTATCCACTTCGAAACATAATCTACTGCCACAAGTATGTAGGTGTTTCCGTATGAAGACGGAAATGGACCCATGAAGTCCATCCCCCAGACATCGAAGATCTCACATACAATTATCGAAACTTGTGGCATTTCGTTCCTCCTGAAGATTCCCCCGGTCTGTTGACACCTCACACAGTTTTAACAGAATTCAAAAGCATCCTTATTCAACGTGGGCCAGTAAAACCCACTGTCCAACACCTTCCTTGCGGTCTTCCTAGGTCCAAATTGACCTCCACATGCTAGGGCATGGCAATGGTTCAGCACATCCCTCTGTTCCCACTCTGGGATACACCTCCGGATAACTTGGTCGGCTCCCATTCGCCACAAATACGGGTCATCCCAGAAATAGTACTTGGCCTCACTCTTCAATTTCATCTTCTGGGCCCGGGAGATTTCTTGGGAACTGGGTACCTCTCCAGTGACTAAGTAATTTGCCAGGTCAGCGAACCATGGCTCAGTGTTTGTCTGACATTTCCCTTTCTCGGCATCCCCTGGACCTATTAATGCCATGAGCTTTTCCCAATTGATGGGTCTAGGGAGTTCTTCCAGATAATACAAATGCTCCTCGGGGAATGCATCTGGAATTGCTTCCTCGGTCTCTCCTTGAAAGATACGACTTAGGTGGTCAGCCACCTTGTTCTCAGTTCCTTTCTTATCCTTAACTTCCCATTCGAATTCTTGTAAAAGTAATACCCAACGGATTAATCTTGGTTTAGACTCCTTCTTTGCCAGCAAGTACTTAATAGCTGCATGGTCCATGAAAACGATCACCTTCGACCCCAGCAAATACGGGCGAAACTTCTCAAATGAGTATACCACCGCCAGCATTTCTTTTTCGGTGGTGTCATAATTCTTCTGAGCTTTATTCAGTGTTTTGGATGCATAAAAGATCACATATCTTTTTCCATCAATTCTTTGACCTAGCACTGCTCCCACGGCATAGTCGCTTGCGTCACACATAATTTCAAAGGGTAGATTCCAGTTGGGCGCTCTAATAATGGGGGCAGATACTAGTCTATCTTTCAACAACTGAAAAGCCCTTTTGCACTCCTCATCGAACTCAAACTCCACATCGTTATGCAATAAGTGAGTGAGTGGTTGAGCAATCTTTGCGAAATCCTTTATAAACCTCCTATAAAATCCTGCATGCCCTAGGAATCCTCTCACCTCTTTCTGATTCGTCGGGTAAGGCAGTTTCGAGATGACATCGATTTTTGCTTGATCTACCTGTATGCCTCTTTCCGATACCACATGCCCTAGGACAATTCCTTCAGGGACCATAAAGTGGCATTTCTCGAAATTCAAAACCAAATGCTTTTCCTGGCACCTCCTCAGCACTATATCCAAACTCGCCAAACACGAGTCAAATGAATTCCCGTACACAGTGAAGTCGTCCATAAAAATCTCGATGCAATCCTCTAGGAGATCCGAGAAAATACTCATCATACACCGCTGGAAAGTCCTTGGCACATTGCAGAGACGAAACGGCATCCTCCTATAAGCGTACGTTCCAAAGGGACACGTGAAAGTTGTCTTCTCTTGATCCTCGGGATCCACATAGATTTGAAAATATCCACTATATCCGTCCAGGAAACAGAAATATTGCTTACCTGCCAGCCTCTCCAACATCTGATCAATGAAAGGTAGCGGGAAGTGATTCTTCTTAGTCGCCTCGTTCAGCTTCCGGTAGTCAATACACATCCTCCACCCAGTAACAAGTCGAGTGGGGACCAACTCATTTTTATCGTTCTTAACTACCTGTATTCCTGACTTCTTTGGTACCATATGTACGGGACTAACCCATTCACTGTCTAGTATGGAATATATGATTCCTAGGGATAGCAGCTTCAATACTTCCTTCAGCACTTCTTCCCTCATGTTCAGATTCAACTTGCGTTGCGGATCCCTACAGGCCTTTGCTCCTTCTTCTAAATGAATGTGATGCATACACATATCTGGACTGATTCCAACCAAGTCAGAGAGAGTCCACCCAATGGCTTTCTTGTTTCTCCTAATTACATTCAGCAGTTCCTCTTCTTGTCCCTCGGTCAAGCTGCTGTTAATAATCACCGGGAAGTTTTCGTTCTCCTCCAGATAAGCATACTTGAGCCCCGGTGGAAGTGTTTTCAATTCTTTCTTGGGGATATCTTGTTCCTGGGGCAAGGGATTTTTTTCTGTTGTCATTCCTTTCTTAGACTCAGCAGAACTGTTCATGCTCGCCACATAAGGTGTCTTCCTTGACCTAACTAGCTCCGGACTTGTACAGAATTCCAGAATTGCTTCCGCTAGTTCCTCATCTGATAACTCATTTGTGTTCATTGTTTGACACCAACTGGCTACTTCTCTATCAATGGCATGACCCATCTCAGAATTCTCGATCTGTTCCTGCATTAACTCTGTCTCAAGATATTCCTGGACCAAGGGGTTAATAACATCTATAGCATACAAATTTTCAACGTCAAGAGGTCTTTTCATTGCCTCATCTATGCTGAATGTATTTCTCCCCATTGTAATCAAGGCAAATAGTACCGTAAAAAACATCAATGATAATTTTAGCAGTCCGTAGAAAAGGTCTCCCTAGAAGTACTCCGCCAGACTCTGCAGACTCATTATCACTCATCCTTATCACATGGAAATCAGCTGGGTACAAGAAATCATGTACATTTACTATCACATTCTCAAGCACACCTTCAGGACAAATGCATGACCTGTCTGCCAATTGGATCACAACTTTCGTGTCCACCATGCCTACCCCTACTAACCTCTTGTATACAGATAGCGGTAACACATTTATCGACGCACCTAAATCACACATAGCATGCTCGATTTTCACGTCACCAATAGAGATGGGTAAGGTAAACATACCTGGATCATTGCATTTTGAAGGAATCCTCCGCTTTTGAATCACTGCCGAGACATTCTCGCCTATCAAAATTTTCCCACTGGGTCTAGCCTTTCCAGCTATAAATTCCTTGATGAACTTGCTAAACACCGGCAATTTCAAGGCCTGCAGGAATGGTAGATTAATGTCTAGTTTCCCAAAAATGTCCATGAAATCCACCGGCTCTTCTTTCTTCTTCTTGGCTTCCCCCCGGCTCGGGAGAGGCTTCAATCGTTTTCCTGCTCCTGTAGAACTGTCAGCTGAGAATTCTCCAGTGTCCTCCCTTTCTGCCTCGTTCTCAAATACTGGCTCTGGATCGAGGAAGAATGGCTCAGTTGACTTAGGCAAGGGTTTCTCCAAATCTCCTATCTTAAGGTCATCCTTGACCAAAGAACTTTCTCCTTCCAAGTCCCCAGACCTAGGAATAGTATCTTCTTCCTTACCTTCCTTGGGGCTTATCGCTTCCTTCGTTCTCACCACTGGCCCATCATATGCCTTCCCGGATCTCAAGGTAACCTGACTTATATTCGCCCTATCTGGTGGCCATACTGAGGCGGGAATCTTTCCATCATTTCCTCTCATATCACTCAAAGCAGTGGCTATCTGGGACAATTGTTTAGCCAGCATATCCATGGCTGCCTTTTGCTCCTGTTGAGCATCTTGAAGCTTATGCACTATGTCATTGTTCGATTGCAGGTTGCTTTGCATATGTTGCTGAGAACTGACGAGGTCGTGCACCATATCATCGATACTCTTTGGTGACTTTTGTGGTTGACTGGGCCCTGGCCCTATACTTAGCGTCGGTCCACTCGCTTGATTCTGACGAGCGTTCCCTTGACCGCCTGAAGAGTTGTTGTATTGATTTCCTTGGCCCTGGTAATTATTCTGAAAATTCCTTTGGTGCGGTGGCACATAAGAGTTCCCTTGATTATTCTGATTTCTGTTCCCCCAGCTTGAGTGGTCTTCTTGGTTCCGATTGATCCAGCTGCCCTGCCCCTCTTGATTCCTTCCTGACCAGTTACCTTGCCTTTCGGGCTGAGGTGCAAACTGCTGACTTTGTTGTGGTGCTGGCTGATTCTGCTCATTGTCAGTCCATCTGAAATTCGGATGATTCCGCCAAGGTGCATCTCTCTGTCTTCCTGGATTCCAGCTCCCATCGGGATTCCAACTACCCATTGCATTGATCTGGGCCTGATAATCTCCTTCCTGGGTCCCGTAATATTGCTGAATTTGACTATCTCCTGGACCCGGAGATTTCTCCTTCCCTTGTGAAGTCAGTGGATTCGTTTTCTCAATCGCGTTCAAAAGAGCCTTCTCGAGCCTATCAATCCTTGCCTCCACTTTATCATCTTCTTGCTCTCTTATGGCATGCACCGACCCTCTTCTCACAGCATTCCTAGGGTTATCGTACGCCTTCTTAGCGTCGATCAATTTTCCAAGAATTTCCCTTGCTTCACTTCCCCTCTTTCTTGTGAAATTCCCCCCACTCGAGGAATTCATTAAATCCTTTGACTCGGGAGTCGCTCCTTCGTAAAACAGAGAGTAGGTCTCTGCCTCTATCATTCGGTGGTTTGGGCATGCATCCAACAACCCCTTAAATCTCGACCAATACTGACTCAAGGATTCGTCGTAATCCTGCTTACACTCTAATATTTCTTTCTTCAGTGCATTCGTCTTGTTGGATGGGAAGAAATAATCTAGGAATTCCAATTTGAAATCCCTCCATGTGCGAATAGAATCCGGGGGTAACCTTAATAACCACGTGTTAGCTTCCCCCTTCAAGGTAAACGGAATCGCACGTAGGCGATAATCCTCCTCTGTTGCATCATTCGGCCTCTTCTGAATACCACACAACTTGCTGAATTCATTTAAGAACTCATACGGACACTCATTTCTACGCCCAGAGAACGTCGGCAAGATGCCGAGCACGTTTGTCTTGATCTCAATAGTCCTCTGGCGTGGATTCATCACTATAGCTTGAGCTGGTTCTCCATCTAAATGGGCAGTGAGAGAACCGATCTCTGGATCTGGATCTACTACCTGCGCCATGACTATTTCCTCTGCTTCCCCTGTTTCTGACTCTGTTTCTGATTCGGGTGGGGATTCTGGATCTTCGCGTCCTGACGACGTCCAAGATTCGTCGCTAGTTAATTCACTCGGGAACGGATCTCCTGTGGTGAACCCTGATCTGGTGGTCACAGTAGAGGCTGTATCCTTAACCTGCCAAGTAAACTGGTCGTACTTCCTCCCAGACGAGTTGCTCCAGTAGGTAGATCCTGAGCCTCTGCTCATAAACTACAAACAACAGAGAAAGAAAACAAATCAAAACTATTTACACCACAGACTCTGAACACTAACACTAAGCACGCCATCCATCCCCAGCAACGGCGCCATTTGAAGTAGGAGCTGAGTCGGATCGTGTGTGTTTCGTGTGCTTACAGGGAACACTAATACAAGTGCTCGGTCAAGACACCGCGCTTCTTAAATCCACTGGATCACTAGGTCCAGGAACCCAAGGAACACAGAGTGTTGTTGTCGTTGGACACGCTCGACTCTCCTTCAAAAATTAATCCCTCAACCCAAATTACTATTAAATTAGTATAGGGAAGTGGGGTCGATCCCACGAAGATGGATTCGTGAGTAGTTTTTAGAGACTCTGGAAACAAGCGGCTGCTGCCACGCAAAGGGTTGAGGTTTATAACAACTACCACTAGACCTAGGCACGAAATTTAAATGCTAGACCTAAGAAACAGAATACTTGTAAAATCAGACATCAACACCGAAAGAAACAATAACTCGCTAGACCGTGTAAATGATTAACTAAATATGACTAGGCAGGAAGAATTAAAAAGTGGGGACCAGGACATTCAAATAAGGTAAGTACGGTAAAAGCTGCAACTAACAAACTGCAATTTCCTATCCAACTCAGAAACGTAAATGAAGAAAACAGAGCATACTCCTAGATTCGAACAGAATATAGAAATCGGGACGCCGGAAACTCGCTACGAATCGGAAGTACATTCGATCTACATAAACTGAACGAAATGAAACGAAAACACGTAAGCTAGGCATAAAAATTAAACCAACACGACTCAGATTCACGTCGAATGCTTAATCCACTCCGGATCCAAGACATCCGAACTCAACACCCAGCACAATCAACTCCATAGCTCCGATTCTCACAGATCTACTCAAATCAACTCCAGATCCCAACAACCACAGACAACCCTACGACATCAACAAGTTAAGAACCCGATTCATCCACAAACAAACTCCATTCTCCCAGATCCAACCACAAACCTGCGATAATCTAGAAAACAACCAAATCCAACAATCAAACTCAGAATTCAAGTAAACATAATCGACAAACAAAGATCAACACAGTCGGCATAAACTAAAACGAAACTTGCATAAACACAGAGAATATCCAGAAAACAAAGAGGTCCGAGCCTCGAACAGCGACGCTCGGCGAATTCAGCAGAAACGTAAATAGAAAATAAATTGTTTCTTCGCCCTCAAGTAGGACGGTGTTACCACCAGATCGAAAAGTGTGTAAGCTAGAAGTGAACCCCAAGTATGCCCTGAATTTCCCACGAAATAACCCAAGTGTGTGAAGAAAAGTGAACTAAGCTACAAGCTGTTGGCGAGGTCTCCAACCGAGAAGATCCCTCCAGCGTGCATGCTTCTCTCTTTTATAGACGCGGACATAACCTTCTAGCGTCTTCGTAGAAATCTCTATTCTACCCTTCAACTCCGAGGCTTCCTCCGTCGAGCAATTTTCCGCATAATGTCCACTCTTTCGCCTTCTTCCTAGGTCCACGCAACTGTCTCCCTTCTTTGCTGGACCTGGCGAAAATCTTCACACACCTGGCTTAAAACGCATGTTAGACCCAGAAATTTCACGAATTAAAGCCCTAGACCTATGCATGAAATTAGCCTTATCAGCAGCCGATGGCAGAATCTCGCCTTGGAACTTCTGCTTGTCCTTCAAGAGCACCCAGATGTTGAAATGCTTGAAGTCGCCGTACAATGACTGGTACGACAACATCGCTCTATCGCGCACATCGCTCAAACTCTCGCCGCTTCCCTGCTCCCTATGGCGCTTGTACGCGCTCGGCGGCTTCGCCTCATTGTAGCGCTCGGCGATGCACTCCCAGTACGCAACCTGCTTTTGGTTGTTCGCAAATACCGGGTCCTCTGAAATATCCACCCAACACCTCACCAAGACGAGGGTTTCATCCGGTTGGTAGTTCGTCCTCCCAAGGGCGTACTCTTCATTCATTTCCGGAGGTGGCAACTTGTACGCCCGGTGCCGGTTCCGCTTCTTTCTGGCAGGGGCGGCGGCGGCGGTGCTGCGGGAAGGGGCGGCGGGACAGGTTGGAGACGGCTCCATGTCGGACAGACCGTACGAATCCGTACTAAATTCGGGATCGTACTGTGTGTTGGAGTCGAAGGGCCGATATTCGTCAGGGTTACCCGGCCAACGTGCACCACCCCCAAACATCGGACTATTCGGACTTAGGTATTTACCGGAATCCATTTTATAGTGTAATTTGAGAGTGGAAATGTGAATGAAAATGTTAAAAATGTGAATGTGGGGTAGGGGGTATTTATATAAAAATAATTTTCGAATTAAAAAAAATGAAAACAAAATCACGTTGCATCATCCGCGTCGTCCACAGTGGCGGAGGATGGAGCGGACGATGCCTATCGTCCGCCTATCGTCCGCGGACGATCTATAAGGCGCAGACGATACATCGGACATCGTCCGCACACCGACAGTGGCCGACGATGGCGCGCCCGAGGCATAGGGCAGCCTATCGTCCGCCCCATTGCGGATGCTCTAAGTTCTTTAGCATAACAATTGAAATTAATAGCAAACTTGACATTGTTGTTATTGCTACAATTACATATTTTCAATATTTTGCTCGAAACTTCTCTTATGTTTCAGTAAAAATAAAATCGATTGTGGACGTATATTTTTAACCTTTCTCTATGTTTTAGCTATAAAATAAATCAAATAAAAGCCCAGACACGTTTCTCAAAGTTGGGGTACTAACCTTAAATATGAGACTAGAGAAATGCAGAAGATAATAGTTTTAGTTCTAGAATATATTACTTGTTGTCGAAAAATGATAGTTTAACTGCGATACAAAGATACACTAACCGGCGTAGTACAACCCAATGAAGAAAAGAGAAATTAAACGGAAAATAAATTGAATTGAAATTACAAAGAAGAATTCAAAACAATAAACCGTAAATATGTAAGCCGAGTTGAGGAGTCCTCTTTCCACAAAACGAGATACGCCCCGGTAGTGCTCTCGGTTTGGCGTGTCGTCCCCAAAGATAAAACGGCTTCGTCTTGTTCGTTGCAGCACCGCAGATGGAACAAGCTCTGGCGAACTAGATGATGGCGAAGGCAGAGCTTTGACGGGAAGACTATGCAGAGAGAGAGAGAGCTATGCAAATGTGTTGTGTGTCTAATAGTTTGCAATGCATGAAGTGACTGCCTATTTATAGGCCAAATCCACCCGCAGGAACATTGATGGAGTCAACAGCCATCATGTGTGCCATGATGGTTTGACTGTAACCTCCGGGGGTTACTGACTGGTGCACTAGCCAGTGGGAGCTGAAGAGACACGATGCACCTGGACCTGCTACACGACGAGATACACCATGGATCGTCGGGGTCCAGCGGGGACCTTTTGACCCCGTTGTAATTCGGGGTCCAGCGGGAACCTTTTGTCTCCCGTTGTGCGTCGGGGTCCAGCGGGAACCTTTTGTCTCTCGTTGTGCGTCGGGGTCCAGCGGGACCATGACGTGGACTAGGACCCGTCGGGGATAGCGTGGAGTTTGGGTTGGTCTAAAAAGAACAAGCGGGGCACGAACCACGCTCAACGATTAGCTCCAAAGAACAGCCCAAAGACCACCCAAAGACCAATTGCGAAGAACCAAGGTCCAAGGTCCCGGGCACCCGGTGCACGGGGCACGGTGCGCGGCTCGCGGGTGGTCACGGGCGGGCGGCGGCGGCGCGCGCGTGTGGGCTCTGTCACCCGTCTTATTCCACGATAATTATTACAGATAATAATTCATCTAATTAAATACTTCATCAAAGAAGTTTATCATCCCTGATATGGGATAATTAACACTTAGTTAATTAATCCCTTAGCCTTTTCACATTTCTCATTTCTAGTTTTATTGTGACCAACTTTAATATTTTATTTCTCACTCACCGGGAATCGGATTTGAGAAAATGAATATACTGCGGTCATCTACTCGGAACATAGATCGACGCTATTTCATTTAATTTCACAAAATTAAATTTCTTGTAACATTTATTATTAGTCAAAAATCATTTGACTAAGCACGATTTCAACAATTGCGATTGTTGTAGAATATAGATACAAGTCTTGTCGGGCGAAGTTACAATTGAAAATAAAAACAAGGAAAATTACACGTAAAGGATTGTGGAAAGTGGTAAGCTGACTCCTCTTCGTCATCCTCATTACAAGTGACATACTTATTTCTTTTTCACATGTATTTTAAAAAATCATAATAAATAGTTTAAGTGGAGAGAAAGTAAATTAAAAGAGATAATAATATAGACGAGACACTCCTCTTCCTCTGTATTATTTTCTTTTCTTACTTTATTTTTCTTTCCACTTTAACTCTATATTATTTTCTTTTCTTACTTTATTTTTCTTTTCACTTTAACTATTTGTTATGATTTTCTCAAAATACATAAAAAAAAAATATGTGATTTATAATGGGAAAGAAAGAATAGTAATTAAAAAAATTTAGGATTGAAAAGATTGCCCATTCATCATTTCCTTGTTCAAAGAATTCCACATCCATTACTTAACATTAATGGGAAATCCAAAAGTTTCAAATCCATCTCTTAACAGTTGAATTTAGTCTTGCTTCTTAGATCAATTAAGTGGTCCACTTTTATCATAATATTATGATTTATGAGCACCGAAATGACGCATAACGTCACGACACAATATATTTAAGTCCAAATATTATCCATCTAAAATCACTTTAATATATGAGGGCTTCCTTGTTAGACAACACAATAGTAAGATATTGTGTAAAATAAACATAAATAAAAATAAGCTTTTCAGTAAAATTAATATTAAATTTTATATTATTATTTAATCATGATAAAGCAGTTGAGCAAATTAGTGAAAACTGCCATGAATTTAAAAGGTTTTTTTATTCTAAAGTCAATCCATTCATTCAAACACTACAAGAGCTAGTAAATTGGTTTTATAATGAACACTACAAGAGTTACTAAATTGGTTTTATAATGAAATGTGAGTGAAATAAAGTAGTTGAGTCAATTAGTGGAATGTGTGTCCTATTTTTGTAAATTAGTTTTACAATGAAATGTGAGTGAAACAAAGTTAGCATTTCCATTAGCTTTCTACTCCATTTCTTAAAATTCGTGTCCGGTCAAAATTAGTCTTATATTGGTGGATGGAGAGGGTAGAAAGAAAATTGTGTTGGTAAAAAATGGGTCTCACCTAATTAGAGAGAGAGAAATTTCCTAAATCGGAAAGTTTCTATTTTTAGGGAACTGACCCAAAATAAATGAGTTTCTATTTTTAGGAGACGAATGGAGTATAAAAGAACCTAATAAAACAAAATGTATATAAGGACCTAATAAGCTAAAAGTTTATAAAATAACCTAATGAAACTAAGGGCTCGTTTGATAAGTGACGTGGGATATACCAAGGTTAGTTAGTGATCTAGATTTAAAGCCAAGTTAGGAAAAGATATAATTTTAATAACACATGTTTGATAACCTAGTTAATTATTTTTCTAAAAAGCCCACTTTGTTTGATAGGGAAGTTATGAAATAAGAAATAAATATGCAATGACAAATTTGACCTTAATAAATTCATTTATTTCTTGGATTGTCCTTTGTATTGATCTAATCAAATCTTTTAAATTCCATAATATTTTACGTGTCAATCAAAAAGAATATCATAGTAAAGTCCATCAAAAAGAATAAACTGAAGCGCAATGTTCAGTAACTACAGTTGTTCACAACTGTTCGACAAAATGACTGAGTGACAAGCGAAGTGTTAAACTTTTATTTCTATGTTAATTCTCTGTTATTAGAGAAACTGCCTATTATTTATTAAAACTTTGTTAGAAAAGTAAAATATTTTAGTACTAGTGCTCGAGTATCTTCTCAAGAAATTTACCGGCTAACAAATCAAATCTTGTGCATTAATCAAATCTTTTAATTCCTATATACTCTACGCCTACGCGGGTAAAAAAAAACAATATAAAAAATTTGGCTCTCTTTTTTCCCTCCTTATTTCTGAGGCGGCTCCCTCTAAACCTAGATTATTGATTCTATTTATTTCCTATATATACTCTACGTGGGAGAAAGGAAAAAGAACATCATATTTTGCTCTCTTTTTACCCTCCTTATTCCTCAAGCGATTTCGTTCTTGTGCACGGTTCTTCGAAAGGTAAACAAACTTCTGTTACTAGTATTAGGTTCTCTATTAAATCTTACTAAAAATCTTCACGTGTTGAGTTTTTTCAATATATGTGTGTGTGATTGTCGTGGCCAAACATGATGTAATTAGTTTTTCTAGGCTACATGGCTGATTTTCGGGGTAGCAAAGCAACTATGCACTCCTCTTCTGGTGGTCGCGGTTTGTGTTATAATAATTTATTTGGCTTTCGTTAATTCTTCAAAATCATATGCGTTGAATTTGGTGTGCTTTGTCATGATATTATGATCAGGAACTAGCAGGGGTCTTCGACCCCAACAACCCAAAAGCGAAAGGACTCGGCGTATTTGGACTGATCGGGAGGAAGGGGTTTTACTTGCGACCTTGAAGGAGCTCGTTGCTCAGGGTTGGAAATCTGATAATGGATTTCGCGTCGGATACCTTGTTAGACTGGAAGAGGCGCTACGCCGTGAGTTTCCAACAACGGATCTGAAGGTTAATCCCAATATCATATCGAAGGTGTCTGCATGGAAAAAGAGTTATTACTCTCTTCAACAGATCCTTAATCTAAGTGGTATCGGTTTTAATCTGAATGAAGACCACAAAATTGACTGTGATGACCAACAGTGGGCAGAAATTGTGAAGGTATGCTTGTGTATAGAAACTGAATTGATTACAATAATCTATAGTATATCACGTCTCTTGAAGGAAAAGAAGTAAAAATAAATTTGGCCAATTTTTATTCACCATGACTAGGACGTGGCTTGATTAATTTTCTTTTCTTTGAGAAAAGTGATTTATCATTCTAAAATCTTCTTTACTTTAGTTTTATTGCTGATAAAAAATCTTCTTTAGTGATTGTGAAGGTATGATAACTGATGCTAAATTTTCTTAATTTATTTTTGCAGAAAGATGGAAATGCAAGGTTCATGCGTGGCAAATCATGGCCCTACTTTGACGACTGGAAGGAGATTTTTGGTAAGGATCGAGCCAATGGGGAAGGCGCGGAGGACATAATGGATGCAGTAAACAACATATGCTCACAAGAGAACCTCGGGGGGCTTGGCGAAGACAATAACTATAACGCAGGCTTAGGAGATTTCTTCATGCCCAACCAAGTGCCTGACCACCAGTCTCCTATCGCTGACTCAGACGGTGTATTTAGTGACGTGAATGAAACAATAACACAGAAGACATCGACAAAGAAACGCAAGGCCGTGGGAGAAATGGATGATGGTCTGGTTGAGATGCTTGGGAAAATGCATGATGCTACCAATGATCGTCTTCAGTGCTTGGCTTCCCGTATTGGATACGAGTTTGACCTCACTAAAGCTCGAAAAGAAGTGTTTGATCTTGTTGAACTTGTGCCGGGGCTATCAATTAGGCAACAATTTGCTGTGTGTGGATTTATACTAGATAAGGTGGAACGTCTCGACTTCTTCATGGGACTGCGCGAGGCAGCAAAGGAGGAGTATGTGCTTATGGTGTTGGAGCAATTATCGCCGAAATGATATCATATTTTCGATTAGTGTTATAATAGACTAAGATAATCCTTTTTGGTGATGATTTTTTTAGACTTAGTACTGTTTTTAAACTTATATCTATTGTTGCGTACAATGAACTTTTTTGAACTTGGTAATATTATTTTGAACCAATATCTTATTTGTTTTTGCTCATTTTTCCTTTTCATCCATAAATTCTATTGTCTATTGTTTTCAAGTAAAACAAAGATTTCTGTGAGAGTAGAGGTCTTTATGCGAGACACCAAATTCTGTTATCATATGAACTTCCGCTTGCAAAACCTGATTTAATGTCAGGAAGTGTTTAATGTCATGAATTTCACTTTTTTGAGAATTTAATGGGAGCTGTTCTGAGATGAAGTGTTTTAACTGTAGATAGGTTGATCACTGATTACGTGGTCCAGTGCAGTGCTTTTTCATCAGGATAGAATCAGAAAAGTGCTGTAGTTTGAAAATTCCATTGACACAGCCAAGACTGCTAGCACATTTTGTCAGTGAACAGTGAACACTAGGAAGAACCATGCTTAATTATGGATTACATTTGTTTATTCTAATGGAGAGGGTACTGTTCAGAAATGTAGATAGTTTTCTAGGATTTTCTAGTACTAATCACAAGTTTTTAGTTTTTTCTTCATTCTTCAGTCTTCACTGAGAGTTGTCAACTTATTTCAGTTGGATTCTCTTTTGCATCTTGTTAATCATATTCATCCTTGACAATGCTTCTGCATTTTTGTCATTTCATTTTTGCATTCAACAAGCGTACTTTTTTTTCTGCTTTACAGGAGCACATGCAATCTGTATTGAAACTGACCTATCTAAACACAAGAAAATGAAACCATTCTGCCAAGTCAATCCAACCGTACTATGCAATCTGTTTTTTGAAACTGTTGCTGTTGTGCCCTACCCATGTAACACCATCACCAATAGCTGTTACTACTATGAACTCGTAATTGTTGATAGTTGTAACAAGGAAGATGATAAAAAAGAACACTCCTCATCGGGATTAGACGATATCACTGATTCAAACTGTTCAATTTTCCATAAGAAATGTTACAAATTCTACATTTGAGCAAATCAATAAGTTTGCATCACAAATCCAACCAACTTTGACGGCAATGCCATGAAACAACAAAAGACAAATAAATCCAAAAACATAATATATGATAGATTAACTAACGCAGGTTTCTAAATCACTGTTAATGAAGTTAACATCACTGCAAACTGCATCCCGATGTATATTATATTGAAGCAGAAAGCCAAGATCCTGCATTCTAGGTACAAGTTAATATTAACTAATGCTCTGATCTAAATAATAGATTGCAGGTGTTTCAAAAGATAGCTAACAAAACATGCACATCATGTTTAACTTGTTCAACAAAACATAAATATAAAAATGGAGAAATAATAATACTAGATACTAGTTCCACTATCTAAATAATTCAAGCACAATAGCTATGAACATTAGAACTAGTTGGACTTCAAATTCTTTCTGGAGCCATTGCACCATGATTGTGCATCCTTGCCCAAACACTAAAGACATTTTCCCCTACACAACTGCAATCCAACACCAACACATCATGCCCCGACACCATGTCTCTACACATCAAAAAACAAAACAGAAACATAATTTAGTGGAAAAATATATTAAACACTTGCATAAAATTTAAATGAAATAATACATATTGCAATTGCACGCACATGGTTCCACATTGCTTGCGCCATTTCTTCACGTTTTTGGTTCCACTCCGTGGAAGGTTCTACCCCATCCACAAATTCTATCACTTCATCATCCTGTTCAACATCCTCATCACCTTCAACACCGTCTATTTCTTGCTCTATTGGATCAGATGACATCTCAGAGCGAATAAAATTATGAAGCAAAAAACAAGCCATAATTAATCGAATTTGGACTTTAACCGGGTAGAATGCTGCACTACGCAGAATTCCCCAACGCATTTTTAGCACAGCAAAGGCTCTCTCAATTACATTACGTGCTCTGGTGTGTCTCATGTTAAATATTTCCTTTGGGTTCTGCGGCATTTCTGCGATAGGGCCCCAATCCTTTAAATGGTAACGTACAGCTTTGTATGGAGTCAAGAACCCATCGCTGTTAGCGTATCCGTTGTCGCATAAGTAATAATTCCCTATGTTCATGCCACAAAATAAAACAAATATTCAAAAGTTACCAAATATTTAATAAATGATGCAAGCCGAAACAATGTGTGGAGCAATAGGTGTGTGATATCTTAAATTACCTTTTGGTACTCGCAATCCATGAACCCGATTGACTGCGTCACGAAGTACTCTAGAATCTGCAGCCGAGCCTTCCCATCCCGGTAAAACATAAACAAACCTCATATATCGATCACACACAGCCAATGTGTTTGTCGATATTTGTCCCTTCCGTGTCCGATACCTTGGCTTGTCTATATTAGGCACGAGCATGTTGATATACGTCCCATCAAGGGCTCCCAGACAACCCTATAATTTTCGACAACAAAGTGAGCAACAATGAATTGGTTTAACGAGTAGTAGAATCAACACATATAAAGTTACCTTAAACCACTTCCATCGTGGATCAAGGCAATCGTCGGTTATTGGGTCAGGCTTCACCAAAAAAAGGGTGTGCATCTTTAAAATCGCATTTAGAACACGATGTACATAGTGAGATATTGTCTGTCCTGATCTCCAAAAATCAAATTTAGCAATCCTATTCTTTTTATGGTGTGCTAAGATACCTAAGAATATAGCTACTTGCTCCTCCACAAGAACATATTTCCCATCCTTAAGACCTCCTATGTGTCTAAGTAACTGGCATAACCTCCCAAACGTGTTACGGTCCATTCGGAGGTTGTCCACACAATCGACATCTGTGACTCCTATTAACCTATCCATGTGCTTAACTTGACTTGGCATCCGACTTATTATGGTGAATGCTTTTCTAGCCGCTGCTCGTCGACTACGCGTTCTACTACGAGTCCTTGCAACTATTAGCTTAAGAATACACATTGTTTCGAATCTGTAGTTGTGCAAGATGTCCTCAAGTATTAAGGCAATTGATGCATCAGATAATTTACGAATCTCCATAACACTGTTACCTGATAAAAAAACATAATAATCTGACTATATATTAGACAACAATTCACTGCAAATGATTTAAACACACAAACATACAAGACAAACCTTTAACAAAATTTACAAACAATCCAATAATTTGTCAAATAAAATCTTATGTTCTATGCTCGTGTATTGTTAGGATTAACACACAAGGCTTACACACTCTTGAATAGATCACACACACTCACACACTTAGAGTAGAGAAGATGAAATCTTGGAGAGAAAACTGGAAAACTCTTTTATTGAATGAATACACTCTACCTACATACAATCGGTATTGAGCTATTTAAAGCTCTATATCCAAGTAGCAACTGCTACTAACTAACTAACTACAAGAATCAAGAAAGCAACAAAGCTAACTGTTACATTCTAACAAACTAACTGCTATTTCCAACGGCTAGTTCTTCTAGCTTCCTTCTTCACTTCATCAGCCTTTAGCTTAGCTTTTTCCTTCCCTTTTTTTGCAACTGAATGAGCACTCCCATTCTTACAATTCTCCACCTGAGGGCTCACTTCAGTTCTTACAGCAAACATTGATCAATTCCTTGCAATGATCAAACTTAACTCTATTTAGAGATTTAGTTAGCATATCAGCCGGATTGTGCAAGGTGCTAATCTTTACCACCTTCACTCTCCCTCTTTCAATCTCATCTCTAATAAAATGTAGTCTTATGTCTATGTGCTTGCTCCTCTCATGGAAAAACTGATGTTTAGCCAAGCAAATAGCTGAACTACTATCACAATGAATCACCATTGTCTTTTGGTTAAAACCAAATTCAGAAATCACTCCCTGGATCCAAAAACTCTCCTGTACAGCTGCAGTGAGAGCCATATACTCTGATTCTGTTGTTGAGAGAGCAACAACACTTTGTAAACCTAATTTCCAGCTGATCACAGTTCCAAACATGGTGAAAAGGTAGCCTGTTTGGGACTTTCTGTTGTCCAGGTTTGCAGCAAAGTCTGCATCACAGTAGCCCTGAACAACCTCCTCAGATTCACCTTCCCAGCTATTGAAAACAACTCCCCAGCCACTGGTTGATTTCATGCACCTCAGAATCCACTTAAGGGCATTCCAATGCTCCTTCCCCGGGTCAGCCATGTATCTACTAGTCACTGAAATTGCATGAGCAAGGTCTGGTCTGGTACATATCATTGTGTACATAACACTTCCAACCACACTAGCATAGGGGACAGACTCCATTTCCTCAGCCTCTTGCTTAGTTTTAGGCGCCTGCTCCTTAGATAGTCTAAAGCTCTGTGACAGTGGGGTTGATGCAGGTTTTGCATTTTCCATTTTGAATTTCTGCAAGACCTTTTCAATGTAGTCAGTTTGAAGCATCCACAGCCTTTTGCAGCCTCTATCCCTCAGAATATTTATGCCTAGGATCTTCCTAGCTTCTCCCAGATCCTTCATCTCAAAGCTAGACTTCAAATCCTCCTTAACTTTCTGAATTTCTGTCAAAGAAGGTCCTGCAAGCAGCATATCATCCACATAAAGTAATAGATAGGCAATAGGGGTTCTGCCTGACTTTTTTATGTAGATGCAGTCATCAAACTCTGATCTAATGAAGCCAATCTTCTTCATTTGTGCATCAAACTTCTTGTTCCACTGTCTAGGACTTTGCTTAAGACCATAAAGACTCTTTTGTAGCAAGCACACCTTGCTTTCTTCTCCAATCTTTACATAGCCCTCTGGCTGTTCCATGAAGATAGTCTCCTCTAGGTCACCATTTAGGAAGGCAGTCTTCACATCAAGCTGCTGCAATTCCCAATCTAGCTGATTCACCACAGCCAACAAAATCCTAATAGATGTGTGCTTAACAACCGGAGCAAACACCTCATTGAAGTCAACTCCTTCTTGCTGTGTAAATCCCCTTGCCACCAGCCTTGCTTTGAACCTGATTCTGTCTTTGTCAGTGGTCTCCACCTTCTTTTTAAACAACCACTTGCAGCTGATCAGTTTTCTTTCTTTTCCATCTGTGTTCAGCTTGGATTTGTCCACCAAACTCCAGGTTTTGTTCTTGAGTAAAGACTCTATTTCTTCATTCATGGCTTGTATCCATCTTTCTCTATCTTTACTCCTCATGGCTTCTTTATAGGTGAGAGGATCTGCACCATCAACACTCTCTGCAGCACAAAGAGCATAGTAGACCACATCAGAAAATTTCTCAGGGGGCTTTGCTTTCCTTCTTCCTCTATCTCTTGCAATCTGATATTCTCTGTTAGGATCAGCTGTAGGCTCATTACTCCTTTGTTCCTGAGATGGAGTATCATCATTTTCAGACTCAGTTTCTGAGTCAGTAGCTCCACCTGCTCCTAGGCCAAGTCCCACAGGCTCCACCTTGAAGAAATCACCCTCAACTTCACTGGATTCCAGCTTCTCTTTCAGGTAGGGCATCTGATCCTCCAAGAACACCACATCCCTGCTCACAATTACTTTCTGTTTACCAGGCTCAATACACCAGAGTCTATACCCCTTAACACCCCTCTGATATCCCAGCAAGATACATTTCAGAGCCCTAGCTTCAAGCTTGCTTTGCCTAGCATGAGCATAGGCTGTACACCCAAACACCTTGTACTTTGAGTAGTCACTATGAGCTCCATACCACATGTAATCAGGGGTTTCAGACTTTAGAGCAGTGGATGGACATTTGTTAATGAGATAGGCTGCTGTATACACAGCTTCACCCCAAAATCTGCTGCTCAGACCAGAACTGAGTAGCAAGCACCTTACCCTCTCTAGGATAGTCCTATTCATCCTCTCTACAACACCATTTTGTTGAGGATTATTAGGAACAGTTCTGTGCCTCCTCATACCCTTCTCTTTGCAGAACAAGTCAAACTCAGCAGATAAGTTCTCTAAGCCATTATCAGTTCTTAGGCATTTAACACTCCTTCCCTTCTCTAGCTCCACCTCCTTACACCACATCTTGAATTTTGTGAATGTTTCTGACTTTTCTTTCAGTATGTACACCCACAATTTCCTAGTGTAGTCATCAATAATAGCAAGGTAGTATTTCCCACCACCAATTGAGCTTACAGGTGAAGGGCCCCAGAGATCACTATGTATGTAGTCTAATGGGGCTGTAGATGAGTGAGTACCTGTTGAATAGGGTGCCTTCTTTGCTTTACCAAGTATGCATTGCTCACATGGATCCATTTTCTTGAATTCTCCAGGGATCAGACCCTTCTTGATGAGTTCTTTCATGGTCCCTTCAGCTGGGTGGCCCAGCCTCATGTGCCACAGCTTCAAGGGCTCTTCTAAAACCGCATTGCTCTCTCCACCAACTGCCTTTGCATTAAGATAGTAAAGCACATGCTCTCTGTCAGCCTCCATCATTACTGCATTCCCAGATTTCACAAGCATCTTTCCCTGACACATCACAATGGTGAAACCCTTCTCTTCCAACATTCCCAGTGATATGAGGTTCCTTTTCACCTCTGGAATGAACCTCACTCCAGTCAGAATCTTCGTTGAGCCATCTTGCAAACTTAGCTTCACCTTCCCTATCCCTTTGATCTGACACACATGGTTATTGCCAAGAACTACAGTCCCTGATGCTTCCTGAAGATCATGAAACCAAGATTTGTTGGGGCACATATGGAAGCTGCACCCTGAGTCCATTATCCACCTGTGACTGATCCCATTATCACTGATATTCATAAGTTGAGCAGGGGGATCAGTACTCTCCACACAATCAGAAGTGTTGTGGCCCTCAGAGGCTAGTTTTCTCTTCCATGCATGGCAATCCTTCTTCAAGTGCCCTGGTTTCTTGCACCAATAACATGCTCTGGTTTCCTTCTGAGCATCAGAGCTTGAGGGTTTTGTGCCCTCAAACTTCTTCTTGAAATTCTGCTTCTTGAACTTCTTCACATTCAAGGCCTCTGCAGCTTGAACATTAGAGCTTGCAGAGCCTCTGCTGGTGGTCTTCTGGAGTTCCTTAGCCATCAGGGCCGAGTAGACTTCTGCATAGGTGATAGGCTTATCTCTGCCATAGATGATTGCATCACTCAACTGGTCATAAGAGCTAGGCAAGGCATTTAATGTAAGAATAGCCTTGTCTTCATCTGAAATTTTAACATCCACAGAGCCCAGATCATCAATGATCTTGTTGAACTCCTCTAACTGCTCTATGATAGGTTTCTCTCCAGAGAAACTATAGGCATAGAGCCTCTTCTTGAGATACAGCCGGTTAGCCAATGATTTGGCCAAGTAAACTTCATCCAACTTATCCAAGATCTCCACCGCAGTCTTGGCTTCTTGAACATCCCTCAAGACTTTATCTCCAAGGCACAAAATTACTGCAGAGTGTGCCTTGAGCTGCATCTCCTCCATCTTTATTTGTGCTTTATCATCAAGCACTGGAGCCTTTCCCTTTTCCTCAGGTTTTGAAAGCACTGCAGCCAAGCCTTGTTGGATCAAAACCGCCTTCATCTTCATCTTCCACAGGCCATAGTCATTCTTGCCTGTGAATTTTTCTGCATCAAGCCTTGCTGCCATCTCTGAAACTGCTTGAACTTCTGCAAATCAGCTTCAAACCTTTCCCACAGACGGCGCCACTTGTTAGGATTAACACACAAGGCTTACACACTCTTGAATAGATCACACACACTCACACACTTAGAGTAGAGAAGATGAAATCTTGGAGAGAAAACTGGAAAACTCTTTTATTGAATGAATACACTCTACCTACATACAATCGGTATTGAGCTATTTAAAGCTCTATATCCAAGTAGCAACTGCTACTAACTAACTAACTACAAGAATCAAGAAAGCAACAAAGCTAACTGTTACATTCTAACAAACTAACTGCTATTTCCAACGGCTAGTTCTTCTAGCTTCCTTCTTCACTTCATCAGCCTTTAGCTTAGCTTTTTCCTTCCCTTTTTTTGCAACTGAATGAGCACTCCCATTCTTACATGTATGAAGGCTAAATTAAACGAAATAAATGACCCAAAGAAAGGCAAAGAAAGACCTACTACGTCTAATGAACAACTATAAAAACTAGCTCTAAAAATTTTCACTAAAACTACACACATCATCAATAAGATTCTTAAGGAACTTTTTAATGGATATAATTTTTAAATGGTTGGCATTCCAATTCATTCAGTCACTTTTAAAAGCTTTGTTTGGGGCTAAAATTTGGAGGCAGAATGTGGAATTGTGGCCAGAAAATTCTCATCATCCATAACAAGTCAAAAGTTTAACACCACTGTCAACTGCTCCCTCCCTCTCCCTCTCCCTCTCCCTCTCCCTCATCCATCAATCTTCACTAGAGAGAGAGAGAGTGCTGCCCCAAAAGTCTCCAATACATGTAATTGCTTTTACTACATGATACCATATTGAATAGAATTTTGAATTCATTGTATCTGACCACAATTCCATCGCATGTAAAATCTGACCACAATTCCATCGCACGATTTACATGATACCATATTGAATAGAATTTTGAATTCATTGTATCTGACCACAATTCCATCGCATGATTTACAGGGGATAGAAAAATTCAATCACAATAGGCTACAAATATATTTGAAACTCATCAATTACATTGAATTGGGGGTAGAAAAATTCAATCGTAATACACAACAAATTTATTATTCACAAAGAATTTCATAATGAAAAAGATAATAGAGAAATAGAGAAAGAACGGAAAATGAAGAACTGACCGGATGAAGTCCTTGCAGATGAAATTTCAAAGAAACCTTCGTTCTGGCAACTTGTCGAAAAAAAGCAAGAAAAGAGAGGGAGAAATTCTACAAAGAGAATGAATCTAGATAGAGAAGAGGCAGATCACCCTCAAATTGCAGTGAATACGACGGCAAATCCGCCTCTCTATGTCAACGATGGAGGATTGTTGTGAATGGGAGATAGACGGCTAAAGGGTGTGAAAAGGTTATGAATGAGATTTTTTATTTTATCTGGATCCATAAATTGAAGTAGGAATAGTATCCCACCAAATTGGTAAGATACGTATCTGCATTTTTTGAGGCATTATCTGCGGGCTCAAGATGGGCCATAGTGAATTACCCGGGCTTCATGATAGTGTAAATAGGATATCAAACATTTAGAAATGAATGGACATATATCTATATCTTGGCTTTACTAGCTTATCAAACGAGCCCTAAATATGTTAGTACAAAAAACTCTAAATGTGTTTTGTCAAATACTTGATTCGAAATACTAATGAGGCAATAAAATATATACTAAGAAATAAAATAAAACCGATCTAATTATAAGGTTTCTCTCTTATGAAATGTGTTCCTTCCTTCGTCCCTAAAAATTTGTCACTTATTTTTACTTTTGCACATTCCCAAAAATTTGTCATCTTTCACTTTTAATAATTTTGGTAGTGGACACCACACTACACTGACTCATTCTCTTCATATTTTTATTAAAACTAATACACCCTCCATCTCATAGAAATAGACCGTTTAGGGTTGGTACGAGTTTTAATATATAATTAATAAAGTAACAGCGAAAGAGAAAAAAGTAGTTGGAATTGTTTAGTGGATGGTGGGGCTAATAAATAATAAAGTAAGAGAATGAGAAAAAGGTTGTCATAAACGGATATAACATATTTTTATGGGACGAACGGAAAAGAAATATGACTTATTTCTATGGGCGGAGGAAGTATATAAAAGTATGACTCACATTCAACTAACTTTTTCATCCCACTTATGATTACATTTCTTAAAACCTATGGTGTATCTTCTACACCTAACAAATTTTCAACCACCTTTTCTTTCTATCCCTTTCAGAATTTGTTAATTTTATATTCAAACTCGTATCATTCACTACCAGAACTAATTTTTATGGACGGGGTAGTATTTAAAAAATAATTTCTTCTTTCCCTAAAAGTAGGAATTTTGCGATGACACAGATTTTAATAGAAAGTTGATATACTATGAAAGAGATAGAAAGAAATATTGTTAGTAAAGAATGTTAGTAAAGAATGAACGTGATCTTATAAGAGAGAAACATTGTTAAAAGTAAAATAGATTAATTTTATTAGACGAATTAAAATAATAATAAAAAAAACTATTATTTGAAGAACATTGACAGTAAAAATTAACTCACTTTAAATAGAAGTCAAATAAAAGCACTTTCTTTAAAATTAACTCACTTTAAATAGAAGTCCAATAAAATCAAGCACTTTCTTCTTCTTCTTCAGTGGAATGTGCTTATTGTGATTTTAAATTAGGGTAGTGATAAATTAACAAACATTGTACATACAAAATTGGGTATATTTGTCAATTTCTATCATTTGCAATGAATAAGGAAATTACCCGTTTTAATACTATCAACAAAATATTAAAAAGAAAATACTTATAATTTTTTCTAATAAAAATATTTTATTTTAAAAATTAAAACAAATATTTTACGTCATGTCTTTTATAGTTTAAAAAAAATGAAAAAAGAGTTAAAAGTAAAAAGAACAAAATAATAAAGAGATATTGGCATCTAATATCATGAAACTTTCAAGAAGTTGAATTTTTCCCACGAACTTTAAAATTGGCAAATAATATCATGAACTTTACTCCCGATTTGTTTTTTTCCCACGAATGAAAAAACTCCCACAAATAATATTATGATACGGATTTGTTTTCGTAATTTCCCGACAACAATTTTGAGAGCTTCATGTTTTTCAATCTTTGAAGATAGTTTTTCTTGAAGCACACCCTCCAAAATTGTTCTTCAATCTATTAAAATAACACGAATTTTTGCATTCGTGGGAAAAAATAAACTCGGGGTAAAGTTCGTGATATTATTTGCCAATTTTAAAGTTCGTGGAAAAATCCAACTTTTTGAAAGTTTCATGATATTAGATGTCAATATCTCAATAATAAAAGATAGTGAAAATATTATAATTAAATTAATAATAATTCAATAAAATTTAATTTTGAAAAGAATATAATAACATATTATATTATAAAATTTTTAAGTATTAGCTTTGCTAGAATATTATATTTTCCACTTTGATTCTATACTTAACGTTTTTTATTTATAAACTAATTCTTAAAAACTTAATTTTTCAATAACTTATTTTTAAATTATTATTTTATTCCAAAAACAAATTTGTATTTTTTTTTAATTTGGATCTCGTATGTTATTACTTTTTATTTCATTTTCTTCAATTATTCTAATATTTATAATTTGGAATATCATTTGAAGCTTGTGATTGCAAATATTTTTTGTATAATATCATATGAGTTTAAAAATTATAAGGGATTATTATATAATTCATCATATCAAAAACAGTATTTATAAAAGATAAAAAACATATTACTACAAAGAAATATATTAAAGAATTTTAAATGAAATATTTTTTTTGCAAACGACCAATTTCTCTCTTTGAAATATCTACTAATATGTACTATAATACTTGCAAAACTAAAAATTAGAAGAAAAAAAAATAAAATATCAATATATATGGCATAGTACGAGAGAAATTCCTATTTTGCGCAATTTTTACTTTATTATTAAAAGGAATAGTTTATTTAACTTCATATCATTGTGATAGTTTAAATAAAAATGAATAATTTTTTTTATTCCATTAAAATACCATGTACAATTATTCTATCTAAAATTTTATTTTGAATCTTTGAACAAGTGGATATAATCAATAATAAAATCAGTTACATAGTATTTTCTAAAACAAAATGATTAAGGAAATACTGTAATAGCACAATTTTTCTCCTATAAATGCAAATATGGTTAAATTAGTCATAGATATATCAAGGGATATCAGTACAGCCCGCAATCCGTGGATTGGTCCGAATAGCCTGCTAAATTTATAGGGTTAGGGTTGAAAATTTATAGCCCGAAAAAATTACAACCTGATTAGCCCGCACCCAATTAACCTGCAACCCATTAGGGCCAGACCCGAAAACCCGATGGGCTGCCCGAAAACCTGATAAAATTTATATTGTTTTATTTATTTTCTCCAAATTTGTCATTTCATTGATTATTTTTATAATATAGATAACTACAAAAATAACTTTCTATCTTATATTAAATATAAAAATTATATATTAGAGTTAATTAAGATAATAATATATAAATAAATTAGAAACATCAAATTCACTAAAAATATATATAAAATTATAGAATATACTTCAAATTTTCTCAAAATATATTTAATTTCATTTTGCACAAATTTCAAATATTAATATTGATCATGTTTATGTTTGAGTTTAAGCATATATCTCAAATTATCAGATTTATCATAATTAAACGCTTTACATTATATAAATATGGCTAATTTTCACAATTATTTGTTGGATTGATCGTATGTTAATTTTATCGATAGCATCCCGATTAACTTGATGGGCAAGTCCAAAACCCGAGCTTTTAGGGTTAGGGTTGAACTTTTATAACCTGGAAAAAATCACAACCCGGTAGGGTTGGCCCGAAACCCGCTTGGTTGACCCGATAGACATCCCTTCATATATGTAATTAATGAAGCTACCGATTCAAACTAATTTGATCTTATCTTATTTTAATTTGATGGGCATTTTGTATATACTTTTTTTTTGTTAATCTATCTTTATTCATTTGAAGGGCATTTTGTATATACAATTTTTGTTAATTTATCTTTATTCATTAAATTATATCCATTCTTAATAGAAGGATAATTACCCATATAATTGCTAAGTAGATTAACTCTCTTTTAAACAAGTACTAATTGGGATGATTGGATTTCTATTAACAAAGTTTGTCCAACGACTGCTCGTGAGAATTCTAGAAACAACTATAGATTCAATTTCTTCCAAAATATACTTTGCATTTGCAAGTTACTTCCAACCATTGAACATGCTTAATTCTAAACACATGTTGATATATTTTTTTGTTAGAGACATTTATTAAACAATGAATATATGTAAGTTTAACATGGACGTCATATTATAGCTGTAAGCTGTGATGCAGTCCCACGTTTATCTTCTTTTATTCAATAATATATATTACCCCGTCCCATAATAAAAGTCACATTTCACTTTTACGATAAATGGTAGTAGGCTTCACCTTCTACCAACTTATTTCACTCACATTTTTATTATAAAACTAAAATATATAAATGAGACTCATACTCCACCAATTTATTCAATTAACTTTTATTTATATTTCTTAAGATCTGTGCCCATACTAAATGTGACTCTTATTGTGGGACGGAGATAGTAATGATTATAATCGTACATTTATGGCATATGCAGTGGTCCAGATGTCCCAGCGGAATTCCCCGCTGAATTCCCAAAAACACCTCCTGCCACGTCATACGGAATTCCCACTGCACAGTGGTGGAATTCCCTGCGGACTTCCCGACGGAATTCCCACAACAAACAAAATTCACAAATCAACAATTTAAACACTTTCCGGAATTAAACAATGTACGAAATTAAAAATTTCGACACGAATACGGAGAAAATTCAACCACTTTATTTTAAAAAAAAACATACTTGATTAAAAAAAAATACATTATTTTTTAAATAAAAACCGACTCCTCACCCCTCGGATTCCCCGCCGTCAGTTCCCTTGCCGTCCCCGCCGCCCCCCTCCCTCGCTTTCGCTATCCGACATAGCGTCGAACCCTAAGTCGCGGCGCATACTGTTGAGGAGGGGTCTAAGCTTCCGGTTGTAGTGGGGGTCGGTCGCTTGGTGCCATTCCTGCATCCCACGTAACAATGCGTCATGTGCGGCGATGCAGGCATAGGAGGGGTTCTCGGGATCCGGATCGTTTCGGCGGATCCACTGGGACTTCCCCTCGACAAACGCACCGCGAACCTTTGCCCAATCGGGCGACGGCGGCGGGCCGAAGATGTGGGAGTGGGGAACTCTGCATCGGCGGGGGGTAGTTCAGTGGAACCAGCATTGCTGCTATACTCTCCGGATGCGCTGATCCTCGTCCGCTTCGGCCAGCCAGATTTCACACCCGCAGTGACCTTGGGCAATCCTGCACCGCGAGATACACCTCCCAATATTTGAATTCCCCGAAGCCCTTTTCGGAGTCGGGGAACTGCTGGTGAGACAGCAGCTTCACATCCTCGGCGGACATGCCGCTGGTTGCCGAGCGGAGGTTGTTTGTGTAAATGCCGGCAAATCGGCTGAGCAGCTTCTTCAACCGATCCCACTGTTTCCGGCATTGGTCCGAGTTGTGGGCCTTCCCCGTTGGCGGTTTGAACTGGAGGTAGCTCTGGCTAATGCGCCACCACATCCGGTCGATGTGCTGGTTCGCCCCGACGTATGCATTCTCAACCACACTGATCCACGCCTTCGCCAGCGCGACGCACTCGTCCGAGCTCCAGATGGTCCTGTTGGACCCGCTGGATCCCTCCCCCACGTCAGCAGCGTACACCGGGACGCCCCGTCCCCTGCCCCTCCCTCGCCCTGTCCTCCCCCTCCTTTCTGTCGCCGGCGGATTCTCCTAGATCGGAGAAAGCCCCAACTCCTCGAACGAGAACGTGTCGATGCCAGTGAACTGAGTCTCGAGAGGAGAACTCACCGGGTTGTCCGTCGACAGTAAGTCGATAGACGTTGTCCACCGGCGATTGGGGGACCCCCGGCCTACTCCCCCCCGAAGCGCCAGGCGATCCTTGCATCATCTGGGGCATCATCATCCCCGGCATTTGGGGCATCATCCCATACCACTTTGGGTACATGTTGTAGTACCCCGGCATCATGCCCGATGGCATTTGAGATTGGGGCATCATCCCCAGAATTTGGGACATCGACTGGGAAAATTGCGTACTCCTACCGATGGGAAAATGCGGCGCCGGTGAATCGCTCGAGACGGGAGAAGAATCGCTATCGTGGTGCTCCATTGATGATTCGAAACAAAGGTATTTACAGAGAGAGATACTCGTTAAAACAAGTGGTGTGAATGATATGAAGTTCAACGGGATGTATTTATAGAAAGAAAAAAATAACATATAATGCAACACACGGGAATTCCGTGCGGAATTCCGTGATAATCCACGCAATGGCGGACGTCAGGACGGAATTCCGCGCGGAATTCCGCTAAACTCCGCGGACCTGCAACGTCCTCCTCGGAATTCCGTATCCGCGCCCGGTATGCACAATGGCGGACCTCCGCCACGGAATTCCGGCACGTCTGTGGGAATTCCGCGTTGACGTCCGCCATTGCGGATGCTC
This sequence comes from Salvia splendens, assembly GCF_004379255.2. Classification (NCBI taxonomy): domain Eukaryota; kingdom Viridiplantae; phylum Streptophyta; class Magnoliopsida; order Lamiales; family Lamiaceae; genus Salvia; species Salvia splendens. The sequence continues at coordinate 28,306,983 of NC_056036.1, forward strand.
TTATGAATGTATGTACAGTGTACTAACTTCGTCCAACAAAAATGTCTTGGTTGAACTTCTAAGAGAACAGAGAAAAGTGGCTGTAGGAAAGGGTGTGCATATAGGATGAATTAAGATTTAAAAAAAATAAATTGGCGATGCTCGGCGGTCGCACGCCACAATGGACACCGTTTGATCTCCGCGCCAATTGCGTATGGATGCAGACGAGAGAACGGCGATGGGAGGAGGCAGCCGATCGGCGTTATGGCCGCAATGGGCACTAATCAATCGGGCCGAAAGCCGAAAACAAGAGCTAGCCTAGCTTTTGGCTTGGTCCACTTGGCCTTATACCATGTGACTAGTGTCATGTCACTTATTTTTATTGCCATGTCATGTGATTTCTACGTTACAAAATCAATGCATTTTAAAGTAACAAAAGTATGTTGATAATTAAGTGCAAATAACTCAAAATTTTAAATCAAATGTAACTAAAATTTGAATTCATGACTAGAAAATAATAAGCGAAGAGCTCTCTCCCTAGTTTGACGGAAAACCGACCTTTCTTAGAATCTCATCATCTTTCGGATGACCAACCACTTAACCAAAATGTGTCATCGTTTACTTTTTGATGTAACAAATTGCTACACTGAACAACACAATATAGATTTACATTTTATTAGAAAATACAAAAAAAACATGTTTAAACATTACTTTATGTGGTTGACACTAAGTAATAGCTCGAAAATTTTTCTTTACAAAACAATTGAAAGAACATGCATTGATTGTTCTTGGTTGTAATTAGGTATTGCATGAAAAATGGATCAATATAATTTTAGGATATTCCCTAAAGTTATTTATTTTGAACCAAATACATGAATCCCGATTTTGTTTTCGAATTAGGGCTGTATGATTTGTATGTGCAGCAGGTTCTTTGTCGACCATCAAATAAACCAGAGAAAATTCCTTGTTGATTGAACTTAAAGTTTGTGGATTTACACAATCACTCACATGTAAATTTAATGGTTTTAAAATGATAGTATTTGACAATAAAACATTAGTGTGTGCACTTCAATTCCATCACAAAAGAGGAATATATACTTGTAAAATGTGGTAGAATGAATGATCATGTTGTTAAATTTCTTGATGAGTTAGTGTTGCATTGGCCTTTCCAATATTTGCTTTTTCAATGAATGCATGAATCGTTCTACTAAATCTTAAGAAAATTCCTTTGGAAAATAGCTAATGTAGATGATGAACTGCCTTGTAAATGGATGTTTGTAATACCATTTCAGTTTCCTCTATGGACCGAAATGTAAAAGACTCTTCTAGATTGAACAGCTCGAGTTTCTGTAGCCGGAGCGATGGTTTTGAATCTGTTTCGAGTCACAATGGTAGGAAAGTATATGAGCAAACATTTTCTTCCCCTCTGATGCTGATAGTAAAGTTGTTACATTACATATTACCTTTTGTTCGATAGCTAAGCAGCACGCGAGCTTGGTAGAATGGATGAATGCCATTCTCCCCGACCTACATTTGCCAGCAAATGCTTCTGATGAGGAGATACGAGATGTCCTTATCGATGGATCTGTCCTATGTAGAATACTAAAAAAGATAAAACCTGGCTCCATCTTTGAGGTAATTGCCTTTCTTGATTTGGATTGGAACGTTTCGTTTAAAGAGTTGAATGGATCATGACGTTTCTCCTCGTTGCCTTTGTAGCGTGACACAAAATCACATGGAGGAGAGAACGTCGAAAGATTCTTGTATGCAATGGATGAAATGGGGTTGCCAAGGTTTCAAGTTGCTGATCTCAAGAAGGTGTTTGAACTACCCTTTTTTAGCGATGTTTTTGTGTCTTCGTTGGACTGTGTATTGTCTCGTATCGTGTAGGGATTGATGAAGAAGGTGTTGGCTTGTCTGTCAACACTGCGAATGCATTATATGATGCGGTTTAGCAGACTAGACTCCAGCAACTCGGGGTGGAAATCAACAGGTGAGCGGGGGGGGGAAATGCTAATAGCCCGCCAAAAGAGGAACGCTTCAGAATGCAGTCTTCTACCCCTTTCGGGGAACACAGGCGAAAGTTAATCCCCGACTCAAAAACTCCAAATGGCGTACGCAGAAGTTCCAAAATGACAGGTGTTGTATGTATATACGAGCATTGTCCAACGTTTGAACTTGGTTTCCAATTAGTTTTTATACTGTTTTTGGGCCAGCCTCGGTCATAAGCCATGCCGGCCACAACTTTCATGATGTCTTGCAGCTCAAACACGGGTCTTACGCAGATATCCCTGCTGCCACAATGTCGGAAATGATGAAATCGAACAGCTTGAACGTAAGTCTTGTGTTAGCATATAGTACTAAGTTTCTTTTCTACCTTTGGGGTGGACTAAAAGATGTATATATCCATTGCAGAATGCTCCGATTCAGTCATTATTGAGCGTTGTCAACGGAATATTAGACGAGGGCGTGGAGATGAAGAGTGGAGCAATACCTCATGTAAGAAATCTCTATGAAATTCCATTTCAAACTACCTCAAAAACTAACAGAATTCTTCATTTTTTTGTATATTTCAGCGAGTCGCTTGCCTTTTTAGGAAAGTTGTGCAGGAGATCGAGCGTAGGATATGCACTCAAGCAGAGAACTTGCGCACGGTAATGCGTTTGTTAGGCAGAGCCATGCTGATGCTGATACCGAATATCCTGGTTATCGACTGTGTCCCTTTTTATTTACAGCAAAACAATCTTTTCAAGGCGCGAGAAGAGAACTACCAATCCAGAATTCAAGTGCTCGAAACCCTTGCAACGGACTAGAGGAGAGACTCAGGTATGGAAGCTCTTCCCGTTCCAACTTTACGTTACTAAAGATATACGTTGTTTTACAAGAGTATTGGCCATGCAGTTGCATCATGAATAAAGCAAAAACTATTTATACAAGTTGATTGTTAGATTGTAACTGATAAATACAGAATGACAAGAACAAATTTGAGGAGGAAAAGAAGGCCGAATAGCATGAGGCGTCGAAACTGGTCAACGAGAAAGAAGACATTGATCAAGGGGTTGCGAATTTGAGGCAAAGGCTAGACACTAGAGGCATTCAACAAGAGCTTCTGGAGAGGTTGAATGAGGCACTATTCTTGCTAACCAAGTCAGGAGCTAGAATAAAGGATCTGGAAGCAACGGAAGCTAAAGACGAACGCAACCAGCAAGAGCTCGAGAATAGGCCAACCGAAGAGACACTGAGATAGCCAAACGAGTCCATGAAAATCGGCGGGGATGAGCTTGAGGATAAAAAGAAAGAAACACAAAGTTTACTAACAGAGTCGAGGGAGAGGATAAAGCAGCTCGAGGCGATGAATGCTGAGATTGGCGTTCGCCAGCGAGAGCTCGAGAATAGGTTCAAGGAAGCACAAAACATGCTTAAAGAGTCAAGAGATAGAGTGAAGGAACTCGAGGAAATGAAAGGAGGCAGCGAAGAATGGCTTAAGGATAGGCTAAAAGAAGAGTCAAGAGCTAGAATAAACGAGCTTGAAGCTAGTGATGGCCAGCAAGAGCTTGAGAATAAGTCCAACTTGCTAAGAGAGTCAAGAGAGAGAGTGAAGGAGCTCGATACAATGAAGACTGAAGCCGATAACAAGCAGAGAGAGCTCGTGGGGAGGTTGGACGAAGCTTTGAACTTAGTAACGCAGTTGAAATCCAGAGTGCAGGAGCTAGAGGCAATGACAGTCGAAGGTGGAGGCACTCAAAAAGATCTTGAGAGTAAGCTGATGGCAGCTGTGAAGATCTCAACAGAGTTGAAATCTCAAGTGAAGGATCTCGAGACCATGAAAGCTGAAGCTCAAATCACTCAAAGCTCACTACAAGAGTCGAGAACAAAAGTGAAGGAGCTTGAGGCATTATTGAAATTGAAATCGGAATGGTGGAAGAAGAAAGAGACTTTTAACCAAATTTTTATAGAACATCAGCTTGGTGTATTACCTGTGTGAGTGATCTAAGTCTTATTATTATTATTATTATTATTATTATTATTATTATTATTATCATCATCCAGTATAAGTTACTTTCCTGTGTTTTCTGAAAAAGATGAGTTGCTTATCCATTCAGGAACTAAAATTCGCATCTTAGGAGATCAAGCAAGAATTCCGGAAAATAAAGGAAAGCTACTCAGAAGAGTTCAATAACTTAGGCACTTTGTTATAGAATTTGATGATATAAGTAGATAGGGCATCTACTAACATGTTATAACAGCTTCGAAAATCAAGATTCTTGGCGACGCAGCGAAGAACTATCACCCTCTCCTTGCTGAAAATCAAAAGCTGCACAATGAGTTGCAGGAGCTAAAAGGTAGTACCTACATTGTTATACTTATTCCATTATCAACATAGTAAATCCAGAAATAGCTAATGCCTGACTTACACAGGAAATATTAGAGTCTACTGCCGGATAAGGCCGTTTCTCCCAGGGAAAAAGGGGAAACAATCGGTCATCGAATACATTGGTGAAAATGGGGAGCTAACGGTTGCCAATCCAGCCAAACCGGGTAAAGAAGGGCGCCGGTCATTTAGATTTGATAAAGTGTATGGCCCAACATCATCTCAAGGTTTTTATCTACCAATACATGCATCCCTACTTAGCTCATCGTCTCAACCATTAATCACTCGACTTTCAAATGCATGCAGCTCAAGTTTTTGCAGATACTCAGCCTTTGATACAATCTGTTCTTGATGGATTTAATGTGTGCATTTTTGCCTACGGACAGACCAGGTCGGGGAAAACATACACAATGGTAAGATACCAAATTTGTGAGAGTATACCAAATATATTGTTGTCATAGTGAACAATACTTGTCTACAGACTGGTCCGGATGTAGCAACTGAAGACTAATGGGGGGTGAACAATCGAGCATTGAAGAACCTTTTCACCATTACACAAGACCGGGGGAGCATCCTTCAATACGAAGTTTCTTTTCAGATGGTGGAGATATACAACGAACAAGTCTGTGATTTGCTCTCGAATGATGCTCAAAAGAAATATCCTTGTATATAATCCACTGCCAATTTACATTGTCATGAGAAAGACAGACGTATGTCAATTACATTTAGTTGATATACAAATGTGTTTGTGTTTGTGTTGCATCCATAACGTAGGTTGTTGACATAGTTGTCAGTTTGTCAATATAAGATAGTTATCAACTGATCATATCGCCCATATAAATTGACTATTTCTACACACCATTTACTTGGTTATCCTTGATTTGCACACACTTGACAAGCTCGCAGCCAAACGGGCTGGCCGTGCCAGATGCAAGCATAGAGCAGGTCAAGTCGACTGAAGATGTGATGAGACTAATGGATATTGGATTGCAGAATAGAGCTAAAAGCTCCACATCCATGAACTAAAGAAGCAGTAGATCACACAGGTACTTGTCATAATCTCGGCAATAATTCAATATTTGAAAAATGCTTCGATGCAACAACATCAAGATGTATATACGCAATGCAGTATCGTGTCAATTCACACACGAGGAATGGATTTGAAGAGGGGTTCTTCTTTACGAGGTGAAAGAATAGACGGGGTCAGAGGTGACGGGGGACAGGCTCAAAGAGGCGCAACACATCAACAAATCATTATCTGCGCTTGGCGATGTGGTGTTTGCGTTGTCGCAGAAGGCTGCTCATGTTCCGTACCGCAACAGCAAGCTCACTCAAGTCCTTCAGAGCTCATTAGGTAGGTAAGGTCGATAATATATTTGTAGTAACAGACATGAACGATGAATCCAACATGTTGGTTTGGTGGTTTATAGGAGGGCATGCAAAGACATTGATGTTTGTACAGATAAACCCTGATGCTACTTCTTTTATTAGAAATGGGCCACTCACCCCTTAAAAGGCCTCATAAGGGGGAGGGTTATCCACACTTATATAGATTAGATGGGATCTTTACCAAGTCGATGTGGGATAGAATTTAGAGGATTTAACACGCCCCCTCACGTGTGGGCCGGAAAGGGCATCGGTCTTCCATCACGTGGGTAGGCAATGCAAGAGAAACCATCATCGATGTGGGCCGGAAAGGACATCGGTCTTCCACTCGTGAGGTAGATAAGAGATAAAGAGAAAACCATCATCGACTTGGGCCCGCTCTGATACCATATTAGAAATGGGCCACTCACCCCTTAAAAGGCCTCATAAGGGGGAGGGTTATCCACACTTATATAGATTAGATGGGATCTTTACCAAGTCGATGTGGGATAGAATTTAGAGGATTTAACATATGTGAAATTTGGAGAATCGAATTGATGAACAAACATTGGAGAATCGAATTGACGGAGAAGATGAATTGAAAAGAGAAAAGGGGGGAGAAACTGCCGATAGTAAAGAGGAGAGAAATCTCTAATAACTACATTTTTATTAATTGGTGACTACAAAAATACAATGAGACGCCTTATATAGGCTGAAAACTAAAGGCTAAACAAACTAATTAATCCTAAACAATACATTTTGATTTTCCAATTTTCACAGCCTCCCTCAAGATGGAAGCATATCAAATGCAACCATCTTGACCAAAAAATCAAACCATCTTGACCAAAAAATCAATACAAAAGGAAAAGAGCTAACTAAAGCAAGCAGAAGATTCCAGAGACTGCTCATCAGTTTCTTCAACGCAAGATCAGTCTCAAAGCCAAAAACATATTTCATATTTCAGCTGAGAGAGCTCAACCTCCTTCATCCGAAAGCCAGAGAGAGGACCAAGGCAGATGGCCAGGCTTCAACAATCAAGGCTCAACAACAAATTTGATTAGGCAACTCCAATGTTGCAACCAAAATTCACCAATTGTTGCAATCACCAACATCAACTTCCAATCCCCCACCCAACGCAAGACCATGCAGTTGCAACCATGTTTGTGAACAAAGCATCCATCCACCAAATCCACTCCACAAGGATCTCCAATTCAACAACACACACACCAACACCAAATAGCCTTTCCTCCTCACCCAAACATTCACAAACCGAACCGAACAACCCAACATACCAATCCAACCGAACAATCGGTGAACAACAAATCAAACATCCGACATACAATCGGAAATACCGAACAATCGGTCAACAACAAAACAAACATCCGACATACAATCGGAAAATTAGAGACAAATCTAAAAACATATTCAGATTCAACAACAAATTTGAGAAAACATATTCTCAAAACGAAAAACAATCAACCGAATACAATCGGAGAGAGATACAAACTTGGATCATACAAATCCAATGAACAAAATATAGAGAAAATCGGAGCATACAACTCCATACTTCAACATACTACACCAAACATGAACAATCGGAATTGAAAAAAATAAAAAAAATCAATTGAGATCAGAGGATATAGAAATCACCGATCTAGAGTACATCGGCGGTGCGAAATCTCCATAGACTTGCGGATTGTGTAATTCTCAAGCAACGAGGAGTAAATGGAGGCGTCGGAGTTGAGATAATCATCCGGCGAATATGAGAGGAACAGATTGCTCCGAGAGAAACACACCGGCGAAGCATCGGTGGTGGCGATGGCGGAAAAATGAGCTCTGGAGTACATCAGCGGTGATGAGAACATCACTCTACACCACCAGCGCTTCTCCAATTCATTGGCGACGAGATCCGCCATTGACGACTAATTCCCGACGATCTCAAGCTCTCAATCGAGCAACCGCCATTAATTGAAAAAAAAAGAAAGAGATAGAGGTAATCAGAGGCGATAGATGCGCAACGGATTGCGCTCTGATACCATGTGAAATTTGGAGAATCGAATTGATGAACAAACATTGGAGAATCGAATTGACGGAGAAGATGAATTGAAAAGAGAAAAGGGGGGAGAAACTGCCGATAGTAAAGAGGAGAGAAATCTCTGATAACTACATTTTTATTAATTGGTGACTACAAAAATACAATGAGACGCCTTATATAGGCTGAAAACTAAAGGCTAAACAAACTAATTAATCCTAAACAATACATTTTGATTTTCCAATTTTCACATCTTTTAGTGAAACATTGAGTACTTTAAAATTTGCTGAAAGGGTGTCGGGAGTCGAGTTGGGTGCAGCGAAGAGCAACAAAGACAATAAGGATTCTCACGAATTGATGGACCAGGTACTCTATTTACATACAAATAATACAAACACTGCTATTTTATGTTTTAGACTGTAAATTAGTAAACAAAATGTGATGGTGATAGGTAACAACTCTGACACAGAGTTTAGCCAAGAAGGAGGAGGAGATAGAGGCGCTGCAGAAGCAAGTAAGTGGAGAGACAAAAGGTCCCACATCATTGAAGTAATTGAGGGAGGACCTTTTTTAATCCCATTTATTGTATAGCTATCAAAACGAATCTTCAAATTACTCTGGAGAGATTCGATCCTTAACAAATAATCTCTTTCCGAGGTGCAAAAATCTTAGGATTTGTTTGTGCAGTTAACGATGACTCCAATCACTTGCTCATGTTCCACGTACGAGTCTTTCTTTTACATTGTATACTAATCGATAAAGTAATGGTTACAAAAGATATTTCAGTCGGTACCTTATAGAAGTAATTTACCAATATTATCAACGTGGACAATCTAATGTGAATATTTGCTATTGTCAATCTAAAGTCATTTCTATTATGGATGAATGATGATATTAGAGTGAGTGTTGCATGAGAAATAGGATCACAAAGATAAAGATACTTCATACTGGTTAATTTGAATCTAAGACCTTGGTAATTATTTATTTCTAAATCTATAGAAGTGACATCGTGCATATGGTGTTAGTTAAACTATATTGTTTTGACTTGTCAACATGTGTGTGTTTTTTGCAATCCAATAATCATGACATAATGGGTAGTGGCGACTAACATTTGAGAATGAAGTAATTTTATAGAACTGTCTTGTCTTGGTGCACTGGAGATGTGAACAATGTTTGATTGTACCACGGATACCTAACTTGTTTTAATTTGTTATAGTACAATAAGTAATTATTTAAGTCGATCTAGTAGCAAGTTGATTAAGTAATGCACATAAATTATCTTAAAAATAAAAAAAAGAATTAAATTAAAAAAGAGCTAGGATATTGTAAGTAACACTGACGAGATGAGGTGCACAAAGACAAAGAAGTGGGGCCAGTCGAATCGCCGGTGGCCTAGGGAAGGCACGATAGTGCAAACCATCTCACTTTGCCAGGACGACTGGAGCATTGGGAGGTGGCGCGAGTCGGTGGTGGAAGGCGACACACAATAGTGACACTTAATAATATTCCTTATGTAATATGGATTTACATGGTAAATCAATATTAATCACAATAGTGACATAAATTAATATTCTTTAAAGACTTAAACTAAATTGGCTCAATTTAATCAAAGAAAAGTCTATTAGGATAAGACATATTCAAATTGGAGTACCATTTTGGATCTCTAGTAAAGCCCAACAAATACTTTATAAATATGACGAAATAATCAGATCACAAAAGCACTTGTCCCATAACTTAAGAATTTCAAAAATTTCAAAATTTCTATAGAGCCAGTTTGGAACACGAAATTAGAATTGAATTGAACCAGAGTTCTATGAAATTAAATTTGAAGGAATTGAATTGTAAGTCAATTCTAAATCCTTTGTTCACTAAAATGATATATAAAACTGAATTTGGAGGAATTAATATGAAGTGTGTGTACGTCGAGTGTGTAGTATATGTGTGTGCACTTTGTGTAGAGAAGATACCCAATTTTATAATTTTATAATTATTTGAAATTTCAATTATCTACTTCTGATATGAAATTCAAATTGTTAAATTGAAAGACTTCAATTCCACAATACCGAACGGAACAAGGAATTATTGAAATTCCTATCCAATATCTTTTCTTATATGCAAAAACTCATCCATCGTGTGTAAGGTAATTAAAAGACAACAATGCACGAAATTTGCTTATACTTCATTAAATTCTAGTGTAATTTATATGTATTCCTTAGATACTAACATGGCATTCTTAGATAGAATAGATTACAATAGACGAAACTCAGCACAAAAACGAAAACAATTATGGACCATATACCCTTAAATAAATAATGGGATATATTACCAAAGTAGCTCGCTCATCTACCCTCATCTATCGACGAATAGGAAATTGAATTTCTGGAGAATTCATCAACGTAAACACTTGTTGTATCAGCCTTGGTAGTAGCAGCAGTTTGGGTGGTGCTACCGTTTGTATTGTTAGTAAATCCAGTAGAAGTGGCCGTTGTCCACCGGCCTACACGGCCGTGAACTCCGGGTTTCCCGGGCTTGGGTAAAGTGAAAGAATCGCTTGATAGCATGAGATGGACTGCATTCATATCCGGTCTTTCTGCAACGCTAGCTTGGCAGCATAACAGCCCCAGTTGAATGCATATCGCAGCTTCTTCACGGGAATGTTTATCGAGGCTTTCATCGACTAGATGCAATGACTTCTCAGCTTCATATAATCTCCATGCCTACAAAGGTACGCAGCATCAGAATCCATTCGCTCTAAAGCAAAATCTCATTCAATTTAGTTTTCCACAAACAAAAAATTATGCCTCCAAATATATGAACTTGGAATTGGTATCTTATACGGATGTCAATTTCTGGCTACCGTGCCAAGCTGAAGTGGAAAATTAATGCCAACATCATTCAACACATCGACATTTTAAGCTAGACATATTAGAAGCGTGACTAAATAATCAGAAAGTCCATGTATATTAAGTGAAAGTTATTGAATTTACCATTATCTAATGTAAGATGATTTTCAGATTTAACTTTTTTAGAATAAGTGAAAAATATATGAATACTTTTTAGACTTACAATCTATACGTTTTAGTGTATGATATTAATGGGATGTAATCAAATGCAAATGTACAAACTCCAAACTATGATCTGGACTGTTAGAAAATGTCAACAAATGACAAAGTAATATCAACAGAAAATTTTAACACAGTATAAACGGTTGACGTTGTGTTGATATTTTCCGTTGATGTTATTTTGTCATCTTGGTTATTTTCTAACGGTCCAGATCATAGTTTGAAGTTTGTACAATATTTAGATGTTTGCATTTTATCACTACTATGATACTAGTACTACTAGTAATGTAATGTACTTACATAATTTAACAAGTCCGCCCTTTCTGCATCAAGAAACCTATCATGATTTCTCCTTCCACTGACAATCTCCAGAACCAATACACCGAAACTAAAGACATCGGTCTTCACCGATAGATATCCATGTATTGCATACTCTGGAGCCATATAGCCACTGCATCATATGTTAACAAGAAGACGGAGAAATGGGAAAAATAACAGAAATCGACAGAAACAGATATTGTATGTCTGCTTACTGAGTTCCAGAAATCCGGAATGTGTTCAAATGAGTGTCGTCCCCTGGAAACAACCTTGCCAGACCAAAATCTGAGATTTTGGGGCTTAACCGATCATCGAGTAATATGTTACTGCACTTTATGTCTCTGTGAATTATCCTTTCAGGGGCCTCTTCATGCAAGTAGAGAAGACCTCGTGCAATCCCTTTTACTATATGGAATCGTTTACTCCAATCCAGAAGCGGAGACTGTTTCTTATCTGCAAAACTATCAATGTTATCATGGAAGATACAAGTACAAAACAAATCAGATATCATGTATGAAGTGTACACGTCTAGTTAGAATCAAGTACCAAAAAGAAAGTAGTCTAGACTTTTGTTGGGCAAATACTCATAGATAAGCATCTTTTCAGGTCCTTCCGCACAGCATCCAAGCAACATGACTAGGTTTTTATGCTGAACCCTTAGCAACAATTTCACCTCATTTGTGAATTCTCTAATCCCTTGTCTTGAATTCATGGATAACTTTTTTACAGCAACTTCTTGACCATTTGACATCAATCCCTGAAACAAAAATTAGATGAACACATAAACATCAAAGCTGGCTACAGATTAGATTTTAACATAATTTTCAAACTTAATATTGACAAAAAGGTCCTCAACATCTTTTGATAGGAAAAGGACCTGTTTATGAAACTCTTATAATAAAGAACCTTAGAAAAATGAGCTAGTTGAGCATAAAATGTAGGAATATTTTCTGGAAGTGGGTTAAAGCATTACTTTACAAACAAAAAAATTCTGAAATAACTTTATGAACTCCTCAAGTTCCATCATACATTCAGGCCTATATTATAATCTACCGTCAACTGTTGGCATAAAAAACGATACTCCCTCCGTTCCAATCAGATGTCCACAAGTGGCACGGGATTGCACGAGATTTTAGGTGTAGTTATTAGGTCGAGTAAGAGAGAAAAATCTCGTGCACCTTGTGAAGAGTGGAGAGAGAGATTTATTTCCAAATATAGAAAATGAGAAAAATTAAAAGGAAAAGGTGGATATTTAGAATGGAACGGATGGAGTACTTAATATTACAAGTTTTCAGTCAAAACAATTTTCTGGTTAAGATGAAGAGAGAGTAAAAGTTCCCTATTTTTGTTCCGTCCATTTTTCTCTCTTTTTGATTACATCGGGATTTCCAAACTTAAATGCTTATCAATATCATGTTCACAATTTCACATGTGGAAATTACACTTATAACACATACTCTATTCTCCTTGTTCACAATTCTACTACGAGATGAAATGTACTTCCTTCGTTCATCTATCAACCAAAATTAATTTCATCCCCATTTATGAAAATATTCTCATCATTTTTTATCTATTTTTCTAATATTTTAATCCATATTTTCTCTTTCACTTTCTCTTCTCTACTTTATCAATTGCTTATCAATTGCGCATTAAAACCAGATGCGAGCAAACTCAACTTATTCAGATGCTTTCATTTTTTAGGGAGTGGATATAGATAGAGTTTGATTCAAGTGATAGTGCAATAAATTACTAATCATAAATTAAAATGGAAGGATAAAACTAAGTAGCAATTGAAAATGATCCAACTTTTTGTAAACACTGAACAGAACCACACCTCCTTTATTGAAGTGCATCTATTTTCAAATTTTGGATTTATTTTTGTTTTCCGGATATTTTATACAATTTCAGTTTACTTCTGTTTGGATTTCGGTTTTCAGGTTTCAATTTCACAGATAGTTCAGTTCGATTTGATTTCAAATTTGTGAGTTTTTGGTTTGGGCAAAATTTGATCCAAAAATCGAATACTCACCCCCAATTAAAATTCGTGTAGCTTATAAATAAGATTATTTTTCATGAGCGTAGGGAGTTTAATATAAACAGCGCCTTTTCACAGGCTAAAAGTGGAACTGAATCATATTTAGAATCATTAATCTCCATGACAAATTTAAATTTGAATAGCTAATTAACAAAATGTGTCGTCCTCTACCGAAAAGAGGAATTAATTAGGTTGAATTGAAATTGAATTACCTTGTAAACGGGGCCAAATCCGCCGTGGCCAAGCTGATTCAGCTCGGAGAAGAAGTTAGTGGCGATTTGCAGCGTCTCGAGCTTGTAGAACAAATCGGAGGTATCCTCCGCCACGTCGGCAGCAGAGTCGGCGGCGGCGGGGCTCAACCGTCGGCGTAGACAGCCACAGATGTCGGAAAACAGTCCCATCGAGGAGGCATCAAAGAGAAAGCAACTGCCGTGGCTTTCTCAAAACACACCACACTAAAATCCAGGATGAATATATTCTCTAATCTCTCTCTTGAGGGAGAAAGCGCGTTGGTTGGGCGCTGTTTCTTCAACGAATTTGCAACACAACGATTTCAGATTCATTGAAGATTAAGAATGGTCAAAGACGTTTTATACTTAAAAATGATGTTGACGTAGAATCAACGGATTTGAACTTACTTTTCCATTTATTTTAACAGTGGTCTTTGGTTGAATCTATTCGCCCTTTTGATTTGTATTCTTATTTCATTTTATTTTTTAATCTTTAATCACTTTATAATGCTACGTATTTAATACTCCCTGATCCGCTCCATAGTAATGGACACATTTTTTTCCGATACGTAGATTAAGAAAAAAATTGTGTTTATGACTTAAGTAAAAGAATAATAAAGTAGGAAATGAAAAAGGTTGAGAAAGTAAAAGAGAATAAAGTAAAAGATAATAAATATGTTTATTTTTATTAAAAAGGAAAATTACTCCACTATTATCTAACGTATCAAAATAGTAAAATGACTCAATTACTATGGAACTGAGGGAGTATATATTTGCTAAATAAAATACGTTCTATGTCCCACAAATGAAAATAGGGCTTTCTAAACCTAACTAAAGTGTTGGTTGCCCAAACTTTGAATCAGACTCGGGACCGAACAATGTTCAGTTAGTGTGCTATCTGTTCGACAGTGTACTAAACAAATATCTATTAGATCAATTTTTTTTTTGAATTTATGCGTCTAGGAGTGGTGGATCACGAGACTTCAGGATTGTGAGGCGAGCTTCTGGAACCAGAGGCGGATCTTGAGGGGGGTGTAGGGGTTGGCAGCGGAAGCGTGCATGAAATCGATCACATAATATCTTGATCTATTTAGCAGATCATTTAGACAAAATCTATTCGCGCAATTCTCACATGTATCATGCTCATAACTTGAATTTAATCATGCTTTAGCGTAATTGAAACCTAACATGCTTACTACGGAATTAGCCACTTTACCTCGTTGATTTTCTATAGAATCGAAGTTGGCTAGCGCCTTCTCCACTTGAAGATCTTGAGTACTAAACCACAGATCTTCAGACTGGTTCTCGGACTGTAAACTGATATCAGTGTGGGCTGATCTCACCAGAATACTAGGACTTAAATAAAGAAGACGAAAACTGCTCACGGAGGGAGTTGAAAATCGTCCCTCTTCCAGAAAGAGAGGGGGACGAAAATTATGATAATAATTAAGTCTATTTTCTGTCTCGTTTGTTCTCCTATTTATATTAAGTCACATATTGAGCCCAGTCAAAGATCTATGGAAGAATTTGGATATAACCTCCCCCAATTAGTTTCTTACTAATTAAATTGAACTCACAATTTAATATAAGCTTATATTGGAATATTACGAGCAGCCACTACAGAAGTAATATTGCACTGCCCATCCAAATCCGAAATTACAAGTAATCCAGGTTTCCATTTGTTTGTCGTTCATTTCCCGTGCTTAAAATAGAAACGTCCATTAATTAATTAATTTCTGCTATGAACTTAATTAATTAACATATTATTAACTCCAAGAGTGGACTTAGCAAGAAACGCTTATTTATTATTCATAGAGTAATCAAACTCCAACTAGCTAGGTTCCGAATAATAAAACCTTGTTTCGAGCTCCTTTTGTGGACGTTATCACACGAGACTCACCTCGCGCACGATTCAATATAATAGCAATCTTAGCAACCCTAGATATTAATTACCACTACCCAATATACCAGGATTCTTGGGTTGCGAAAAACCCGCACCATTTGGTAAGTCAAAGTAGTGCATAATCAATACCGTATGCTCAATGCTAACGTACATCGATTAAGAAAATAATTATCAAGACCTCGTCCTTCAGTATATAGCATAAAGACTCATATTGCTGTTAGATCCAATTCAGTGCTATACCACACCAATGTCATCTTATTTCAGTAATACTTAGAAATATGCAGATCGACATTGCAACCTTTCACAATAGGTAGTATAGGCCTATCTAGGTTGTGAAATTCTTATTTTTCTTTGTTCATAACTGACCGTGTTACCTTAAAGTGGAGGACGCCCACAACCGGTCTACTAAAACAAAGACTTAGACTTTGTTACGTTGCTTATACATTTAAATATGCCATAAACATTCATTAAATGTAAAACATAACAACATTATGATAAAAATAATCTGTTGCATCCATTGGAAAATAAAATATAGAGTCTTATAGTATTTAATCACTCGAAAGGTGATTTCTAGTATACAAACTCTAACAATCTCCCACTTATACTCAAAACAGCTTTCGAGTATACAAAATAAATGTGCACTACGTCTAATTCTCCCACTTATACTGAAAGCGAGTTGAGGTCTTGAATGAGTCGATCTCCCATCCTTTCAACATGGTGTTCGAACGGTTTCACCGCAAATGCCTTTGTAAAAGAATCTGTCAGGTTGTTCTCGGACGCAATCTTGACCACTTGTATGTCTCCTCTCTTCACTATATCTCTAATGATATGATACTTCCTCTCTATGTGTTTTCTCGCTTTGTGAGCCCGTGGTTCTTTCAAGTTTGCCACTGCACCAGAATTGTCACAATAAATGGTGATGCTCTTGGGCAGATTCGTAACCACACCTAAGTCCATAAGGAAGTTATTGAACCATACAGCCTCTTTTGCAGCCTCCGAAGCGGCCACATATTCGGCTTCCATGGTATAGTCCGCGATGCATTTCTGCTTCATACTCTTCCAAATTACAGCTCCAACTCCTAAGGTGAACACATATCCAGAAGTAGATATTCTCGAGTCCTGATCAGCTTGAAAATCTGAGTCAGTATATCCCAAAGGACAGAGCTCGGGTGCATTGTAAACTAGAGCATAGTCCTTAGTCCGTTTAAGGTACTTGATTATGTTCTTTACGGCAGTCCAATGTCCTTGGCCCGGATTCGACGGATATCTTGCCACCATGCCAACAACAAAGCAAATATCAGGCATTGTACAAAGCATAGCATACATGAGACTTCCAACTGTCAAAGCATATGGTATCTTTCTCATCTCTTCTATCTCAGATGGCGTTTTGGGGCACATCTCTTGAGATATATGGATGGCATGTCTAAAATGTAAGAAACCTTTCTTGGCATATTGCATGCTAAAGCGACTAAGTACAGTGTCGATGTAAGGTTCTTGAGACAAGCACAACGTCCTCTTCTCTCGATTCCGAAGAATCTTGATTCCGAGGATGTGTCTCGCGTCTCCCATATCCTTCAACTCGAACTGGTTCGACAACCAAGTTCGTACTGATGACAACATCTTTTTATTGTTTCCAATTAGAAGAATGTCATATACATATAAAACTAAGAACACAACATTATCCTTTTCAACCTTCTTATCCACGCAGCTTTCATTTGGGCACTTTTCGAATCCAAACTTATGAACAGTCTGATCGAAACACTGGTTCCATGATCTAGATGCTTGCTTGAGGCCATAAATGGCCTTCTTAAGCTTCCAAACCATGTGTTCCTTGCACTTTACGACATATCCTTCGGGTTGTTCCATGTAGATGGTCTCCTCAAGACTCCCGTTCATGAACGCAGTAACGTCCATCTGCCACACATCCCAATCCATGTAATCAGTTATAGACACAAGTATCCGGATCGATTTGAGCATGGCCACTAGGGAGTAGTAGGCATGGATTTTGATGGTAAGTTGTCTAAAATATGACTCGCAGAAAGCAAGGCATGTCCCCAAAACGAAATAGGTAGCCGTTCATAACTTATCATCGACCGAACCATGTTCAACAAGGTTTTATTCCTTCTTTCAGCCACGTCGTTCTACAAGGGCGTTCCCAGTGCGGTCAGTTGGGATTCAATTCCCGCCACCGATAAGTAGTCAAAAAACTTGACACTGAGGTACTCGCCTCCGCTATCAGATCGCAGGCTTTTGATACTCTTTCCTTAATACGTCTCCACATATGCCTTAAGCTCTTTGAACTTGTCCAAAGATTCAGACTTGTGGCGCATCAAATAGACAAATCTAATTTTTGAGAAGTCATCAATAAAGGTGATGAAGTATCGAAAACCGCATCTTGCCTCGGTAGACATTGGTCCACACACATTGGTATGAACGAGCTCAAGTACTTCCTTAGCCCTATTGCCCTTAGCCTTAAAAGGACTCTTGGTCATCTTGCCTTCCAAGCAGGATTCGCATGTATGAAACGACTCCTTCTCTAGACCTTTGATAAGGTCTTGGTCCACAAGAGAATGGATCCTTCTTTCATTGGTATGACCAAGTCTACGGTGCCATAAGTATGTTTCGTTCATTGAACTTGAAGATTCATTTCTTTTCCTTGAAATTTTTGATGTTGTATTAGTTCTGATTTGTGATTATTAAACTGTGTAGATGTGATTGTGTACAGATTGTTTTCCATGATACCATGATAGATATAAGAACCATCTTCTTAACAACGCAATTGTCATTAAAAGAAATCGAATATCCAACAAAAACCAATTTAGAAACTGAAATTTAATTTCATCTAAAAGAAGGTATAAACAAAACATTCTTTAAAATAAAAAATCTATCACTACTAAAACGCAAATAAACGTCTCCCACTGCAACGGCCGCCACTTTAGTAGCGTCGCCCAGCTGGACCTCGATCTCCCCATCATATAGCCGTCTTGTCACCTCTATTAAGTTAGGATCAAAACAAATATGATCAGTAGCTCCAGTGTCAATAACCCACGTATGAGTAGATGTCGAAGCCAAACATGACTCAACCACTAGAGCTTGGTGCATACCGTAGCCTTGCCCTTTTTAGGACAATCTGGCTTCCAATGTCCCTTCTCTCCACACTTGAAACACTTCCCCGAAGGCTTCTTATTAGCCTTCTTCTTCTTTCACTTAGCATTCTTAGCCGCAACTAGGTTTGGTGCCCTCTTCTTTCCTACGCCAGGCTTAGAGCCTGTGGAATGATGCGCCAAACTCAGCATAGCTACCTTCGCTTGAACTGAAGTTTAGTCAACAACTATGCCAAGGTGTAATTCCTTTTGTTCATCTCGAAGTTGAGCTTGAACTGCTGGAAGCTATGGGGAAGACCCTGAAGGATAATAGTCTCTTGGGACTCGGGATCGATCGTCCCTCCCAAAACCTCAATTTGGTTGAGGTGGCTCAACATCTCGAGGACATGGTCCCGCACAGACGTTCATTCCTTCATTGTCTTCGTCATAATACTCCGAAAGGCTTGAGACTTAGCCGCTCGATTCTGAGTACCAAAGAGATTTGTGAGATTTTGAATAATCTCGGCGGCAGTCGCCATGGCAGAATGCTGATGCTTGAGCACTGAAGACATAGAAGCCAACATATAGAACTTAGCCATCTCATTCGCCTTATGCCACCGTTTATGCGCATATCTAACTCCTGCCGCGGCATTTGCCGCCGGCACTGGAGGCTGTGGAGTAGTGAGCACAAACATGTACTCTTCAGCTGTGAGAACGATGTCCAAATTTTGTTTCCATTGTATGTAATTTTGGCCCTCGAGTTTGTTTTCTTTAAGAATTGCAGAAAGAGGATTGAATGACATTTTGACGATTTAGTTTGCACTGCAAAACAGAAGATTTACTATTTGTCATAAACTTATGTAAGAAATTTGAGTATATTAACCATAAAACTTTTCAAAATCTTACAACTGTAAATTTAAAATTTTGTACCCTCCATGAGAGGTCAATACACATTAAAATTTTAGCATTTTACTGGTCACAACAATAACGAATAGTTAGAGAGAACATAATGGCATGGCCGCCTAATGTTGCCTAAGCAAGACCACCAGATTTAGCATTACAGAATCTCATTTCTACAACACACTCCCATAACAATGTTCATGTGCTCCTAATAAAATCAAGCTATCTCATAAATTCTGTGTGAACTCCTGAATCTCGCAGTTTGTTGGGATTATTGTCCCCACATAATGGGTGACGATAATATTAGAAACCACATTCTCATTCATACTATTTATGTTTGAGAAGTTAGCCCTCATGAACTTACTATTTCCTAGGATTATTGTCCTCACATAATGGGTGGCGTTAATATTGGAAATTAGCTTCACAAATTGCAGACTAATCGATGGAGACCATATACAAACATTAAGTTCGTAATTGTAGCTTAGATATTTTGGTTATGGTTTTTCTTTAATTATCCTTAGCCTTAAGACAGAAAAAAACTTAATTAAATTCTGTTGGCATTTAATTGACTGGATAATTAAATCTTTTATTATCTTTTAGTATCTTACTTTAGGAAATTAATTATTCTAGAATTTAACTCTTATTCACGTCTACTATAAGATATTTCTAAAATAAATGAATTATTTAAATCTTAATTAGACATGAAAAATTAAATTCAAATTATTTCCATGTTCAAGATTAGGAAGAAAAATTTAATTATTTAATGTATTGCTACATATCCATCCTTATTGGGATTCTAGATATATAATAATTAGGAAACTATTAAATTATTCTTGTCCATATCATCTAGGAATCAAAATAATAATATTTATTTTCATAGATATAGTCAGTAATTTAAATATTCCTAAATTCTAGGGAAATCTTCCCAAAATATTTTATTTCCATTAAATAATAATACTTTAATGATATCTTTTAATTAGGGAATAATCATGAAAATAATCCATCATCGATATCTCATCGCACGAGGTTTGCACGAACGATGAACGACGAAATATTCCGATGAGTTCGTCGTCGGAAAACCGACGCACCTAGCCGCACGCGCGTCTCGGCCAGCGGCGTGCGCACAGGGCGCCGCTGCTCTTGGCCACGCATTGCGCTTGCCTGGTTCAACGTCTCGACACGTCTGGCATCCGCTGCTCTCGGCCAGGAGCACGCACGGTGGCGTGACTCATCTCGGCCAGCGAGGCGCCTGACGTCTCGCCTCCCAGCCGCTCCTACTGCACCAGCCAGCTCCCGCACCTGGCCACGGTGCTCTCGGCCGTGGCTGGAAGCTGCTACCGGGACTTCCGCCTAGGCTTCTGGCCTTGGTGGCATCTCGGTCTTTGGATGGTTCTCGGTTGAACCATCCGTTGCCCCTCCTTTCTCCGTCAGCCTTGTGCAGGTGCCGCCTATGGTTTGGTCTCGGTCGGCGGCGCGCACGAGGCCTCACTCGCCTGCGCGTCACATCGTGATCGTGACCCTCGGCTCCCACTAAGTTGACGACCCTATCGGCGCATGCGCCGACAGATCACACGTCTTGTACGATCCAAAAATTCAAGTTCTTTGATTCGATAGTTCTTGACTTCATCATGCATAAAATATAAAACAAAAACAGCAAGAACATGCTTCGCAATCAAATAACACATGCATACATGAATTTCGTGAAATTTAAATCCAAGTAATCAGAGCCAAAGACTTGCTCTGATACCAATTGTAGGGGTTGGCAGCGGAATCGTGCATGAAAGCGATAACATAATATCTTGATCTATTTAACAGATTATTTAAACAAAATCTATTCGCGTAATTCTCACATGTATCATGCTCATAACTCGAATTTAATCATGCTTTAGCGCAATGGAAACCTAAAACATGCTTACTACGGAATTAGCCAGTATACCTCGTTGATTCTCTAAATAATCGAAGTTGGCTAGCTTCTTATCCACGTGAAGATCTTGAGTACTAAACCACAGATCTTTTGACTGGTTCCCGGACTGTAAACTGATATCAGTGTGGGCTTCTTATCCACGAAAACTGCTCACGGAGGGAGCTGAAAATCGTCCCTCTTCTAGAAAGAGAGGGGGACGAAAATTATGATAATAATTAAGTCTATTTTCTGTCTCATTTATTCTCCTATTTATATTAAGTCACATATTGGGTCGTGTTAGGGATCTGTGGAAGAATTTGGATATGACCTCCCCCAATTAGCTTCTTACTAATTAAATTGAACCCACAATTTAATATAAGCTTATATTGGAATATTACGAGCAGCCACTACCGAAGTAATATTGCACTAGCCATCCAAATTTGAAATTACAAGTATTCCGGGTTTCCATTTGCTTGTCGTTCATTTTTCGTGCTTAAGATAGAAACGTCCACTAATTAATTAATGTCTGCTATGAACTTAATTAATTCACATATTATTAACTCTAAGAGTGGACTTAGCAAGTAACGCTTATTGATTTTGGCACTTTTTGAATCCAAACTTATGAACAGTCAGATTGAAACACTGGTTACATGATCTAGATACTTGCTTGAGGCCATAAATGACCTTCTTAAGCTTCCAAACCATGTGTTCCTTGCACTTTACGGCATATCCTACGGGTTGTTCCGTGTAGATGGTCTCCTCAAGATTCTCGTTCAAGAACGCAGTTTCAACGTCCATCTGCCACACATCCCAATCCATGTAATCTGCTATAGACAAAAGTATCCGGATCGTTTTGAGCATAGCCACCGGGGAGATGGTCTCGTCGTAATCGACTTCTTCCCTTTGGGTATACCCCTTAGCCACTAGTCTTGCTTTAAAGACTTTAAATCGTCCACCGATTCCACGTTTACGCTTATATATCCACTTGCTCCCAATGGCGGTACAGCCTTCGGGTAGGACGGACAAATCGTAGACGTCTTTGTCTATCATATATTGTAGTTCCGAATCCATTGCTTTCACCCATTAGCAATGATCGACATCCACCTGCGCCTCTGCAAAGTTCTAGGGATCTAATACATTGCTGTCCGAGAAGTGATCCATAGATTCCCCCAAACCAATGTATCTATCGGGCTCATGAGAGACCCTCCCACTGCGGCGCGGCACTACAATACTTGGAGTAGAAGTTGAAATTTCGGTAAGTGTTCGTACATTAGGTACGGGTTCTTAGTTAATAGAACCTGTGACAGAAGTTAGCTCGTCAAGAGCCACTTCACTGCTAGGTTTATGACTCATTACGAAGTCTTCCTCTAAGAATGTCGCGTGAGTACTCACAATGACTTTCTTGTCCCAGAGACTATAGAATTCATAAGCTTTCGATCCTCTAAGGTACCCTATAAACACACATACCTCCGTCCTTGATCCCAACTTAGTTGAATCCTTTTCCAATACATGAGCCGGGCAACCCCAAATCTTGAGATGTGCTAGATTGGGCTTGCGCCCAGTCCATAACTCATAAGGAGTAGTAGGCACGGATTTTGACGGTAAGTTGTCTAAAATATGACTCGCACAAAGCAAGGCATGTCCCCAAAACGAAATAGTCATCATTGACCGGACCATGTTCAACAAGGTCCTATTCCTTCTTTCTGCCACGCCGTTCTACTGGGGCATGCCCGGCGAGGCCATTTGGGATTCAATTCCCGCCACCGATAGTAGTCCAAAAGCTCGGCACTGAGGTACTCGCCTCCGCGATCAGATCGCAGGCTTTTGATACTCTTTCATTGATACGTCTACACATATGCCTTAAGCTCTTTGAACTTGTGCAAAGATTCAGACATGTGGCGCATCAAATAGACATATCCAATTTTTGAGAAGTCACCAATAAAGGTAATGAAGTATCGAAAACCGCCTCTTGCCTCGGTTGACATTGGTCCACACACATCAGTATGAACGAGCTCAAGTACTTCCTTGGCCCTATTGCCCTTTGCCTTAAAAGGACTCTTGGTCATCTTGCCTTCCAAGCAGGATTCGCACGTATGAAACGGCTCATTCTCTAGAACTTTGATAAGGTCTTGGTCCACAAGAGAATGGATCCTTCTTTCATTGGCATGACTAAGTCTACGATGCCATAAGTATGTTTCGTTCATTGAACTTGAAGGTTCTTTTCTTTTCTCTGAAATTTTCGATGTTTTATTGAGTTCTGGTTTGCGATTATTAAACTGTGTAGATGTGATTATGTACAGATTGTTTTCCATGATACCACGACAGATATAAGAACCATCATTCTTAACAACGCAATTGTCATCAAAAGAAATCGAATATCCATCAAAAACCAATTTAGAAACTGAAATTAAATTTATTCTAAAAGAAGGTATCAACAAAACATTCTTCAAAATAAAAAATCTATCACTACTAAAATGCAAATAAACGTCTCCCACTGCAACGGCCGCCACTTTAGTAGCGTCGCCCAGCTGGACCTCGATCTCCCCATTAAATCAGGATCAAAACAAATATGATCAGTAGCTTCAGTGTCAATAACCCTAGTATGAGTAGATGTCGAAGCCAAACACGACTAGACCACTAGAACTTGGTGCATTCCTGTAGCCTTGCCCTTTTTAGGACAGTCTGGCTTCCAATGTCTATTCTCTCCACACTTGAAACACTTCCCCGAAGGCTTCTTATTAGCCTTCTTCTTCTTTCCCTTAGCATTCTTAGCCGTAACCGGGTTCGGTGCCCTCTTCTTTCCTACGTGAAGAGGACGTGATCGTTGCTGCTATGTAAAAGTAAACTCAGAATTCAGTCGTTGTCACAACAATCCCGCTTCAAAACCTCAACCCTCTATACTATTGGCTAGTATAGGGAAGTCGGGATCGAATCCACGCAACAAGAGGGTTGAGTTTTAACTACTAGATCTGGGAAATTAAAACTAATCTATTCTATCTACTGGATCCAGAGAACTGAAGGTGCTTCAAATGTAATTGCAATCATTATTTGAAACTGAAAATTAACTTTAAAGCATACACCAAATTTCATGGGTCAAGCAAAATAAGTTTCCTAAAACAGCTAGACAACAGAGCATAAAAAAAGTAACAGAACAGATTTCCCTAAATAGCTACTGACAAGAAAGCTGCAACTAACAAACTAAAGTAGATCTGATTCTAACTACCGATTATCTTCATCTTCTTCAGTAAGCAAACATGAACTAGAACAAAAACAGATCATACTTCAAATCGAACATTAAACGAGACGAATAAGCTAAATATCACCAGATCTAATCTACCAGGTCAAGCAAATCAACAATAACAGACAATTCCATGCAGATCCAAAAGTACGTACTCAGATTCAAACATTAAAAATGAAATATCTACTCTAGATCTAACAGATTCAACTCCAACAAACCAGATCCACAACATCCAATCCCCGATTCAACTCCGAATCAAGCCAACAACCAACAGAGCCACTGAGATCTCTCCGATCTCAACTTAAAACATCCAACAGTTGCGAAAAGCATTCAGATCAATAAATAAGCAGTAAAGCATCAGAATCAGAACATAAACAGAAAATAGAAACTAGATTAAGCATCAAACTGCAAATGTAGCCCCAAAACAGTCGCCGAACTTCTGGCAAGGAAGTCGGCGAGAGAAAGTACGTGCGAAAAAGTAAAATTGTTTCTTCGCCCTTATCAGGACGGTGTTACACTTCCAAAACAACACCACATTACCCCGGATTTCCCATCTGAAAACCTAATGCATGTTGAGCCAAGAGTGAAAAAGAGTGAGCCGAAAGCTCCTAAAGATTTTTTTTAACTAAGAACGAATGATTTTCTAACTAAAAAGAGAGCTTGCCACTAAGGATTTTTCTATCTAACTCACTCCTTTCTTTCTTCTCTTCTTCTTCTATTTATAGCTGTGGCTCCAATCCCTAGGGTAACAATCTTCTTGATTTAACATTTGTGCCCTTGACGATTTCGCTCCTTTTCTTCACTTTTTGTCTTCTTTTTCTCTGCCCTGGTGATTGATTTTCGTTCCTAGGTCTGGCAGATTATTCACGCACCTGGACTTACAATTACACGTTAGCACCATAGAAAACATAGAATTTAGATCCAAAACAGATGCATGAAATGAGCCTTATCAAACTGCTCATACTTAAACCATGCTTGTCCTCAAGCATGAAAGACAAAAAAAAGAAATAAGGCAACTTTCAATGCATGTTCCCCTTTTAACCGACTCTAAGAAAAGAAAACAAAACACAAACTCCTAGTCCTAGACTCAAAAAGACTTTGACAAAGAAAACAGACACGAACAAACACAAGACAAAGAGAAACGTAACACACAAGTACATAAACTGGTATTTTTTCATAGCAGTCGTCCCCACAAGTTTAAGGTCAATCCAAGTATCTTACAGCCTCAGATTCTTCCCCCTCCCTTCGTCTATTTAGTCAAGCTATCAGTTTGTCAAGATAGCCTTAAATTTTACTTCCTGTTGGATTCACTCGATCACTCATTCCTCACCAGGGATGTTAGGATCATTCACTCTTTATTTTGCCGTGCCACTGATGCCTTAAGATCAAATGCCACAGAATAGTTCCTTAAGGTCTTTCGTTGGGTTATAATGGGGCTAGGGGATTACAGTGTATATCGGTGAGAATCCTAAGGTCCTAAGTTTGAAAAGTATAGGTAAAACATGATACAAACATGTGAACTTAGGGGCAAAACTTGGTAACAACCTCCCGTGTATGATATCTTCTTTCCCAATATTTTGGAGATGTTCCCTGGCTAATTGGCCTTATTTTCCCTACTTTATTTTCATTGGGCCATATGATTTTTTCTACCCTTCTTTTTTTCTGTATTTTTTCTTAGGTCAGGTTACAACTGTTCCTGCCCATTTTTTTTTCTAACTTCTTTTTTTCCTGGGCCTGATGACATGTATATATATTTTTTGTTTGCCCATATTCTAACCACTTTTTCTCGGGTCAAGTTACAACTTTCCTTGTCCGTTTTTTTTTTTCCTAACCTTTTCTCATTTTTCCCTTGTTTCTCAATCTATCTTTTACCCCTACCGTCGAGCTACTCCATCTCTGCCCCCTTGTTCACATGGCATGAAGGCTTAGAGGTTTTAAAGAAAATGGATAAAGTTTAGTACAAACCCAAAGTGTTCGCTAGGGGGTGCCTTTCTAGTGAGGCAGGTTCAGCAGGTTCGAAAGAATTAAGCTCAAAATGGTTATTCCTATTGCCTTTAGTCCTTACTATCTGTGTCACTTTTCTCTTAGTATCAATAGCAGCCACTCTATTATTTTCAATGTGATTAGTAGAAAGTGTTCTACTCTAGGCTTATAACTAACTTTTAAGAGGGCTTCACAGTTAGTTTCAAATTAAGGCATTTTCTATTATTCTCACTTCATCTAACTGACTTTGATTTATTAAGGAAAAGAGTTTCACAAATTGGCATGTATTCTCTCTTCAATTACTCTCCCTAAGGGCTTTTACTATTTATTATACCAGTTATGCAGACGCAAACACAGAACCTAAAAAGAAACTTCTACTGATTCTTAGACCTAACAAAGTATTTACATGCTTGACACTAACTACACTAACTGCTCTCCCCCTCCCACCTCATTTATGCTTGTCCCCAAGCAATCCCAATGAGGTGGAAACACGGAAGTTAGTGACTACAACCAAACAGAGATCACAAGCATAAGAAAAAAACACAAACTTCTCACACTTAGACCAAGAATTGGGCTAAGTGTAAGAAGGTAAAAAAAACAAGACATATATACATAACAGCCTCATCACACTTAGGCCAAGCCATGGACTAAGTGGGAAGAGTTACACAAGAAGCACAAAAAACAATACATGCTAAGCACACAAACTCCTCACACTTAGGCCAAGCCATGGCCTAAGTGGGAGAAGGTATAAGAACAACAAGAACCTAGCATGCATACTACTACACAAAACTAAAAGTAAAAAACTAAAACTGAAAGTAAAATTTACTTGGTTTACTTGGGGGTGATCAATTTGGACCCTAGTCTCCACGGGGACCAGGCTTCCGGGCTTTCTTGGGGTGTGGTGGTAGTGGTGCATCATCCTTCTTCTGTCTCTTATTCGATGTTCCGACAGAGTGAACTGGTGGATCCTGAACAGTGGTAGCAATGTGCGGCTGGGCAGAGAGGATCCGTTATTCGACCACAGATACCATCTTTAACATGACGTCGATGGCTTGGGTCATTTTCTCCGTCTGAGCTTCTATCATCCTCCTTTGAGATTCAGCAGCTTCGCCCAGCTTCCCCAGCATTTCCTCCATTCGCATCCTCCATTCATCGTCAGATTCTTTGGCCGGCATTTTGTCTTCTTCTTGCTTTGGCTTACAGCCACCACCTCCTGCCCGCCAACCTCATAAAACCGGAACTCACCATCCTTGAGTATGGTGAGTCCGTTGTTAAAGAAGAAAGGGAGATCAAAACTCCCCGAGGTGTCGCACATAGGCAGGTTGGTGACTGAATCAGCAACCTTCATTACTACATTTCTTTTGAGGAAAGCCCCGAGCAGGTTGCACGTATAGAGGAGGCGATCAAAATGAGTTTGAACCATGTGACAGGTATGGGCTATCCAATAGCCCAGATGGACCTTAACTCCGTTTAGCATACACCACATGAAGTAAAGTTCTGGCGTGGTGAGAGTGGCACCAACTTGTCCCAAAAGGTTGTATCCGATGTAAACTTGGGCCATTCGGAGGACGGGATCAGTGATATGTACTCCTTTAGAGCAGCTAGTCTTAAATTTTCCCCCTCTCTTGTGAGCAACAAACCTCCAAGCTTCTTCGGCATTGAATCCCTTAGTCTTTTTGGGTGGGCCGATTTCCCTCTCGGTCCAGGAACCTTCCTCATCCTCTTCAAGTGTGAAGAGGCCCAACCGTAAGGACCATTCCCTGATACTCAACAGGAACTCCTGGTTGAACAAGCGGAAAGTGATGGTGTAACACCCCGACTTTTTTGTTTATTCTCGAAAGGACGTTGTTACGCATCCAAATTTTTTTTCGCCTTTATTTATTCATCGAGAGAAGTATTTCACATTTTGAGCCAAACAATTATTCTTTCCTAGCCCAATTTGAAACTCAGTTGTCATGAGCTCAAAACTTTTTAATTCTTCCTTCTTTGAGCCCAAAATTAATCCTCTTAATTTTAATCTAAGAATATCTATCACTCTTCAATATCAAATCTACTGTAGTTATCTCAAATCTCTCCACCACCCTAATAAAGAGGAATATAATTAGTCAAATCTTTTCCCATGGAGATATATATATTCCATTAATTCCACAATTTATACCATTCTCTCAAAATTCCAAGAGACAAAACGTGAGGTAGAGGAGAAAGCGAGAAGCAGAGAGAAAAAAGGGGAACAAGGTTTATGATACAGATAATGCGAATCCGAAGAAAAAAAAGCTAAATCGGAGACTAGAGATAGGCTGAATAACGTGGTCGTGAGCTGAAAAATCAAATTGATAGCTTTGAACCTGGAATTGATTCTAAGGCTTTCGGATAACGATGAATTGAGTCCAGAGGAAGTCAATGATGTGAAGGATTTCTTGGATGAATATGTTGAAAGAAATCAGGAAGACTTTGATGAGTTTAGTGATGTTGATGAGATTTACAGTTCCTTACCTCTAGACAAGGTGGAGTCTCTTGAAGATCTGGTTACAGGTCCTCCAAGTCTTGTTAAGGGAGTCACTGCCCCGAGTGCAGTTATATCTACGAAAACTTTCCTAACAGAAGTAGAAGCCGGACGAGGATGCGAGGCATTTTTTTATGGCGGGTGACAGGACGAGCGGTGATGAGAATTGCCACGGCAAGGAAGCGAGACAGCGGCGGCCGGAGGAAATGGACGACTGTTTTATAAGAAATTTCTGGTATATTTTGGATTGGAGAGAATCTGTTTGGGATAATTTGATTGGATTTTTGAGAAGTGACAGGAGTTGAGGGTGAAACAAGAGCTTTTGAGGTAAGTTTTAAAGAGAAACTTCATAGTCTTTAGCACTTTCTATTTTCTTCCTTGTCGAGTCCATCACTGTTCCCTTGTAAAAATTCTCTAGTTAGAAAATCAGGTAGAGAATTGTTTTCTCCTTTTATAAATTCAATTTCAAAATCAAAAACATAAAAAATAGCTTGCCACCTGGCAAATATTTGTCTTGAAACAATATTTTGAACATCTTTTGTAAGAATTTCTTTTGCTGATTTGCAATCTATTCTGAGTAAGAATTTTTTATTGTAAAGGTCATCTTGAAATTTTGAGATACATAAAACTATGGATAAAATTTCTTTTTTGATAACGGAATAATTCATCTGTGTATTATTCCAGATTCCAGAGTGGTATCTAACTAATTGTTCTTTTGAATTAATTTTTTGTTTTAAAATTCCTCCATAACCTAGATTTGAGGCATCTGTTTCTATGATCATAAAGGCTTCTGGATTAGGGATGCCTAAGCATGGAAGAGTTTTTACCTCTTGTTTTATGGTTTTGATAATATTAGTGTGTTCCTCTGTCCAATTAGGGGGGTCTTTCCTAAGCCTTTGATAAAGAAGTTTACAAGTCTCCCTAAGATTAGGAAAGAAGTCTGAAATGTAATTCATGCATCCAAAGAATCTTTGTAATTGATTTTTATCTTTTATTTCATCGGGGAATTTGTCAGTAAAAGAAATCGACCTGCTGATAGGTTTGAAAGTTCCTTTGCTAATCTCATGTCCTAAAAATCTGATATTGGTTTGAAATGGTTTTAATTTGGGAGTGGATATAGCTAATCCATTTTTTTCTATGATTTTTAAGAGAGTGTCTAAATGTTTGATATGTTGATCAATATCTTGGGAAAAGCTTAAAATATCGTTGATATAGACAATACTAAAATGACTAAGAGGATTCATGATATCATTTATGATTTTTTGAAATTCGGAGGGGGCATTTTTTAGCCCAAAAGGCATGACATTTCATTCATAATGTCCGAAAGGAACTGTGAAGGCTGTTTTATATCTATCCTTTTCAGAGATCTGGATTTGCCAAAATCCAGACATGAGGTCGAATTTGGAAAAAATCTTAGCATTAAAGAGTCTTCCTATTAAATCCTTTTTGTTGGGGATTGGATACCTAATCCATTGTAGAACTTTATTAAAAGGTTTATAATTTATGACTAGTCTAGGTGTTCCTCTTTCAAGTTCTGCTTGTTTAACTACATAAAAGGCAGAACAACTCCAAGGAGATTTTGAAGGCCTTATAAGTTTCTTATCTAATAATTCTTTAATCTCCTTTTTACAAATTTCTAAGAGTTCTTAGTTCATTTGGATTGGTCTTGATTTTGTCGGGATATTTTCTTCATTGAAACCCTTTTCATACGGTAATTCAATGACATGGTGCTTTCTATCCCAGAAGGCATTAGGGATTTCATTACAAACTCTTTTGACAAAGTTGTTTTCAATTTCCTTAATCTTTGAAATGATCTTAGGAGTTCTAAGTTGGTCTTCAATTCGTTGAAAAGGTAATTCTTCTTTTACAAAACCAATTTGTTTTTGTTTTTGGGTAATATTATTAATTTTTCTGAATATAGAGTTATTCTGAAGATTAAGAATTTCTTGCTTCTTAATAGGAGAGATAAACTTAAAATTTATTTCTCTTCCCTGAACTTTGGTGGTCATACCACTATCATTGACATAGAAAGGATAAATTTGAGTTAGGAAAGGCGTTCCAAGAATCATATTATATGTGATATCTTCAACAATAGTCAAGATATTCTTGAAACAATACCCATTGTTACAAATATGAGATTTGGAGAGTTTGTATTTGATTTTTAAATGGTTATTATTAGCAGTATAAAGTTTTTCTTTGGATTTGTCACAATATTTAGTAGGAACGATACCTTCTCTGATAATATTATGGTCTGCTCCTGAATCCACCAAGGCCATAATACTGGTTTTGAAGTCATTAACCGCAAGAGTGGTATTAACATGCCATTTTTGGTATTCAATTTCTCGGATAACTTTTATAGAATTATTTTCTGGATCAAGATTCTTCCAGTTATCAATTTCTTTATTATTTTCAATAATAGAGAGTCTTGTCTCTATTTCAAAGTCCTTTTCTTTTAATTCATAAAATTCTTTATTAATTTGTTTTTTAAGGCTATTAATTTCACTTTGGAGGTCTTTGGTTGTTATTTGTTTAGATATGCTTTTATAGGGATATTTATCCCAAAGTTTATTTAGACTAAATTGTTCATTGATGTTTATCTTCTTAGAAGCTGAAGGTTCTTCAAGAATTAAATTTTTTAACTTATTAAGGTAATCATCCCTTATATCGGTATCTGGGATTTCTTGGATAAGATCAAAGATGACTTCTTTCTTTTCTTTAGAAATGACTTGGATACAATTTTTGCAAATATCTTTTCCATGTTCAATACTACTATGATAATCACTTTCGTCAGAGGTATTTAGCATCTCTTCTATTTCTTGATCGGACTCACTTTCTGAGTTAGAAGAGTTATCTTTTTTCTCTTAAAAGATTATTGATTTGTTTAACTATTAGTCTAATATTCTTCTTCTTTTTCTTCCAACATTGGTCTTCAATGTGTCCTAATTTTTTACAATACCAACATTTTATATCACTTTTTCCTTTATCATTGGTTGGTTTATAAGTTTTTTTAGGTTTTGTTCTTCTAAATTTATTTTTGTAAGGTTTATATTCAGATCTTTGTGATTCTTTTTTAATCTTCCTAGTCTTCCTTTTAATCTTAGAAGAAGGGGCTTCAATCTTTTCAATTCCAAACATTTCACATAAACATCCTAATTTGCTCTTCTCTTTCTGTTTATCTTTTCTGTATTTGTTTTGTATTTTTATTTCCATGCATAGGGCTAAGCCTTCTTTCTCGATAACAGCAAATAATTGCCCGAATGTAATATTTTCAAAAGAAATATTCTCACAATCTATATCATCTTTGATTTTTTGTATTATTCTTTCACTAAAAAGTTTGGGTAATCCTGCAATGAACCTTTCTTTCCAGAAAGCTTGTTACAGTCATTTCTTTTGAGAACCTGGGTTATGAAGACATCCTTATACCACCTATAATCAGATAAGGAGGGACATCTAAGATTGGTCAGTACGATAGAAGAACTGTTATATTCCTCTCTCGGGTTTCCTATAAAATACATTGAAATAGTGACTACAAGGAAGTCACAAGCATCGCTTGTTTCTTTTACTTCTCCGTCTTGGTCTTCAACACTCACAACATGGTTTAAAATTTGTTCCTTGCTTCCAAGATCTAAAGCATTATCCCACCAATTTTTTAATTGACCAGTAAAACCATTAACGAGAAGGATACAAGCTTCTCTTTTAGAAATTCCATTGTACCTAAAAGCAATTTTTGCCATTCCCATTTCTTGTAAAGTATTAAGGATTTCATACTCAGATTTTCCATCTATATTCCATTCTGTTAATGCATTTCCATCATAACTAGATTTATGAAATTGTCCTCTTTCTTCATAAAGCATATTTGCAGGTGAAGGTCTACTGTAATAATCTTTGGTACTATTAAACTTTTTTCCTTTAAATATTCTATTTATCTTAAAGGGGGAGTTATCAAACTTTTTGAAAACTTCTTCTAATTTTTCAACAGAATCATTCTCCGTAGAAGAACAACTTGTTTGTTCAGAACTTGATTCATGATTTTCTCTGAAAAACTTGGTGAGCCAAGTACCTCTAATACTAATGTCATCAGAGAAAATCTTGGTGCATTTGGTGCATCAAGAGCCAACTTAAATACTAATGACTTCAAAACAAGTATTATGGACTTGGTGCATTTGTCACGCCCGCATTTTCTAAGGATAGAAAACACGGTTGATCGCGGCTAGGGGAGGATTAAAGAAGCGGGGAAGAAAGGGGAAAACAATACAAATCGACCATAGCTCGAAACAAATGGGAATAGCTAGAAGACACAACATATTCTAGACATTTGATAGACATTCTTCACTTTTATGCTCAACACCCACCACGCTCGTCACCGCTCAACCTACACATTTTTTAAAAGAAATGCAGGGCTGAGTACTTGATGCACTCAGTGGACTCATGCCGAAAACATTTTATAAAAAGTATTTATCATGCCACCATTGAGTGACCTTGGGGTTTTAACTTTAGAAATCGCCCAAGACACCAAAATCATTTCCATCCTAAAATTCGGTTGATCAACCATTTTCCCATAGCTATCTACCATATCTGATCCATTGATGACAAGAAATGTGGCCACATTCCAAGTCACTAGACCGGCCGACCCAAAAGACGGCTCACGATCTCCATAGATGTACACTAGCCTGAATAAGGACTCACTCCCTAGACAGACCTGAATTCGATTATCCATTGATGGCAAAAGCCACATCAGATAGGTTCCATAGAATAAAACAAAATACGGCATGACAAATATTCATATCATTTTCACATAAAAATATACTTAGGGCATAGCCGTTATTTAAAAAGAAATCCCACCTCGTTCGTTTAAATTTCTTAACTTGAATTCCTTACTTCGACTTCAATTTTGTTATGGTGAAATCCCTTCCTTGAGTCCATGCTTCTCTTCTCTTTCATTTATTTTTGCAGCCACCCGAGCTTCCTATCTCCATCGACCCAATTAATCAATTCCGTTGATCCAGATGCCAGCCCATAATAATTGAATATTCTCAGCCCAAAAGTCATAATCAAACTCTTAGCCCATAATTTCAATTTAGATCAACCGGCCCAAGTATTAGTTTAACAAAATCAGCCCAACTTCTCTTTCAAAATCGCATCTCTCCTGCTCCATGATGCAGCAACAACTTTTAATTAAAAATCCCATTTGAAACACTCTCTTCCCTTAACTGTCTATTCGTCAGTCGCCGATGCTGTCCAGTTCGAGGAGCAGCCAAAAACTCATCGCCCCTCTCCAGAAATCGTCAGCTCGGTTAGGACGCAGCGCTGCTTGCTGTCACGGTTCTTCGCCGACGCGAGCTGCTGTTCGCCACTGTTCACTGTTGCAGCAAGCACCACCAGTGTCTCCGCCTTCTGTCTCCGCCACGTAGCCGATCTCTCCCTCCATCTCCGGTTCACTCTCTGTTCTCTGTCTTTCGTTTTGTTCCATCAGCGCCACTGCATCCGGCGTACCCCTCTCAGATTCGTCGACATCTCCGATCCAAAAAGAGACCTCGCTTCCCTCCTTCATCTCTCAATTCCACCAATCTGAACTCCATCGTCGCCGTCGGCGAACTCGAAGGCACAACTCTCCGCCTATCTTCTTCTCTCATCGCCGTTGCAATTCCCCGCAGTATCTGCCCGAAATCTAAGTATCACTGAATCCATGTCAATCTGCTCTCCCCTAGCGACGTCACCGGAATCTGCTGTTGCTCTTTATCTTTTCCGTCTCAATTTTTGTCGCATCATCGTTGTGCTTGCTCCGCCGCAGCTGCTCGGTGTCTAGGAAATTTGTGAGATTACCTTGAAAGAATGAAGCTTGTTTTCTTGATCGCAGAGACCGATTAGGTTAGAAAAGAATAAACTGATTTGAAGGTTTAATACCGAGGGAGGGAGAGATTTAGGGAGTGGGGGGCGGTTTTGAACGTGATATGCATCAATTTAATTGTTTGGTATTTATTTGCATATCACGGAGGGAGAAAATCTCTGTTGAATCCTCAATTAAAAATTGAATTAAAGAAAAATTGGTGACCAAGTCAACTAGGAAAAGATTTAATTAGGTTAATTTGATTTTTTTTTCTCTCTTTTTTTTTGGGATGTTACAATCTACCCATCTTAACAAAAATTTCATCCCAAAATTTGCTTACATCCTTCGAATATAGAATTTCTCCATCATCCTGTCTCCCAAGCAGTTTTCTCATGTCGTTTAATTAATATTGTAGTTGAAAGTCACATCACTGCCACTTTTAATAAATTACGCGAGATTAGACTATATTAAATTAAATCGCGCACTTCGCATCATCCCTCCTTGTCTTGCACCCTCTTTTGCGTTCGAACTTCATTTCGTCTTTGTTATCTTCCACTTCTTGAAATCTTCCTCGTATTCTTTTTGTTCTTGTCGTTCAAGGAAAACGTAGGAAATAGTAAAATAGTTCACACATCAAGCTTGCTCCAAAGTTTCACACAATTCCAAGAAAAAGTTTCTTGGTCCATCGGCCTCCATTCGCACCCTCGATCTCCTTGCCTCGTCCTACCTTGACAAATTAGGGGTTCACCCAAACTTTCAGATTCTCGTTCGTTTTTGTCACTCGGGAAAGTGATAGATTATTTCAACTTAAAACTACGATTCGCGCGGTCAACTATGCTTATATTTTAGGTACTCTAAGTTCACAACTCATTTCATCATCTCCTAGATCAACATCTACCACAATTAACGTCATTTATACCTCAAGATAAACACACAACATTTTCACATCTCATAGCAAAATACTTTCGCACTTCACATTTACATTCATAAAATTTTGACACAAAATTTCTTTACACTTTCACACTTTCCTCAAAAATTTCCACATCTTACTTTTAAAGTAAAAGTTTTGACTCAAAACTAAAATGTACTTTCGCATCTACTTTCATCCTTCGTATAAAACACTCCATAGAATAACGCATCATACTTTTCACCACATAACATAAATATCATCACACTGCCATAGCTCAATTTTCCAAAAGAAAGAGTTAAAACTATTTTTCTCGACACTCAAAAATTTTCGAACAATTCATAAACACATTATTTTCCATTGATCAAATCTTTTCATAAAAGATGAGTCACCTCATTGCATAACATATCGCAAAACACACACATATTTTTTTATAACCATAGCTCCTCTATCCCGTTGTAAAACATACTTTGTTTTCATAACCATAGCTCTTCTATCACATTGTAAAACATACTTTGTTTTCATAACCATAGCTCTTCTATCCCATTGTAAAACATACTTTGTTTTCCTAACCATAGCTTCTCATCTCCTTTCATGAAAACTTTCTCATAAAATTTTTTCATAAAAATAAATTACCTCTTTCTTGATTGAGTGCGGCGAAGCGGGATGTTGAGCCTTCAATGCATAATTATTATCATTATTATTTTAGTCTAGCGAAACAAGTCTAGACTAAGACTGAAAAAGACTCTCGGGTCCAGAGCGGAAAGAAAAATTGCTCTGATACCACTTTGTCACGCCCGCATTTTCTAAGGATAGAAAACACGGTTGATCGCGACTAGGGGAGGATTAAAGAAGCGAGGAAGAAAGGGGAAAACAATACAAATCGACCATAGCTCGAAACAAATGGGAATAACTAGAATAAAATCAGAGTATCTCAACAATCAACAACTCAAAAGAAACAATATTTAGCGGAAGCATTTCGAGAGTAGAATAATGCTATGTGTGAAGACACAACATATTCTAGACATTTGATAGACATTCTTCACTTTTATGCTCAACACCCACCACGCTCGTCACCGCTCAACCTGCACATTTTTAAAAAGAAATGCAGGGCCGAGTACTTGATGCACTCAGTGGACTCATGCCGAAAACATTTTATAAAAAGTATTTACCATGCCACCATTGAGTGACCTTGGGGTTTTAACTTTAGAAATCGCCCAAGACACTAAAATCATTTCCATCGTAAAATTCGGTTGATCAACCATTTTCCCATAGCTATCTACCATATCTGATCCATTGATGACAAGGAACGTGGCCACATTCCAAGTCACTAGACCGGACGGCTCACGATCTCCATAGATGTACACTAGCCTAAATAGGGACTCACTCCCTAGACAGACCTGAATTCGATTATCCATTGATGGCAAAAGCCACATCAGATAGGTTCCATAGAATATAACAAAACACGGCATGACAAATATTCATATCATTTTCACATAAAAATATACTTAGGGCATAGCCCTTATTTAAAAAGAAAGCACACCTCGTTCGTTTAAATTTCTTAACTTGAATTCCTTACTTTGACTTCAATTTTGTTATGGTGAATTCCCTTCCTTGAGTCCATACTTATCTTTTCTTTCTTTTATTTTTGCAGCCACCCGAGCTTCCTCTCTCCATCGACCCAATTAATCAATTCCGTTGATCCAGATGCCAGCCCATAATAATTGAATATTCTCAGCCCAAAAGTCATAATCAAACTCTTAGCCCATAATTTCAATTTAGATCAACCGGCCCAAGTATTAGTTTAACAAAATCAGCCCAACTTCTCTTTCAAAATCGCATCTCTCCTGCTCCATGATGCAGCAACAACTTTTAATTAAAAATCCCATTTGAAACACTCTCTTCCCTTAACTGTCTATTCGTCAGTCGACGATGCTGTCCAGTTTGAGGAGCAGCCAAAAACCCATCGCCCCGCTCCAGAAATTGTCAGCTCGGTCAGGACGCAGCGCTGCTTGCTGTCACGGTTCTTCGCCGACGCAAGCTGCTGTTCGCCACTTTTCACTGTTGCAGCATGCACCGCAGGTGTCTCCGCCTTCTGTCTCCGCCACGTAGCCGATCTCTCCCTCCATCTCCGGTTCACTCTCTGTTCTCTGTCTTTCGTTTTGTTCCATCAGCGCCACTGCATCCGGCGTACCCCTCTCAGATTCGTCGACATCTCCGATCCAAAATTAAAAGAGAACTCGCTTCCCTCCTTCATCTCTCAATTCCACCTATCTGAACTCCATCGTTGCCGTCGGTGAACTCGAAGGCACAACTCTCCGCCTATCTTCTTCTCTCATCGCCGTTGCAATTCCCCGCAGTATCTGCCCGAAATCTAAGTATCACTGAATCCATGTCACTCTGCTCTCCCCCTAGCGACGTCACCGGAATCTGTTGTTGCTCTCCATCTTTTCCGTCTCAATTTCTGTCGCAGCATCGTTGTGCTTGCTCCGCCGCAGCTGCTCGGTGTCTAGGAAATTTGTGAGATTACCTTGAAAGAATGAAGCTTGTTTTCTTGATCGCAGAGATCGATTAGGTGAGAAAAGAATAAACTGATTTGAAGGTTTAATACAGAGGGAGGGTTGTTAAAGATATGGGAGAGATTTAAGGAGTGGGGGCGGTTTTTAACGTGATATGCATCAATTTAATTTGTTAAAGATTAAGGAATTGAAGACCAACTTAGAACTCCTAAGATCATTTCAAAGATTAAGGAAATTGAAAACAACTTTGTCAAACGAGTTTGTAATGAAATCCCTAATGTCTTCTGGGATAGAAAGCACCATGTTATTGAATTACCTTATGAAAAGGGTTTCAAAGAAGAAAATATCCCGACAAAATCAAGACCAATCCAAATGAACTAAGAACTCTTAGAAATTTGTAAAAAGGAGATTAAAGAATTATTAGATAAGAAACTTATAAGGCCTTCAAAATCTCCTTGGAGTTGTTCTGCCTTTTATGTAGTTAAACAAGCAGAACTTGAAAGAGGAACACCTAGACTAGTCATAAATTATAAACCTCTTAATAAAGTTCTACAATGGATTAGGTATCCAATCCCAACAAAAAGGATTTAATAGGAAGACTCTTTAATGCTAAGATCTTTTCCAAATTCGACCTCAAGTCTGGATTTTGGCAAATCCAGATCTCTGAAAAGGATAGATATAAAACAGCCTTCACAGTTCCTTTCGGACATTATGAATGGAATGTCATGCCTTTTGGGCTAAAAAATGCCCCCTCCGAATTTCAAAAAATCATGAATGATATCATGAATCCTCTTAGTCATTTTAGTATTGTCTATATCGATGATATTTTAATCTTTTCCCTAGATATTGATCAACATATCAAACATTTAGACACTCACTTAAAAATCATAGAAAAAAATGGATTAGCTATATCCACCCCAAATTAAAACTATTTCAAACCAATATCAGATTTTTAGGACATGAGATTAGCAAAGGAACTTTCAAACCTATCAGCATGTCGATTTCTTTTACAGACAAATTCCCCGATGAAATAAAAGATAAAAATCAATTACAAAGATTCTTAGGATGCCTGAATTACATTTCAAACTTCTTTCCTAATCTTAGGGAGACTTGTAAACTTCTTTATCAAAGGCTTAGGAAAGACCCCCTAATTAGACAGAGGAACACACTAATATTATCAAAACCATAAAACAAGAGGTAAAAACTCTTCCATGCTTAGGCATCCCTAATCCAGAAGCCTTTATGAATATAGAAACAGATGCCTCAAATCTAGGTTATGGAGGAATTTTAAAACAAAAAATTAATTCAAAAGAATAATTAGTTAGATACCACTCTGGAATCTGGAATAATACACAGATGAATTATTCCGTTATCAAAAAAGAAATTTTATCCATTGTTTTATGTATCTCAAAATTTCAAGATGACCTTTACAATAAAAAATTCTTACTCAGAATAGATTGCAAATCAGCAAAAGAAGTTCTTACAAAAGATGTTCAAAATATTCTTTCAAAACAAATATTTTCCAGGTGGCAAGCTATTCTTTCTGTTTTTGATTTTGAAATTGAATTTATAAAAGGAGAAAACAATTCTCTACCTGATTTTCTAACTAGAGAATTTTTACAAGGGAACAGTGATGGACTCGACAAGGAAGAAAATACAAAGTGCTAAAGACTATGAAGTCTTCTCTTCAAAACTTACCTCAAAAGCCCTTGTTTCACCCTCAACTCCTGTCACTCCTCAAAAATCCAATCAAATTATCCCAAACAGATTCTCTCCAATCAAAAATATACCGGAAATTCCTTATAAAACAGTCCATGCTTCAAACCTACCAAAACCCATTAATATCCAAATCCCAAACACTCCGGAAGTATACAAATATACTGCCAAAGATTGGCATGATAATTGTGGGATGACTACTTTTTCTGAATATCCAGCGAGTCTTTCTCAAAAAGATTTTATCAGAAATCACTTTCCAAATCCTTCCCAACTTTGAGAATCCGATGATCTTTTTAAAGATCAAAAGTATTATGAGTTCATTCGAGTGGACTATGATTCAGTGGAAATAACTCACGATTAAGATAGATCTAAAGAGATTGAATACTCAAAATGTGTTATCAAAAGAGTTCATACTCCTACCACTTTTGGTGGTCAAAATGAATTCAAAATGTTCCCTGTTAACCACCCAGCTGAGGGGTATAATTACATTGATTATAAGAATGCTTGGTTTAGAGCTTTTTTATTTAGACCCTTCAACCACTCTTGGTTCATAACTTTCCACCACAACTGTGATAAACAACCTCCCGTCTGGTTTGTTGATTGGTGGAGAAAAATGGGGTCTTCTATCCAAATTCTTTCTCTTCAAATTCAAGAAGGTTTTAATGTCTTTACAGAGTTTTCGACTCTAAAAAATTATCAAAAGCTCATCATCTTCCACGCTGAATTCAAAATTCCTTGGATTTTTGCATGGGATTTCAATTTTGAGAAAATTTATCCAGACCCTACCTCTTATTCTCTAACAAGGGTCTATAAAGTCAAATGGTATGCGAGGTTCCAAAATCATATTGGAACTGAACTGGCTGTTAGACATTTTTTAAGCACTGGTGAAAAAGTGATTTATTAAAAAAATGATAAAGGAAAAGAAAAAACAGAAACAACCAAGAAGGCCAACAGTTCAGGACAGAAAATTGATAGTTATATGGATCATCTTCCAGATAATATCAAGAAAGAATTCTTTGAATATCTGACGCAAAAGTCTGTCTCTTCGAGATCAAAAATCTGAAGAATCCGTCTCCTCAGACCCTATTAGGGATCAAGACCCTTATAACTTTTAATATCTCTAAATTTTCAGGAAAATAGCGATCAAAGAGAAAAAAAAAGAAGAAACAAAATTATTGAAGTGGGTCTTGCTCGACTCTAATGTCGAATGACTAGACTCAGGAGTAAGCGAGTGTGCACATATGAGAATAAATGCAAAGCTCGGTCCAGACACAACGCTCCTTAAATCCGCTGGATCACTGGGTCCAGGAACTCTAGAGAACTACAGTGTTTTTGTCGTTGGACACACTCGACTCCCCTTCAAAAATCAATCCCTCAACCCGAATACTATGAATTAGTATAGGGAAGTGGGGTCGATCCCACAGAGATGGATTCGCAAAGTAGTGCTAAGAGACTATGAAAACAAACGGCTACTGCCACACATAGTGGTTGAGATTTAAACTACCACTAGATCTAGGCAAGAAATGTAAACGCTAGACCTAGGACACAGAAAACTTACTGGAATCAGACATCCATACCGAAAGACACAATTACTCCCTAGACTAAGTAAACGACTACCTAATCTAGCTAAACAGTAAGCAACTAACAGTGGGGACCATATTTCCAGAAATAGCAAGTACAGTAAAAAGCTGCAGATAACCAACCCATGCTCCAACTAACTATGACATGCAACTTTGCAACTAAACTAAACTCGCAGATGAAGAAAACAGAGCACAGTCCTAGATTCAAACATAATATAAAGATTTGGACGCCGGAAACTTGCTATGAATCGGAAATACATCAGATCTACATAAACTAGGCGAAATGAAATGAAAACACGTAAGCTAGGCATAAA
This sequence comes from Salvia splendens, assembly GCF_004379255.2. Classification (NCBI taxonomy): domain Eukaryota; kingdom Viridiplantae; phylum Streptophyta; class Magnoliopsida; order Lamiales; family Lamiaceae; genus Salvia; species Salvia splendens. Next base: position 28,348,752 of record NC_056036.1, read on the forward strand.
ATTAAAACACTCTGCTCAGAATCACTTCAGACGCTTAATCCACTCCGGATCCAAGCCATCCGAACTCAACAACCAACAAAATCAACTCCATAACTCCGATTCTCACAGATCTGGTCCGATCAACTCCAAATTCCAACAATCACAAACAACTCCAGAACATCAGCAAAACAAAATCCTGATTCATCCACAAACAAACTCCATTCTTCCAGATCTCACCATTAACCTGCAATAATCCAGAAAATAACCACGAAAACAACCAACTCCAACAATCCAACTCCAGAATTCAAGTAAACACAATCAATCGACAGAAATCATCACGATCGACGTAAGCGAAAACGAAACTTGCATAAAAGTAGAGAAATATCCAGAAACAAAAGAGGACCGAGCTTCGAACAGCGAAGCTCGGCGAATTCAGCAGAAACGAAAAAAAAACAGAAATAAATTGTTTCTTCGCCCCAAAGAAGGACGGTGTTACAACCCACAAACACTATCGGAAAACTAAATGTGAACCCCAGCGTGAGCCCGAGATCCTCCGCGAATTAGAACCAAGTATGTGAAAAGTGAACTGAGCAACAGGCTGTTCGTGAGGCCTCCACCGAGAAGGTCCCTCCAGCTTGCATGCTTCTTCCTTTTATAGATGCGGACATAGCCTTCTAGAGTCATCGTAGAAATCGCTATTCTACCCTTCAACTGCGAGGCTTCCTCCGTCAAGCAATTTCTTTCATAATGTCCGCTCTTTCGCCAGTTTCCTAGGACTATGCAAGCGTCCTCTTCTTTTCCTGGATCTAGCGAAAACCTTCACACACCTGGCTTAAAACATGCGTTAGACCCAGTAATTTCACGAAATAAAACCCCTAGACCGATGCATGAAATTAGCCTTATCAAACTGCTCACACTTAAACCATGCTTGTCCTCAAGTATGAAAGACAAGAGAAAGAAATAAGGTGAATTTCAATGCACGGTCCCCAAGAACGACTCTACAAACAAAAACAAAAACAGACTCCTGGACCTAGACAACTGGCAAAAAAAAAAAAAAAAAACTTATAAAAGAAAACAACACAAAGAATCAAAACACAAACAAGCATGAACTAAGTTCGACTTTTAGGCAACCGTCCCCAAAAGCTTAAGTTCAATCCGATCGTCTACAGTCTTCAAATCTTCCCCCTTCCCTCTTCTACCTAAACGGTCCGTCAGTTCGTCAAGATAGCCTATTGACACCCCAGCTGTTAGGTTCGCTCGATCACTCATTCCTCACCAGGTATGTTAGGATCAAAACGCTCCCCAGTTAAAGTTATGCCACTAATGCGTTGGGTTATGAGAGTTTTACCCTTCTTACTTCTCTTTTTTTTCCCATTGATTTTCCTGGGTCAGGTTGAAATTGCTTCCTGCCCTTGAGGATACTGATATTATATTTATTTATTTATTTATTTTTTCCTGTATTATATCCCCTTTTCCCCTGGACTTCGTCCAGCTTATACCTCCAAATTTTATTTTTTTTTACTCCTTCCCTGGACTTCGTCCAGCTTATTCCACCTTTTCCTGGACTTCGTCCAGCTTATTCAACCTTTTCCTGGACTTCGTCCAGCTTATACCTCCGAAACCCATTTTTTTCTCCTTCATACTCTACTCCCTAAGCATCAAGTGGCAGCCCAATTTACATGTTAGCACAAAAAAGTGTTTAGGCTTATAACTCGCTCTTATAGTAGGGCTGCACAACTGGGTTATCTAAGGCTTTTTCCATCGTCCCAACTTCATTCAGACCGCCTTTGGTTTATTAAGGAAGAAGGTGTCAAAGTTGACATGCATTCTCTCTTCAATCGCTCTCACTAAGGGAATCCTGCCTTATTATCTCACTAGCTCATGCGAAACACACATCCTAAAGACTCTTAAAACAGAAAGAACACAAACACCATACTTACTCCCCCCCTCCCACTTCACTCAAGCTTGTCCCCAAGCTATCCTAGTGAAGGGGGGAAAAGGAAGTAAGAACAGCAGACAACAGACACAAACGCAAACAAAGCACAAAAACAAAACAAACTTCTCACACTTAGACCGAACATCGGGCTAAGTGGGAGAAAGCGCAACATACAAAACCAAAACAAAACAACCCCTTCTCACACTTAGACCAAAAATTGGGTTAAGTGTAGGAAGGTATAACACATATATACAGAACGATGCATGCTGGCACATAAACACACAAGCGAAAGAAAAACGAAAAGTAAAAGACAGAAAAGTAAAAGTTACTTGGTTCTGGGGGAAATTCAATTCGGGTTCAGGCCCCCGCGGGAGCCAGACTTGGGTGGCACTGTCTGTTGGGTCATTTTAACTTTCTTTCTTGCCGGTGACTCTGGCGTCTCCTTCTGATCTTCTGTGGGTCGGGGTACGGTTTTTTTCAAAAGCACGGGCCTGGAGGAAGACGGGGTGGTCTGAGGCCTTTGGGCTTGTGGCGGCTTCTGCACAGGTAAACTCAATTGACCCGGCGTCTTGGAACCGCCGCTAGGTTCAGGAAGTCCCTTCGGTGTCTCGGGGAACTTCGCTTGAAGCCACTTCGTCATCTTCATCATCAGTGCGACGGCCTCCGCCATCTTCTCGGAAAGCCTTGACGATTCTGCCACTAGGTCGGTGATACGCCCCTTCAGGGCTACGGCCTCCTCTCTACTTCTCCCCATTTCCCTCCGTATCTTCGTCACTTCTTTTCGTACACCAATTACCTCCTTCCTCACATTCTCTACTTCGTTTCTCACTTCCTCAACTAACTTTCTGACTTCTGCATCCTCAGCACTGTCCCTTCCTTTACCCCGTAGGGCCACAATCCCCTCCAAAACCATTTTCATCTCTGACCTCATCCATCCAACCTCTTTCCTTACTTCTTATACTTCTATCCTGGCTCCGGCTTCCATGTTAGCAGTATCCTTCACCTCCACCATCTCAGGCTCCTGCTTCGTCTACGCCACCGACTGACCAACCTCATAAAAGCACACGTCCCTTCCCTGTGTAATGAGCAGCCCCTTGTTGAAAAAGTAGTCCACGTTGAACACCTCCGAGGGTAGACACATCTTCACTTCTCTGCAGGTAAGCCCCTAGATGGTGGCATGTGTAAAGATGTCGGGAACGGTTGGCTGTGCCCATCAGGTTGTAGCTAATGAATGTCTGGGCGAATCGCAGGACCCTGTTCTCAATATGGTGGGCCTTCGACCAGCTGGTTTTGAACTGACCTACCCTAGGGTGAGCCACAAACTCCCATGCGTTCTGCGTCTTGAATCCCGGCGTCAGCTTCGGCGGACCAATCATTCTCTCGCTCCACAAACCCTCATCATCCTCTGTGCGCGTAAGCAGTCCCATCCGTAGAGTCCATTCACGGATGCTCATCACATGCTCTTCATTGAAGAGCCGGAATTTGATGGAGTCAACATTCAGATCGGTGGTGGACTTAAATCGGAAGGTGGAGAAGAATTCCCTTGCCAGGTCGATTGGAACTTCGGCGGTGCTGTGCTTGAGCAACCAATCAAAGCCGATTGCGTCGATATAAGTTCGGAATTCATCATTGCAAGCGATCTGCTTGAGCTCCGATGAGCTGTACATTTTCCAGACTTAGCGTACTTGCCCTGGGCACTCTTCTCCTTGTGGATGGTTGCGCGTTTCGGGTCGTCAAACTTTCTCATCTCGTCCAGGAGCTCTCTTGTAATCCAGATCTCAGTTGGCTCAAAGTTGAGCTCCTCTTCTTGTTCTTCTTCAGAGTCACTAGACCCAGCAGAATCCTCGGGCTCTGCAGCGTATGGTACCTTGGCAGGTCGAGGAAGTGGGGATTCAGTGGATTTCCATTTCGCCTTCTTGGTCTTGGAATGAGCCATTTGTTTCCCCTTCCTTTTCTTCTCGACCGCGTGGCGGTGTTCCTCTGCATCACTCTCCCCTCTGCTCGGTCTGGGAGATTCTGCCTGCTCAGGTGCTGTGGCTTCTGGACCCAGCATTTCTTCCTCCGTCTGCTGGACGGTTTCATCTATCTCATAAAGCAGGCTCCGACGAGCCTGTCTCCGCGCTTCCCTTGCGTTAACCGATGAATCGGTCCCTTCGGGGACATCAGTCAGATCCACTATCAAATCCAACCCGACATCGACGGGTTCTTGGACATTCTCAGCACCGAGGGCTTCTCCTTCCTTGTTCAACAATGGGGTTGCCCCTGAAAAATAAACAGGGGTCTCTATCCCCTCCAAACCTTCCCCAACGTGGGTTTCTGTACCCGCAGACTTCTCAGGGGTTTCCCCCTCTCTGACATCTTCCTCAGTAATTAAGGCTTCGTCGCCCCCAACCACTTCTGGGGTTTCTCCCTCCACATCTCTTTCAGCATCTAGGCCTTCGTTGCCCTCTGGAATTTCAACTCTATCAACAGGGGTTTCCCCCTCAACAAACTCCTCCAAAACAGGGGTTTCCCCCTCAACACGACTATCAGTAACAGGGGTTTCCCCCTCAGAAACACCAACCACTCTATCCTCTAAAACAGGGGTTTCCCCCTCAGAGGCAGATCCTAACCTGGGTGCACTTACGGCCAACAACTCCAACCCCGCGGCCAGATCTGCTTCGTCTTCGCGAGTTTCTGCAGCGGTTGGTTCTGAAACGGCGGCAGTGGGTTCTGTGATGGCCTCCGGCTCAGCGGTGGTTTCTTGAACGGTCTCTGGTGGTGGTGCGGAGGATGTTGAGGCGGTTGGTACGGATTTCCCCATTACAGCCGCGAACATGGCAAACGCCTCCATCGCCTTTTCTGGTCCCCCAAATTTTTGTAGCATGTCTGCCATAAACGCCGCCGCACTTGAATCGGCGGATCCTGAGGTGTTCCCGGCACTTTGCTTGTTATCCATGGAGATTCTGCAGAAAATCTCTTTTTTTTTTCTTTTTTTTTTGACAAAGACTTGGACGGAAACTTCTTTGATTAGGGTTAGAAAAGAAAACCTAGAGAGAATTTGGGATGTAGAGAGAGAGAGAGTAAGTAAGTAAAAATAAAAGAACACGGTTATTATCCGATAAGTATGGGCGAGGACGGTTTTTGCAGGCGGGTTGCAGGCATGACGCTAGCGACTGTACGCCTCCCATAAAGGTGTCTTTTGAAATCCGAACCGGTGCCAACACCCTCCAAAATTTTACTTCTCAATTCCCTGCCCAAGTAACTTCCTTATGCAAAATCACACTTAGAGAAAAACATTAAACTAAAAAAAAAAATGAAACGCCAGACTCCCCGGGTCTAGGGTATGACAGTATCAAAAACATTCCTTAAGGAGTCTAGTATTTCGAAAATATTTTTGGAAGATTATTTTTTTTTCTGATTTGTTTGGGTTTTTCTTGATTTTAAAGAAAGCGATTAAATATTTACATTTTATGTTCAAGTGTTCTCAAGATTCCCTAGGTCAGGACATGTTAAAACTTTTTGGATGCTGGACCTAGGAAATTCTCTAAGAACACTCACTTCCCAGACCGATTAGGCGATATCAGGGAGTGCGCGTAGTGGCATTTCGTCCACTACACATATCTCCGAATTATCCCTAAATACCTTCACCCTATGGCCATTGACAAGAAATGGAGTAGAGTTTGGAGCACTTCCCTGGATCTCTACTGCTCCATTTGCACGAAGACTCACAACAGTGTATGGTCCGACCCATTTGGACTTCAGCTTACCAGGCATCAACTTGAGCCGGGATTGGAATAGGAGAACTTTCTACCCAACTTGCAATTCCTTGACTCAGAGGTTCTTGTCATGCCAAAGTCTTGTTTTCTCTTTGTACCACATTGCCGATTCATATGACTCCAGCCTTAGCTCCTCCAACTCCTGCAGCTGCAATTTCCTCTCTTCCTCGCAAGATTCGGGTCTCATGTTTATCTCCTTGACCGCCCAATATGCTCGGTGTTCTACTCCCACGGGCAAGTGACACATTTTGCCGAACACAAGCCTATATGGTGACATCCCAATAGGCGTCTTGTACGCCGTCCGGTAAGCCCATAGTGCATCTCCAAGCCTCTTACTCCAGTCTTTTCTAGACGGATTAACCGTCTTTTCCAGTATCGCCTTTATCTCTCTGTTGGATATTTCTGCCTGGCCGTTAGATTGAGGATGATAAGGTGTAGACAGTCTGTGGTGGACGCCATACTTTCTCATCAAAGCTTCAATAGTCCGGTTGCGGAAATGCGTCCCATTGTCAGATATTATAGCTCTGGGCACTCCGTACCGATTGAAGATATTAGCTCTAAGAAACTTCGATACCTCCTTAGCTTCGCAAGATGTGGTCGCCTTGGCTTCTATCCATTTCGAAACATAATCCACTGCCACTAGTATGTATGTATTCCCGTATGAAGATGGAAATGGACCCATGAAGTCCATTTCCCAAACATCGAAAATTTCACAAACGATCACCGGGACTTGCGGCATTTCATCTCTTCTGGAGATTCCCCCAGTCTGTTGACACCTCTCACAATTCTGACAAAACTCGAACGCATCCTTATGCAATGTAGGCCAGTAAAAACCACTATCTAACACCTTCCTTGCGGTCTTCCTAGGTCCAAAGTGACCTCCACAAGCTAGGACATGGCAATGATTCAGCACATCCCTCTGTTCCCACTCCGGAATACACCTCCGGATTACTTGGTCGGCTCCCATTCGCCACAAATACAGGTTATCCCAGAAATAGTTCTTGGCCTCGCTTTTCAATTTCATCTTCTGGGCCCGGGAAATTACTTGCGAACTGGGCACCTCTCCAGTGACTAAGTAATTTGCCAGGTCTGCGAACCATGGCTCAGCGTTTTGATGACATTTCCCTTTTTCGGCATCCCCTGGACCTGTTAACACCATAATCTCTTCCCAGCTGATAGGTCGAGGAATTTTTTTTACGTAGTACAAATGTTCCTCCGGGAATGCATCCGGTATTGCTTCCTCGGTCTCCCCTTGAAATATCCTGCTAAGATGATCGGCTACTTTATTTTCTGTTCCCTTTTTGTCTCTGACTTCCCAATCGAATTCCTGCAAAAGCAACACCCATCGGATTAATCTCGGCTTGGATTCTTTCTTTGCCAACAGGTACTTTATAGCCGCGTGGTCGGTGAAGACTATCACCCTCGACCCAAGCAAGTACGGGCGAAATTTCTCAAATGAGTATACTACCGCCAGCATTTCTTTTTCAGTAGTGTCATAAAAGATCACATAGCTTTTCCCATCAACTCTTTGACCTAGCACCGCTCCCACGGCATAATCGCTTGCGTCACACATAATCTCAAAGGGTAGATTCCAGTCGGGCGCTCTAATAATAGGCGCAGATACTAGCCTGTCTTTTAACAACTGAAAAGCCTTTTTGCATTCCTCATCAAAGACAAAATCAACATTGTTATGCAACAAGTGGGTGAGTGGCTGAGCAATTTTTGCGAAATCTTTTATGAACCTCCTATAGAATCCTGCATGCCCTAGGAATCCTCTCACCTCCTTCTGATTCGTCGGGTAAGGCAGTTTTGAGATCACCACAATCTTTACCTGGTCTACCTGTATACCTCTTTCCGAGACTACGTGCCCAAGGACAATTCCCTCAGGGACCATAAAGTGGCATTTCTCGAAGTTCAAAACCAAATGTTTTTTCTGGCACCTTCTCAATACTATATCCAAACTAGCCAAACATGAGTCAAATGAATTCCCGTACACAGTGAAGTCGTCCATAAAAATCTCGATGCAGTCCTCCAAAAGATCCGAGAAGATACTCATCATACACCGCTGAAAAGTGCCTGGCGCATTGCACAGGCCAAACGGCATCCTCCTGTAAGCGTACGTGCCGAAAGGACACGTGGAAGTTATCTTCTCCTGGTCCTCGGGATCCACATAGATTTGAAAATACCCACTATACCCGTCTAGGAAACAGAAGTATTGCTTGCCTGCTAGCCTCTCCAGCATCTGGTCAATGAAAGGTAGAGGGAAATGGTCTTTCTTGGTCGCTTCATTTAACTTCCTATAATCGATGCACATCCTCCACCCAGTAACTAGTCTGGTGGGCACCAATTCATTCTTGTCGTTCTTGACCACCTGTATTCCTGACTTCTTGGGTACCATATGGACTGTACTCACCCATTCACTGTCTGGTATGGAATAAATGATTCCTAGGGAGAGTAGTTTCAATACTTCTTTCAGCACTTCCTTCCTCATGTTAGGATTCAATTTGCGTTGAGGATCTCTGCAGGCTTTTGCTCCTTCCTCCAAGCGGATGTGATGCATGCACAAATCTGGACTAATTCCTACCAGGTCAGAGAGTGACCACCCAATAGCCTTCTTGTTTCTTCGGATTACCTTCAGCAGTCCCTCTTCTTGTCCCTCGGTCAAGCTGCTGTTCACAGGGAAAGTTTCGTTCTCCTCTAGATAAGCATACTTTAGGCCTGGTGGAAGTGTTTTCAACTCTTTCTTGGGAACATCTTTTTCCTGGGGCAAGGGATTTTTCTCTGTTACTTCCGTTGTCATTCCCTTCCTCGACCCAGCAGAACCTTCCACACTCGCCACATAAGGTGTATTCCTTGACCTAGCTAGCTCCGGATTTGCACAGAATTTTAGAATTGCTTCAGCTAGCTCCTCATCTGATAACTCGCTTGTGTTCATTGCTTGACACCAACTGGCCACTTCTCTATCAATGGCATGACTCATCCCGGAGTTCTCAATCTGTTCCTGCATTAATTCCGTCTCAAGGTATTCTTGGACCAAAGGGTTAATAACATCTATAGCATGCAAATTTTCAACGTCAAGAGGTTTCTTCATTGCTTCATCAATGCTGAATGTGTATTTCTCCCCATTATAATCAAGGCAAATTGTTCCATAAAAAACATCAATGATAGTCTTAGCGGTACGTAGGAAGGGTCTCCCTAAAAGTACTCCGCCCGACTCTGCAGACTCATTATCACTCATCTTAATCACATGGAAATCAGCAGGGTACAAGAAGTCATGTACCTTGACTATCACATTCTCAAGCACCCCTTCAGGACAGATGCATGACCTGTCCGCCAGTTGAATCACAACCCTCGTGTCTACCATGCCTACCCCCACTAATTTCTTGTATATGGAAAGTGGTAACACATTTATCGACGCACCCAAATCACATATAGCGTGCTCGATTCTCACATCACCAATAGAGATGGGCAAGGTGAACATACCTGGGTCATTGCATTTTGAAGGCATCTTCCTCTTCTGAATCACTGCGGAGACGTTCTCGCCTATCAGAATTTTCCCACTGGGCCTAGCCTTCCCAGCTATAAATTCCTTGATGAACTTGCTAAAGACTGGCATCTTCAGGGCCTGTAAGAATGGCAGATTGATTTCCAACTTCCCAAAAATGTCCATGAAGTCTACCGGTTCTTCCTTCTGTTTCTTGGCTTCCCCCCGACTCGGAAAGGGTTTCAGTCGCTTCCCTGCTCCGGTAGAACTTTCAGCTGATAACTCTCCAGTTTCTTTTCCCACTGCCTCATCTTCCAACTCCGGCTCTGGATTGAGGAAGAATGGTTCAGTTGATCTAGGCAAAGGTTTCTCTAAATCTCCTGTCTTAAGGTCATCCTTGACCAAGGGACTTCCTCCCTCCAAGTGTCTTGGCCTAGGAATTGTATCCTCTTCTTCCCTGTCTTCCTTGGGATCTGTTACCTCCTTTGTTCTTACCACTGGCCCATCATATCTCTTCCCGGATCTCAAGGTAATCTGACTTATATTAGCTCTGTCCGGTGGCCTTACGGAGGCGGGAATCTTCCCTTCATTTCCCCTCATATCACGCAAAGAAGTAGCTATCTGGGACAATTGCTTAGCCAGCATATCCATGGCTGCTTTCTGCTCCTGTTGAGCATCTTGAAGCTTGTGCACTACGTCATTGTTCGATTGCAGGTTGTTTTGCATATGTTGCTGAGAACTGACGAGGTCGTGCACCATATCATCGATACTTTTTGGTGGTTTCGGTGGCTGACTGGGTCATGGGCCGATACTTAGAGTCGGTCCACTTGCTTGATTCTGACGAGCGTTTCCTTGACCGCCTGAAGAGTTATTGTATTGATTTCCTTAGCCCTGGTAATTGTTCTGAAAATTCCTTTGGTGTGGGGGTACATAAGAGTTCCCTTGACTGCTCTGATTCCTGTTTCCCCAGCTCGAGTGGTCTCCTTGATTCCGATTAATCCTGTTACCCTGCCCCTCTTGATTCCTTCCTGACCAATTACCTTGTCTTTCGGGCTGAGGTGCAAACTGCTGACTTTGTTAAGGTGCCGGCTGATTCTGTTCATTGTCAGTCCATCTGAAATTTGGATGGTTTCTCCAGGGCGCATCTCTTTGTCTCCCTGGATTCCAGCTCCCATCGGGATTCCAACTTCCCATTGCATTGACCTGGGCCAGATAATCTCCTTCCTGGGTCCCGTAATATTGTTGAATTTGATTATCTCCTGGACCAGGAGATTTCTCCTTCCCTTGTGAAGCCAGTGGAATCGCCTTTTCAATCGCGTTCAAAAGAGCCTTCTCGAGCCTATCCATCCTTGCTTCGACTTTGTCATCTTCTTGTTCTCTCACAACATGCACCGATCCTCTTCTCACTGCATTCCTAGGGTTATCGTACGCCTTCTTAGCGTCAATCAACTTCCCTAGGATCTCTCTTGCCTCACTTCCCCTTTTTCTTGTGAAATTTCCCCCACTCGAGGAATTCATTAAGTCCTTTGACTCGGGAGTGGCTCCTTCGTAAAACAGAGAGTAGGTCTCTGCCTCTATCATTCGGTGATTCAGGCATGCATCCAACAACCCCTTAAATCTCGACCAATACTGACTCAACGATTCATCGTAATCTTGCTTACACTCTAGTATTTCTTTCTTAAGTGCATTCGTCTTGTTGCATGGGAAGAAATAATCAAAGAATTCTAACTTGAAGTCCCTCCACGTGCGGATAGAATCCGGAGGCAACCTCAATAGCCACGTATTAGCTTCCCCCTTCAAGGTAAACGGAATCGCTCGTAGGCGATAATCCTCCTCTGTTGTATCATTCGGCCACTTCTGAATACCACATAACTTACTGAATTCATTTAAGAACTCATACGGACACTCATTTCTACGCCCAGAGAACGTCGGCAAGATGCCGAGTACGTTTGTCTTGATCTTGATAGTCCTCTGGCGTGGATTCATCACTATAGCTTGAGCTGGTTCTCCATCTAAATGGACAGTGAGAGAGCCGATTTCTGGATCCGGGTCTACCACCTGCGCCATGACTACTTCCTCTGCTTCCCCTGTTTCTGACTCTGTTTCTGATTCTGTTTCTGATTCGGGTGGTGATTCTGGATCTTCGCGTCCTGATGACGTCCAAGATTTGTCGCTAGTGGATTCACTCGGAAACGGACCTCCCGTGGTGAACCCTGATCTGGTGGTCACAGTAGAGACTGTATCCTTAACCCGCCAATCAAACTGGTCGTGTTTCCACCCAGATGAGTTGTTCCAGTAGGTAGATCTTGAGCCTCTGCTCATAAACTGCAAACAAAAGAGAAAGAAAACAAATCAAAACTATTTACACCACAGACTCTGAACACTAACACTAAGCACGCCATCCATCCCCGGCAACGGCGCCATTTGAAGTGGGTCTCGCTCGACTATAATGTCGAATGACTAGACTCAGGAGTAAGCGAGTGTGCACATATGAGAATTAATGCAAAGCTCGGTCCAGACACAACGTTCCTTAAATCCGTTAGATCACTGGGTCCAGGAACTCTAGAGAACTACAGTGTTTTTGTCGTTGGACACACTCGACTCCCCTTCAAAAATAAATCCCTCAACCCGAATACTATGAATTAGTATAGGGAAGTGGGAACGATTCCACAGAGATGGATTCGCAAATTAGTGCTAAGAGACTATGGAAACAAACGGCTGCTGCCACACAAAGGGGTTGAGATTTAAACTATCACTAGATCTAGGCAAGAAATGTAAACGCTAGACCTAGGACACAGAAAACTTACTGGAATCAGACATCAATACCGAAAGACACTATTACTCCCTAGACTAAGTAAACGACTACCTAATCTAGCTAAACAGTAAGCAACTAACAGTGGGGACCATATTTCCAGAAATAGCAAGTACAGTAAAAAGCTGCAGATAATCAACCCATGCTCCAACTAACTACGACATGCAACTTTGCAACTAAACTAAACTCGCAGATGAAGAAAACAGAGCACACTCCTAGATTCAAACAGAATATAAAGATTTGGACGCCGTAAACTTGCTATGAATCGGAAATACATCAGATCTACATAAACTAGGCGAAATGAAATGAAAACACGTAAGCTAGGCATAAAATTAAAACACTCTGCTCAGAATCACTTCAGACGCTTAATCCACTCCGGATTCAAGCCATCTGAACTCAACAACCAACAAAATCAACTCTATAACTCCGATTCTCACAGATCTGCTCCGATCAACTCCAAATTCCAACAATCACAAACAACTCCACAACATCAGCAAAACAAAATCTCGATTCATCCACAAACAAACTCCATTCTTCCAGATCTCACCATTAACCTGCAATAATCCAGAAAATAACCACGAAAACAACCAACTCCAACAATCCAACTCCAGAATTCAAGTAAACACAATCAATCGACAGAAATCATCACGATCGACGTAAGTGAAAACGAAACTTGCATAAAAGTAGAGAAATATCCAGAAACAAAAGAGGATCGAGCTTCGAACAGCGAAGCTCGGCGAATTCAGCAGAAACGAAAAAAAAAAACAGAAATAAATTGTTTCTTCGCCCCAAAGAAGGACGGTGTTACAACCCACAAACACTATCGGAAAACTAAATGTGAACCCCAGCGCGAGCCCGAGATCCTCCGCGAATTAGAACCAAGTATGTGAAAAGTGAACTGAGCAACAGGCTGTTCGTGAGGCCTCCACCAAGAAGGTCCCTCCAGCTTGCATGCTTCTTCCTTTTATAGATGCGGACATAGCCTTCTAGAGTCTTCGTAGAAATCCCTATTCTACCCTTCAACTCCGAGGCTTCCTCCGTCAAGCAATTTCTTTCATAATGTCCGCTCTTTCGCCAGTTTCCTAGGACTATGCAAGCGTCCTCTTCTTTTCCTGGATCTAGCGAAAACCTTCACACACCTTGCTTAAAACATGCGTTAGACCCAGTAATTTCACGAAATAAAACTCCTATACCGATGCATGAAATTAGCCTTATCAATTATCCATATAATGCTTGCTGCACAGAGATGCCATTAAGAAAGAATTTTGGTCATGAAGTCAGAAGATTAGAAGAAGAAATCAAAAATCAAGAAAGAAGGATCAAGGTCTTCTATGAAATCCGAAGAAGTAGAGAAAGAATTTCTGGATTTATCAGATTCAAGGAAGACCATGAAAGAAAGATGAGAACTATCGAAGAGCTTATTCAAAGGAGAATCAAAATCATCAAAGAATGCAAAAGAAGGATTCACATCATCCGAATCATACTAGCTGCCTAATCAAAAGATTGTCAGAATATTTGCCACAAAAGACAAAAGTTTTATCACAATTTTCCAAGAGTATACTAAAAGTCAAGAGTTATCATCAAAGGTGTCCACCATTTCCCAAGATGATCAGCACGTAGCATTTATTGTAATCTTTTGCAATAAAATATTATGTAATAGTTAACTTTGTAGCTCTATAAATAGCTTGTAAATTAAGGAGAAAGGGCACACTGGTCTTAGAGTTTTCAGACTATTGCTCTCTTCCTCCTCCCTCTGTAACCCTTGAAGTTTTTAAGCCACAAGTTAGTTTTCAAAATTCTTACTTTGTTTTATTTACTATCTTTCATAATGCCTAGTTTATCATGCTTAACCAGTACACCATCTAAGTGGAGACCATTTTGATATACTTGCCTAGCTGCAAGATGATCTCGGTGGATTTTCCATTGAATTTCAATGTTGTGGAAACTATTTTGATATACTTGCCCAGCTGCAAGATGATCTCGGTGGATTTTCCATACGTTATTTACCTGTCATCATATCTCTTCATTCATATTTCTTATTCAAATAATGGAATAATTAATCTGGGATCAATTCAAATTGGTATCAGAGCCATTTCGATGGCGGTAATGTATATTAACCGATTTTCTATGTTTACTTGTAATGTTACTCAAAGCAGAATAGACGAGGAATATTTTAGATCTGAATCTAGTAAAAGAAGCGTTGGAATTCAGGATTGGTAAACTTGTAAATCGGTTGGTAAGACTTGAATTTAGGTGTTCCATGTATAGTGTTCCCCGGCGACCAGCTTCTTTCTACTAAAACAGATCATTTTTAAACCCTTATCCCTCTGTTTGTCCATGGCCGGTAAATTGGTAAATCTGTTAAGACCCAAAACTGAAATGAAATATGATAAAAATATTGTTTCAAGTAATGAGATTCATGCACCCATTAATTACTCAGATTGGAGTATCCCTAAAGAAAAGGTTGAAATTTTTTATAAAATAGGTCTTATAGATTTTAAGACTGCCTTTTCTATAAGGACTCATGAAGAAACTAGAAGTATCTTGCGCAAGTCAGAAAGCTTTCCTCTCCTTAATAAAGATTCTATAAAAAAATATATAGAAAAAGGCCATAGGTATGCCCATTTTGGTCTTGCCCAAATTGCTGTCAAACCTTTAGTCCATATAGGAGTCGACACACCCATTTACCTTGCTTTGAGAGACAAAAGACTTAAGAAATATCAAACTTCTATCTTAGCCATGGTCCAAACTAATATTTGTAATGGCCCAATATACTTCAATTGCTCCCTGAACTTTTCTGTTGATCTGACAGACCCTATGATTTTAGAATCCCTTGTGCTTGACATTCAGATACAGGGAAATGAGTTTCATAATTGCAAAAATTTTGCTGTCATGTTCAAAGTCTACCTTTGGCTTATGTCTTCAAATTTGAACCCTAAATTTAGTAAGAACCCTTTTGTGAATGGAGAAACTATTCTCTTACAAGTAGATGTTGAACAATCCACAACATACACTCCTAAACGTCTTAAATGGAATCAAATGACAATTCCATGTCAGTTTATTATAAAAGAACCTCAAATCCCCAGGGACATTTAAAGGAGAGAACCATCTCACATAATTGAAGAACCTGATGGTACTGTAACAGTCAAATTTGACAGGACAAATTCTTTCTCAAACTACAGAATCAATAGAAGCTTTAGATACGTGGATAGTAGAGCTTCATGTTCAGATATTCCTAGTCCTTCCGAGAGAAACTGGACGTTCAAAACACCTATACCACAGTCAAACTCCCCGGTTGAAGAAAATATAGGTGATCCTTACTCACCCACTAGAAGTACTATGGTCATAACTCTTAATAAAGAATTTACACCAGATATGGAGTATTTGAATAAAGAATTAAGTTCTCCTTTTTACAAAGAAAAAGAAAGATGGTTTAATAAATTAGATAATAAGATTAGAATCAAAATAAAGAATGAATGGATAAATGAAATGAAGAGAATAAAATCAAACTTTCTTTTTTATGATTTTATAGCAATATACCTCTCTTCAGAAGGATGGTATGATTGTTTCAAAAAACCTACCGTTGAAGTTAATTCAAGTCTTATAAAAAAATGATGTTTGTCAAATAATGGTACTGTCATTTCGGCAGTTCATCCTCCTCTTCAATCTTTAAAATTTCAAACTTATAAAGGAGAAATTATTGCAGGCCCTTTTAAAAAAATAAAAAGCCTAATGAAAAGGATCCAACTGAAAACGAAGAATTACAGAATAATTATTCAAACCAAATTCTTAACACTATTGCTAACCAATTACATACAATTTCCACCAAGATTCCATCACCAGTCAAACAAAGTATCCTGAATGATACATCTAGACCTTTTTTCAAAAGTAATGATATTTTTAAAAATAAGAGTATAACTTTTAACCCAAAAGCAAAAAAATTATTAACAAAAATTTCTGAAAAACTTGGTGAGCCAAGTACCTCTAATACTAATGTCATCAGAGAAAATCATGAATAAAGTTCTAAACAAACAAGTTGTTCTTCTACGGAGAATGATTCGGTTGAAAAATTAGAAGAAGTTTTCAAAAAGTCTGATAACTCCCCCTTTAAGATAAACAGAATATTTAAAGGAAAAAAGTTTAATAGTACCAAAAATTATTACAGTAGACCTTCACCTGCAGATATGCTTTATGAAGAAAGAAGACAATTTCATAAATCTAGTTATGATGGAAATGCATTAACAGAATGGAATATAGATGGAAAATCTGGGTATGAAATCCTTAATACTTTACAAGAAATGGGAATGGCAAAAATTGCTTATAGGTACAATGGAATTTCTGAAAGAGAAGCTTGTATCCTTCTCGTTAATGGTTTTACTTGTCAATTAAAAAATTGGTGGGATAATGCCTTAGATCTTGGAAGCAAGGAATAAATTTTAAACCATGTTGTGAGTGTTGAAGACCAAGAAGGAGAAGTAAAAGAAACAAGCGATGCTTGTGACTTCCTGGTAGTCACTATTTCAATGTATTTTACAGGAAACCCGAGAGAGGAATATAACAGTTCTTCTATCGTCCTGACCAATCTTAGATGCCCCTCCTTATCTGATTATAGGCGGTATAAAGATGTCTTCATAACCCAGGTTCTCAAAAGAAATGACTGTAATCAAGCTTTCTGGAAAGAAAGGTTCATTGCAGGATTACCCAAACATTTTAGTGAAAGAATAATACAAAAAAATCAAAGATAATATAGATTCTGAGAACATTACTTTTGAAAATATTACATTCGGGCAATTATTTGCTTTTATCAAGAAAGAAGGCTTAGCCCTATGCATGGAAATAAAAATGCAATACAAATACAGAAAAGATAAACAGAAAGAGAAGAGCGAATTAGGATGTTTCTGTGAAATGTTTGGAATTGAAAATATTGAAGCCCATTCGTCTAAGATTAAAAGGAAGACTAGGAAGATTTAAAAAGAATCACAAAGATCTGAATATAAATCTTACAAAAAATAAATTTAGAAGAACAAAACCTAAAAGAACTTATAAACCAACCAATGATAAAGGAAAAAGTGATATAAAATGTTGGTATTGTAAAAAATTAGAAAACACTGAAGACTAATGTTGGAAGAAAAAGAATAAGAACATTAAACTAATAGGTAAACAAATCAATAATCTTTTAAGAGAAAAAGATAACTCTTCTAACTCAGAAAGTGAGTCCGATCAAGAAATAGAAGAGATGCTAAATACCTCTGACGAAAGTGATTATCATAGTAGTATTGAACATGGAAAAGATATTTGTAAAAATTGTATCCAAGTCATTTCTAAAGAAAAGAAAGAAGTCTTCTTTGATCTTATCCAAGAAATCCCAGATATCGATATAAGGGATGATTACCTTAATAAGTTAAAAGATTTAATTCTTGAAGAACCTTCTACTTCTAAGAAGATAAACACCAATGGACAATTTAGTCTAAATAAACTTTGGGATAAATATCCCTATCGAAGCATATCTAAACAAATAACAACCAAAGACCTCCAAAGTGAAATTAATAGCCTTAAAAAACTAATTAATAAAGAATTTTATGAATTAAAAGAAAAGGACTTTGAAATAGAGACAAGACTCTCTATTATTGAAAATAATAAAGAAATTGATAACTGGAAGAATCTTGATCCAGAAAATAATTCTATAAAAGTTATCCGAGAAATTGAATACCAAAAATGGCATGTTAATATCACTCTTGCGGTTAATGACTTCAAAACCAGTATTATGGCCTTGGTGGATTTAGGAGCACACCATAATATTATCAGAGAAGGTATCGTTCCTCCTAAATAATGTGACAACTCCAAAGAAAAACTTTATACCGCTAATAATAACCTTTTAAAAATCAAATACAAACTCTCCAAAGCTCATATTTGTAACAATGGGTATTGTTTCAAGAATATATTTACTATTGTTGAAGATATCACATATAATATGATTCTTGGAACGCCTTTCCTAACTCAAATTTATCCTTTCTATGTCAATGATAGTGGTATTACCACCAAAGTTCAGGGAAGAGAAATAAATTTTAAGTTCATCTCTCCCATTAAGAAGCAAGAAATTCTTAATATTCAGAATAACTCTATATTCAGACAAATTAATAATATTACCCAAAAACAAAATAAATTGGTTTTCTAAAAGAAGAATTACCTTTTCAATGAATTGAAGACCAACTTAGAACTCCAAAGATCATTTCAAAGATTAAGGAAATTGAAAACAACTTTGTCAAACGAGTTTGTAATGAAATCCCTAATGCCTTCTGGGATAGAAAGCACCATGTCATTGAATTACCTTATGAAAAGGGTTTCAATGAAGAAAATATCCCGACAAAATCAAGACCAATCCAAATGAACCAAGAACTCTTAGAAGTATGTAAGAAGGAGATTAAAGAATTATTAGATTAGAAACTTATAAGGCCTTTAAAATCTCCTTGAAGTTGTTCTGCCTTTTATGTAGTTATACAAGCAGAACTTGAAAGAGGAACACCTAGACTAGTCATAAATTATAAACCTCTTAATAAAGTTCTACAATGGATTAGGTATCCACTCCCCAGCAAAAAGGATTTAATAGGAAGACTCTTTAATGCTAAGATTTTTTCCAAATTCAACCTCAAGTCTGGAATCCAGATCTCTGAAAATGATAGACATAAAACAGCCTTCACAGTTCCTTTTGGACATTATGAATGGAATGTATTGCCTTTTGGGCTAAAAAATGCCCCCTCCGAATTTCAAAAAATCATGAATGATATCATGAATCCTCTTAGTCATTTTAGTATTGTCTATATCGACGATATTTTAATCTTTTCCCAAGATATTGATCAACATATCAAACATTTAGACACTCTCTTAAAAATCATAGAAAAAAATGGATTAGCTATATCCACCCCAAAATTAAAACTATTTCAAACCAATAACAGATTTTTAGGACATGAGATTAGTGAAGGAACTTTCAAACCTATCAGCAGGTCGATTTCTTTTACAGACAAATTCCCCGATGAAATAAAAGATAAAAATCAATTACAAAGATTCTTAGGATGCCTAAATTACATTTCAGACTTCTTTCCTAATCTTAGGGAGACTTGTAAACTTCTTTATCAAAGGCTTAGGAAAGACCCCCCTAATTGGACAGAGGAACACACTAATATTATCAAAACCATAAAACAAGAGGTAAAAACTCTTCCATGCTTAGGCATCCCTAATCCAGAAGCCTTTATGATCATAGAAACAGATGCCTCAAATCTAGGTTATGGAGGAATTTTAAAACAAAAAATTAATTCCAAAGAACAATTAGTTAGATATCACTCTGGAATCTGGAATAATACACAAATGAATTATTCCGTTATCAAAAAAGAAATTTTATCCATAGTTTTATGTATCTCAAAATTTCAAGATGACCTTTACAATAAAATTTTTTTACTCAGAATAGATTGCAAATCAGCAAAAGAAGTTCTTACAATAGATGTTCAAAATATTGTTTCAAAATAAATATTTGCCAGGTGGCAAGCTATTCTTTCTGTTTTTTATTTTGAAATTGAATTTATAAAAGGTGAAAACAATTCTCTACCTGATTTTCTAACTAGAGAATTTTTACAAGGGAACAGTGATGGACTCGACAAGGAAGAAAATACAAAGTGCTAAAGACTATGAAGTCTTCTCTTCAAAACTTACCTCAAAAGCCCTTGTTTCACCCTCAACTCCTGTCACTCCTAAAAAATCCAATCAAATTATACTAAACAGATTCTCTCCAATCCAAAATATACTGGAAATTCCTTATAAAACAGTCCTTGGTTCAAACCTACCAAAACCCACTAATATCCAAATCCCAAACACTCCTGAAGTATACAAATATACTGCAAAGATTGGCATTATGATTGTGAGATGACTACTTTTTCTGAATATCCAGCGAGTCTTTCTCAAAAAGATTTTATCAGAAATCACTTTCCAAATCCTTCCCAACTTTGGGAATCTGATGATCGTTTTAAAGATCAAAAGTATTATGAGTTCATTCTAGTGGACTCTGATTCAGTGGAAATAACTCACAATTACGATAGATCTAAAGAGATTGAATACTCGAAATGTGTTATCAAAAGAGTTCATACTCCTACCACTTTTGGTGGTCAAAATGAATTCAAAATGTTCCCTGTTAACCACCCAGCTCAGGGGTATAATTACATTGATTATAAGAATTCTTGGTTTAAAGCTTTTTTAGTTAGACCCTTCAACCACTCTTGGTTCATAACTTTCCACCACAACTGTGATAAACAACCTCCCGTCTGGTTTGTTGATTGGTAGAGAAAAATGGGGTCTTCTATCCAAATTCTTCCTCTTCAAATTCAAGAAGGTGTTAATGTATTTGCAGAGTTTTCGACTCTAAAAAATTATCAAAAGCTCATCATCTTCCACGCTGAATTCAAAATTCCTTGGATTTTTGCATGGGATTTCAATTTTGAGAAAATTTATCCAGACCCTACCCCTTATTCTCTAACAAGGGTCTATAAAGTTAAATGGTGGGCGATGTTCCAAAATCATATTGGAACTGAACTGGCTGTTAGACATTTTTTAAGCATTGGTGAAAAAGTGATTTATCAAAAAAATGATAAAGGACAAAAAAAAATAGAAACAACTAAGAAGGCCAACAGTTCAGGACAGAAAATTGATAGTTATGTGGATCATCTTCCAGATATATCAAGAAAGAATTCTTTGAATATCTGGCGCAAAAGTCTGTCTCTTCAAGATCAAAATCTGAAGAATCCGTCTCCTCAGACCCTATTAGGGATCAAGACCCTTATAACTTTTAATATCTCTAAATTTTCAGGAAAATAGCAATCAAAGAGAAAAAAAAAAGAAAAAAATTATCCATATAATGCTTGCTACACAGAGATGCCATTAAGAAAGAATTTTGGTCATGAAGTAAGAAGATTAGAAGAAGAAATCAAAAATCAAGAAAGAAGGATCAAGGTCTTCTATGAAATCTGAAGAAGTAGAGAAAGAATTTCTGGATTTATCAGATTCAAGGAAGACCATGAAAGAAATATGAGAACTATCGAAGAGCTTATTCAAAGGAGAATCAAAATCACCAAAGAATGCAAAAGAAGGATTCACATCATTCAAATCATACTAGCAGCCTAATCAAAAGATTGTCAGAATATTTGCCACAAAAGACAAAAGTTTTATCACAATTTTCCAAGAGTATACTAAAAGTCAAGAGTTATCATCAAAGGTGTCCACCACTTCCCAAGATGATCAGCACGTAGCATTTATTGTAATCTTTTGCAATATAATATTATATAATAGTTAACTTTATAGCTCTATAAATAGCTTGTAAATTAAGGAGAAAGGGCACACCGGTCTTAGAGTTTTCAGACCATTGCTCTCTTCCTCCTCCCTCTGTAACCCTTGAAGTTTTTAAGCCACAAGTTAGTTTTCAAAATTCATACTTTGTTTTTATTTACTATCTTTCATATTGCCTAGTTTATCATGCTTAATCAGTACACCATCCAAGTGGAGACCATTTTGATATACTTGCCTAGCTGCAAGATGATCTCGGTGTATTTTCCATTGGATTTCAATGTTGTGGAAACCATTTTGATATACTTGCCCAGCTGCAAGATGATCTCGGTGGATTTTCCATACGTTATTTACCTGTTATCATATCTCTTCATTCATATTTCTTATTCAAATAACGGAATAATTAATCTGCGATCAATTCAAATTGGTATCAGAGACATTTCGATGGCGGTAATGTATATTAACCGATTTTCTATGTTTACTTGTCATGTTACTCAAAGCAGAATAGATGAGGACTCTTTTAGATCTGAATCTAGTAAAAGAAGCGTTGGAATTCAGGATTGGTAAACTTGTAAATCGGTTGGTAAGCCTTGAATTTAGGTGTTCCACGTATAGTGTTCCCCTGCGACCAGCTTCTTTCTACTAAAACAGATCCTTTTTAAATCCTTATCCCTCTGTTTGTCCATGGCCGGTAAATTGGTAAATCTGTTAAGACCCAAAACTGAAAAGAAATATGATAAAAATATTGTTTCAAGTAATGAGATTCATGCACCCATTAATTACTCAGATTGGAGTATCCCTAAAGAAAAGGTTGAAATTTTTTATAAAATAGGTCTTATAGATTTTAAGACTGCCTTTTCTATAAGGACTCATGAAGAAACTAGAAGTATCTTGCGCAAGTCAGAAAGCTTTCCTCTTCTCAATAAAGATTCTATAAAAAAATATATAGAAAAAGGCCATAGGTATGCCCATTTTGGTCTAACCCAAATTGCTGTCAAACCATTAGTTCATATAGGAGTCGACACACCCATTTACCTAGCTTTGAGAGACAAAAGACTTAAGAAATATCAAACTTCTATCTTAGTCATGGTCCAAACTAATATTTGTAATGGCCCAATATACTTCAACTGCTCCCCGAACTTTTCTGTTGATATGACAGACCCTATGATTTTAGAATCCCTTGTGCTTGACATTCAGATACAGGGAAATGAGTTTCATAATTGTAAAAATTTTGCTGTCATGTTCAGAGTCTACCTTAGGCTTATGTCTTCAAATTTGAACCCTAAATTTAGTAAGAACCCTTTTGTGAAAGGAGAAACTATTCTCTTACAAGTAGATGCTGAACAATCCACAACATACACTCCTAAACGTCTTAAATGGAATCAAATGACAATTCCAAGTCAGTATATTATAAAAGAACCTCAAATCCCCAGGGACATTGAAAGGAGAGAATCATCTCAAATAATTGAAGAACCTGATGGTACTGTAACAGTCAAATTTGGTAGGACAAATTCTTTGTCAAACTACAGAATCAATAGAAGCTTTAGATATGAGGATAGTAGAGCTTCCTGTTCAGATATTCCTAGTCCTTCCGAGAGAAACTAGACGTCCAAAACACCTATACCACATTCAAACTCCCCGGTTAAAGAAAATATAGGTGACCCTTACTCACCCACTAGAAGTACTATGGTCATAACTCTTAATAAAGAATGTACACCAGATGTGAAGTATTTGAATAAAGAATTAAGTTCTCCTTTTTACAAATAAAAAGAAAGATGGTTTAATAAATTAGATAATAAGATTAGAATCAAAATAAAGAATGAATGGATAAATGAAATGAAGAGAATAAAATCAAACTTTCTTTTTTATGATTTTATAGCAATATACCTCTCTTCAGAAGGATGGTATGATTGTTTCAAAAAACCTACCGTTGAAGTTAATTCAAGTCTTATAAAAAAATGGTGTTTGTCAAATAATGGTACTGTCATTTCGGCAGTTCATCCTCCTCTTCAATCTTTAAAATTTCAAACTTATAAAGGAGAAATTATTGCAGACCCTTTTAAACAAACTAAAAAGCCTAATGAAAAGGATCCTGCTGAAAACGAAGAATTACAGAGGATTATCCAACAGAATAATTATTCAAACCAAATTCTTAACACTATTGCAAACCAATTAGATACAATTTCCACCAAGAGTCCATCACCAGTCAAACAGAGTATCCTGAATGATACATCTAGACCTTTTTTCAAAAGTAATGATATTTTTAAAAATAAGAGTATAACTTTTAACCCAAAAGCAGAAAAATTATTAACAAAAATTTCTGAAAAACTTGGTGAGCCAAGTACCTCTAATACTAATGTCATCAGAGAAAATCATGAATCAAGTTCTGAACAAACAAGTTGTTCTTCTACGGAGAATGATTCTGTTGAAAAATTAGAAGAAGTTTTCAAAAAGTCTGATAACTCCCCCTTTAAGATAAACAGAATATTTAAAGGAAAAAAGTTTAATAGTACCAAAAATTATTACAGTAGACCTTCACCTGCAGATATGCTTTATGAAGAAAGAAGACAATTTCATAAATCTAGTTATGATGGAAATGCATTAACAGAATGGAATATTGATGGAAAATCTGGGTATGAAATCCTTAATACTTTACAAGAAATGGGAATGGCAAAAATTGCTTATAGGTACAATGGAATTTCTGAAAGAAAAGCTTGTATCCTTCTCGTTAATGGTTTTACTTGTCAATTAAAAAATTGGTGGGATAATGCCTTAGATCTTGGAAGCAAGGAATAAATTTTAAACCATGTTGTGAGTGTTGAAGACCAAGAAGGAGAAGTAAAAGAAACAAGCGATGCTTGTGACTTCCTGGTAGTCACTATTTCAATGTATTTTACAGGAAACCCGAGAGAGGAATATAACAGTTCTTCTATCGTCCTGACCAATCTTAGATGCCCCTCCTTATCTGATTATAGGTGGTATAAAGATGTCTTCATAACCCAGGTTCTCAAAAGAAATGACTGTAATCAAGCTTTCTGGAAAGAAAGGTTCATTGCAGGATTACCCAAACATTTTATTGAAAGAATAATACAAAAAAATCAAAGATAATATAGATTCTGAGAACATTACTTTTGAAAATATTACATTCGGGCAATTATTTGCTTTTATCAAGAAAGAAGGCTTAGCCCTACGCATGGAAATAAAAATGCAATACAAATACAGAAAAGATAAACAGAAAGAGAAGAGCGAATTAGGATGTTTCTGTGAAATGTTTGGAATTGAAAAGATTGAAGCCCCTTCGTCTAAGATTAAAAGGAAGACTAGGAAGATTTAAAAAGAATCACAAAGATCTGAATATAAATCTTACAAAAAATAAATTTAGAAGAACAAAACCTAAAAGAACTTATAAACCAACCAATGATAAAGGAAAAAGTGATATAAAATGTTGGTATTGTAAAAAATTAGAAAACACTGAAGACTAATGTTGGAAGAAAAAGAAGAAGAACATTAAACTAATAGGTAAACAAATCAATAATCTTTTAAGAGAAAAAGATAACTCTTCTAACTCAGAAAGTGAGTCCGATCAAGAAATAGAAGAGATGCTAAATACCTCTGACGAAAGTGATTATCATAGTAGTATTGAACATGGAAAAGATATTTGTAAAAATTGTATCCAAGTCATTTCTAAAGAAAAGAAAGAAGTCTTCTTTGATCTTATCCAAGAAATCCCAGATACCGATATAAGGGATGATTACCTTAATAAGTTAAAAGATTTAATTCTTGAAGAACCTTCTACTTCTAAGAAGATAAACACCAATGGACAATTTAGTCTAAATAAACTTTGGGATAAATATCCCTATCGAAGCATATCTAAACAAATAACAACCAAAGACCTCCAAAGTGAAATTAATAGCCTTAAAAAATAAATTAATAAAGAATATTATGAATTAAAAGAAAAGGACTTTGAAATAGAGACAAGACTCTCTATTATTGAAAATAATAATGAAATTGATAACTGGAAGAATCTTGAACTAGAAAATAATTCTATAAAAGTTATCCGAGAAATTGAATACCAAAAAATGGCATGTTATTATGGCCTTGGTGGATTCAGGAGCAGTACCATAATATTATCAGAGAAGGTATCATTCCTACTAAATATTGTGACAAATCCAAAGAAAAACTTTATAGTACTAATAATAACCTTTTAAAAATCAAATACAAACTCTCCAAAGCTCATATTTGTAACAATGGGTATTGTTTCAAGAATATTCTTGTAATGAAATCCCTAATGCCTTCTGGGATAGAAAGCACCATGTCATTGAATTACCTTATGAAAAGAGTTTCAATGAAGAAAATATCCCGACAAAATCAAGACCAATCCAAATGAACCAAGAACTCTTACAAATTTGTAAAAAGGAGAATAAAGAATTATTAGATAAGAAACTTATAAGGCCTTCAAAATCTCCTTGGAGTTGTTCTGCCTTTTATGTAGTTAAACAAGCAGAACTTGAAAGAGGAACACCTAGACTAGTCATAAATTATAAATATCTTAATAAAGTTCTACAATGGATTAGGTATCCAATCCCCAACAAAAAGGATTTAATAGGAAGACTCTTTAATGCTAAGATTTTTTCCAAATTCGACCTCAAGTCTGGATTTTGGCAAATCCACATCTTTGAAAAGGATAGATATAAAACAGCCTTCACAGTTCCTTTCGGACATTATGAATGGAATGTCATGCCTTTTGGGCTAAAAAATGCCCCCTCCGAATTTCAAAAAATCATGAATGATATCATGAATCCTCTTAGTCATTTTAGTATTGTCTATATCGACGATATTTTAATCTTTTCCCAAGATATTGATCAACATATCAAACATTTAGACACTCTCTTAAAAATCATAGAAAAAAATGGATTAGCTATACCCACCCCCAAATTAAAACTATTTCAAACCAATATCAGATTTTTAGGACATGAGATTAGCAAAGGAACTTTCAAACCTATCAGCAGGTCGATTTCTTTTACAGACAAATTCCCCGATGAAATAAAAGATAAAAATCAATTACAAAGATTCTTAGGATGCCTGAATTACATTTCAGACTTCTTTCCTAATCTTAGGGAGACTTGTAAACTTCTTTATCAAAGGCTTAGGAAAGACCCCCCTAATTGGACAGAGGAACACACTAATATTATCAAAACCATAAAACAAGAGGTAAAAACTCTTCCATGCTTAGGCATCCCTAATCCAGAAGCCTTTATGATCATAGAAACAGATGCCTCAAATCTAGGTTATGGAGGAATTTTAAAACAAAAAATTAATTCAAAAGAACAATTAGTTAGATACCACTATGGAATCTGGAATAATACACAGATGAATTATTCCGTTATCAAAAAAGAAATTTTATCCTTAGTTTTATGTATCTCAAAATTTCAAGATAACCTTTACAATAAAAAATTCTTACTCAGAATAGATTGCAAATCAGCAAAAGAAGTTCTTACAAAAGATGTTCAAAAGAAGTAGAGAAAGAATTTCTGTATTTATCAGATTCAAGGAAGACCATGAAAGAAAGATGAGAACTATCGAAAAGCTTATTCAAAGGAGAATCAAAATCATCAAAGAATGCAAAAGATGAATTCACATCATCCAAATCATACTAGCTGCCTAATCAAAAGATTGTCAGAATATTTGCCACAAAAGACAAACGTTTTATCACAAATTTCCAAGAGTATACTAAAATTCATGAGTTATCATCAAATGTGTCCACCACTTCCCAAGATGATCAGCACGTAGCATTTATTATAATCTTTTGCAATATAATATTATATAATAGTTAACTTTGTAGCTCTATAAATAGCTTGTAAATTAAGGAGAAAGGGCACACCGGTCATAGAGTATTCAGACCATTGCTCTCTTCCTCCTCCCTCTGTAATCCTTGAGGTTTTTAAGCCACAAGTTAGTTTTCAAAATTCATACTTTGTTTTATTTACTATCTTTCATATTGCCTAGTTTACTATCTTTCATATTGCCTAGTGTACTGATTAAGCATGATAAACTAGGCAATATGAAAGATAGTAAATAAAACAAAGTATGAATTTTGAAAACTAACTTGTGGCTTAAAAACTTCAAGGGTTACAGAGGGAGGAGGAAGAGAGCAATGGTCTGAAAACTCTAAGACCGTTGTGCCGTTTCTCCTTAATTTACAAGCTATTTATAGAGCTACAAAGTTAACTATTACATAATATTATACTGCAAAAGATTACAATAAATGCTACGTGCTGATCATCTTGGGAAGTGGTGGACACCTTTGATGATAACTCTTGACTTTTAGTATACTCTTGTAAAATTGTGATAAAACTTTTGTCTTTTGTGGCAAATATTCTGACAATCTTTTGATTAGGCAGCTAGTATGATTTGGATGATGTAAATCCTTCTTTTGCATTCTTTGATGATTTTGATTCTCCTTTGAATAAGCTCTTCGATAGTTCTCATCTTTCTTTCATGGTCTTCCTTGAATCTGATAAATCCAGAAAATCTTTCTCTACTTTTTCGGATTTCATAGAAGACCTTGATCCTTCTTTCTTGATTTTTGATTTCTTCTTCTAATCTTCTGACTTCATGACCAAAATTCTTTCGTAATGGCATCTCTGTGCAGCAAGCATTATATGGATAATTTTGTTTCTTCTTTTTTTTTCTTTGATTGCTATTTTCCTGAAAATTTAGAGATATTAAAAGTTATAAGGGTCTTGATCCCTAATAGGGTCTGAGGAGATGGATTCTTCAGATTTTGATCTTGAAGAGACATACTTTTGCGCCAGATATTCAAAGAATTCTTTCTTGATATTATCTGGAAGATGATCCATATAACTATCAATTTTCTGTCATGAACTGTTGGCCTTCTTGGCTGTTTCTTTTTTTTTTCCTTTATCATTTTTTTGATAAATCACTTTTTCACCAGTGCTTAAAAATGTCTAACAGCCAGTTCAATTTCAATATGATTTTGGAACCTCGTCCACCATTTGACTTTATAGACCCTTGTTAGAGAATAAGGGGTAGGGTCTGACAAGGGTAAAAAAAAGTCAAATGGTGGGCGAGGTTCCAAAATCATATTAGAACTGAACTGGCAGTTAGACATTTTTTAAGCACTGGTGAAAAAGTGATTTATCAAAAAAATGATAAAGGGGTAGGGTCTGTTTTAGTAGAAAGAAGGGTCTGCTTTAGTAGAAAGAAGGGTCTGTTTTAGTAGGAACAAATTTTAAACCGTTGGATAAGGGTTTAAATAGGATCTGTTTTAGTAGAAAGAAGCTGGTCGCAGGGGAACACTATACGTGGAACACCTAAATTCAAGGCTTACCAACCGATTTACAAGTTTACCAATCCTGAATTCCAACGCTTCTTTTACTAGATTCAGATCTAAAATAGTCCTCATTTATTATGCTTTGAGTAACATGACAAGTAAACATAGAAAACCGGTTAATATACATTACCGCCATCGAAATGGCTCTGATACCAATTTGAATCAATCCCAGATTAATTATTCCGTTACTTGAATAAAAAATATGAATGAAGAGGTATGATGACAAGTAAATAACGTATGGAAAATCCACCGAGATCATCTTGCAGGTGGGCAAGTATATCAAAATGGTTTCCACAATATTGAAATCCAATGAAAAATCCACCGAGATCATCTTGCAGCTAGGCAAGTATATCAAAATGGTCTCCACTTGGATGGTGTACTGATTAAGCATGATAAACTAGGCAATATGAAAGATACTAAATAAAACAAAGTATGAGTTTTGAAAACTAACTTGTGGCTTAAAAACTTCTAGGGTTACAGAGGGAGGAGGAAGAGAGCAATGGTCTGAAAACTCTAAGACCGGTGTGCCCTTTCTCCTTAATTTACAAGCTATTTATAGAGCTACAAAGTTAACTATTACATAATATTATATTGCAAAAGATTACAACAAATGCTACGCGCTATCATCTTGGGAAGTGGTGGACACCTTTGATAATAACTCTTGACTCTTAGTATACTCTTGGAAAATTGTGATAAAACTTTTGTCTTTTGTGGCAAATATTCTGACAATCTTTTGATTAGGCAGCTAGTATGATTTGGATGATGTGAATCATTCTTTTGCATTCTTTGATGATTTTGATTCTCCTTTGAATAAGCTCTTCGATAGTTCTCATCTTTCTTTCATGGTCGTCCTTGAATCTGATAAATCCAAAAATTCTTTCTCTACTTCTTCGGATTTCATAGAAGACCTTGATCCTTCTTTCTTGATTTTTGATTTCTTCTTCTAATCTTCTGACTTCATGACCAAAATTCTTTCTTAATGGCATCTCTGTGCAGCAAGCATTATATGGATAATTTTGTTTCTTCTTTTTTTTCTTTGATTGCTATTTTCCTGAAAATTTAGAGATATTAAAAGTTATAAGGGTCTTGATCCCTAATAGGATCTGAGGAGACGGATTCTTCAGATTTTGATCTTGAAGAGACAGACTTTTGCGCCAGATATTCAAAGAATTCGTTCTTGATATTATCTGGAAGATGATCCATATAACTATCAATTTTCTGTCCTGAACTGTTGGCCTTCTTGGCTGTTTCTGTTTTTTCTTTTTCTTTATCATTTTTTTGATAAATCACTTTTTCACCAGTGCTTAAAAAATGTCCAACTACCAGTTCAGTTCCAATATAATTTTGGAACCTCACCCACCACTTGACTCTTTTTGACCCTTGTCAGAGAATAAGGGGTAGGGTAGGATAAATTTTCTCAAAATTCAAATCCAATGCAAAGACATTAAAACCTTCTTGAATTTTTAGAGATTGAAGAGGAGGATGAACTGCCGAAATGACAGTACCATTATTTGACAAACACCATTTTTATATAAGACATGAATTAACTTCAACGGTAGGTTTTTTGAAACAATCATACCATCCTTCTGAATAGAGGTATATTGCTATAAAATCATAAAAAAGAAAGTTTGATTTTATTCTCTTCATTTCATTTATCCATTCATTCTTTATTTTGATTCTAATCTTATTATCTAATTTATTAAAACATCTTTCTTTTTCTTTGTAAAAATGAGAACTTAATTCTTTATTCAAATACTTCATATCTGGTGTAAATTCTTTATTAAGAGTTATGACCATAGTACTTCTAGTGGGTGAGTAAGGGTCACCTATATTTTGCTTCAACCGGGGAGTTTGACTGTGGTTTAGGTGTTTTGAACGTCCAGTTTCTCTCGGAAGGACTAGGAATATCTGAACTAGGAAGCTCTACTATCCTCATATCTAAAGCTTCTATTGATTCTGTAGTTTGAGAAAGAATTTGTCCTATCAAATTTGACTGTTCTTTTATAATAAACTGACTTGGAATTGTCATTTGATTCCATTTAAGACGTTTAGGAGTGTATGTTGTGGATTGTTCAGCATCTACTTGTAAGAGAATAGTTTCTCCTTTCACAAAAGGGTTCTTCCTAAATTTAGGGTTCAAATTTGAAGACATAAGCCTAAGGTACACTCTGAACATGACAACAAAATATTTTCAATTATGAAACTCATTTCCCTGTATCTGAATGTCAAGCACAAAGGATTCTAAAATCATAGGGTCTGTCTGTAACATCCCAAAAATTTGTATGACCTTTATTTAATAAATGTCGGTTGGAAATTTCATTTATGAAATTTAAATTGTTGCTACGTGTTTGAGTTTGGTTATGTGGAATAAATCATCATGGGGGAATTGGAATGAAGTGCTAATTAGATTTTAATGTGGGGAGTCAATTTAAATAAAATCATGCATCTTGTTCTAGCCAAAAAAATGGCTATTGTCGGCCCCTCCAATTATTGAGAATTTATTCTTTCTTGGATTTAATTAATTGTTTTGGGATATTCATCCAATTAAATCCAATTAAATCTTGCCACATTTTATTCCCTCGCCCCAATTGAATTAAGAGTTGAATTATTTCCTTGTGGCTAATTAAGCCAATTTTCGGTGTCCCTATTTTTTAGAGGAGAATATATTTGTTTCTTATTTTGTGGAATCCCTTTTATTCAATGAAATACCAAATTAATACCTAAGTCAATTAATTGGGGATGTGAATATTTCCTTGTGTCGCACGCCCCATTTTGGTTAATTTCCTTGTGCAAATTTATTTAGTTGTTGCCTATTTTATGGGAGTCTTTTCCTATAAAGAAATTACCAAATTTAAATCTTATTCTATTTAATTGAGGATTTAAATAATTTCCTTGTGCATTTCCTTACGGAATTTTCGTCCCTTCCTCATTATTTTCCTACTTGGAGATTTAATTTATTTTGTTCCCTTGTTTATGGAATATTCACTTTTATTTCCTAAGTTGTGAATATATTCTCTCCAAGTGAATACCAAATAAATTCCTTGTTATGCTCTACATGGAATTTTCGAATTCCTCCCCATCCTACATGCCTATTTTATTCTTTTAATTATGGGACTTTTATTTCATTTGGCCATTATTTTATCCCTCCATAATTAATTAAATAATTCTTTAAACTTTAACCTAATCCTATACAAACACCTAAACTAAACCCTAGCCCCCATCTCCCTCAAAATTTCGTGCCTCCCCCCTTCACTCTCCATCCTCTCCAAAAACTTCTTCCCTCAATGTTTCTTGCATAAATTGGAGTGGATTTTTCAAGAGTTTCGACGAATCGCCTCCATCCTTGTTCCTACCGTTCGTTTTCGTGATTCGAAAAGGTATAACTAAGTTTTTCTTCTCATCTCTTCATTGAAACATTATTCTTGAATCCTACATGCATATAGAGGGTGTAGGATTAATAGATCGAAAAATTTATCGGTGGGAAAGTGTGATTGCATAAGAACTTTGATAATATTGTGTTTTTGATTGAAATCATGTGATGTTGGATTGGAATAGTTGGTGAATGATGTGAGTTCATGTGCAAATATGTGTGTGAGAAACTTTTAAGCATGATTATGTGTGTTCGAGCATGAAAAATCGATGTTTGTTTGATGGAAGATGAAAACCCTATTTTCAATCTATGAACCTGAAAATCTGTGGTGCACGACCAGTGACTTATGATCTGTGATTGACCCATAAAACGAACGAATTTTGCTATGAAATATTTACTGAGTAAACTTCAAGATGTTTTCTGTGTCTCGTGTGAATTTCAGCCCGTTTTATCGAAAAATGAATTTTTAATAAACTTTTGAAGTTGACTGCGCAAATCTGCCAGAAACGTGAGTTCTCTCCATGAATGTTTCTTTTTCTGTTTGTCTGACCAAATGACCTCCGATTGATGTGATTCTTGAGCTATATGAAAATTTTAAGTGTCTTCTGTATTGTGTTAAATTTTCAGCTTTTTTAGGCATCATATGAATTTATGGTGAATTTTTCAAATGAACTGCGCAATACTGCCAGAAATTGTATGTTCCGACCAGAGAGTTCAATATGTGATATGACTGACTAAATGACGTGATTTCTATATGAAAATTTTCATGGATGAACTTGAATGTGTCCTCTGTATCGTGACCAAAATTTAGCATGTTTTGAGGTCGGGTGAATTTAAAGTGATTTTTACAAAACGGTCGCGCAATTCTGCCAGTTTTCTGCCTTGATTAAATGACACTTATTTTTCAAGTTTAAAAGTATTGTATGATGCATGTATGTCCAAGGAATGTGCTTAAATGTTGAAATCACTTGTGATAAGTTGAAATGTGTTACGTGTGTTTGCACCTTTGAGATGTATGTCGGGTTTGGGAAATTGAGGAAAACGATGAGAGAGAAACGATAGGACATGCATAGTGATATGTTGTTGTGTGAGGCTGACTTGTGTTGTCGTTGACAAGGGTGTTGTGTATTCGTGAACTCGAGGATCGAGAGTTGCTAAGTTGGGTTGTGATTTTGCTAAGAGAACGAGGTGGGCTTTCTTTTCAAACCTCTTTACTTTTCCGAAAAATATTATGTGGAGATATAAGGGTGGTTTAACTGTTATGTCATGCCATGATGTTTTTGTTATGAGATTGTGTGCCTGATG
Source organism: Salvia splendens (assembly GCF_004379255.2). Classification (NCBI taxonomy): domain Eukaryota; kingdom Viridiplantae; phylum Streptophyta; class Magnoliopsida; order Lamiales; family Lamiaceae; genus Salvia; species Salvia splendens. The sequence goes on from NC_056036.1 coordinate 28,382,074, forward strand.
CCTAGTTCGTATGAGTTTACTCCGTTAGGCTATATGGCTGTGTTGTGAAACAAATTCGGGTCCGAGTAGGGCCGTAAACCCTATCGGGCTGTGTACACTGGTGGGATCGTGAGCCGTCCTTGCAAGTCGGCCGGTCTCGTGGGCGAATAGTGTGGCCACACTATTGTCGCACTGTGATTGTGATTGATGGATTGATGTGAAAAGTGGGGAGATAAATTGTCTGGCCAGACTTGAATATTTTTGTGTTTCTCGTGATTTTCTTAATACATAAAACTCGAGATCACTGGTATGGATGACATAACTTATTAAAATGTTTTCGGCATGAGCCCATGGAGTACAACAAGTACTCAGCCCTGCATATTATTTTTCTTATGTGCAGGTTGAGCGGGATGTTGCGGTGGATGTTGAGCTGGCTTGAGAACGTAGGATACGTTGCTACGTCATACATAGGCGTAGTCCTTGACTCTCCTTAAACTCTATTTTCCGCTGCTATAACTTGAACCATGTCTCAAGACTTTAATCTTTTCTTTATGCTTTGTGTTTGAACATGTATGGTGGTGATTAGTTCTTAAACAAGTGTTTACGTTGTCTTTTGAAAATGATATTCTTCGAGATTTAAGTTAAATGTTTGTTTTACTTTAGTTATTAATGGTTGTATTTCTTAAGTCTAATTTTTTTTCCGTTGTCCTTTTTGAATGTATTTTTCTTATGTCTTTTTTAAAAAAAAATATAACCTTAAAATTTTTAAATTAAGTTGTTTTCCTTTCTTTAAGTTAATTAAGTTGATCTTCTAAATTGTAATCCATGCATGTCGGTCACGATCGCCGCGTTTGTGGTACCCCTTGTATGGGCGGTCGTGACAGAAAAGTTCGGGGAACAGTTGAAGTATATTTGGCCATTACAAATATTAGTTTGGACCATGGCTAAGATAGAAGTTTGATATTTCTTAAGTCTTTTGTCTCTCAAAGCTAGGTAAATGGGTGTGTCGACTCCTATATGGACTAAAGGTTTGACAACAATTTGGGCTAGACCAAAATGGGCATACCTATGGCCTTTTTCTATATATTTTTTTATAGAATCTTTATTGAGGAGAGGAAAGCTTTCTGACTTGCGCAAGATACTTCAAGTTTCTTCATGAGTCATTATAGAAAAGGCAGTCTTAAAATCTATAAGACCTATTTTATAAAAATTTTCAACCTTTTCCTTAGGGATACTCCAATCTGAGTAATTAATGGGTGCATGAATCTCATTACTTGAAACAATATTTTTATGAAGAAGCTGTTTTAGTAGAAAGAAGTTGGTCGCAGGGGAACACTATACGTGGAACACCTAAATTCAAGGCTTACCAACCGATTTACAAGTTTACCAATCCTGAATTCCAATGCTTCTTTTACTAGATTCAGATCTAAAATAGTCCTCATCTATTCTGCTTTGAGTAACATGACAAGTAAACATAGAAAACCGGTTAATATACATTACCGCCATCGAAATGGCTCTGATACCAATTTGAATCAATCCCAGATTAATTATTCCGTTATTTGAATAAAAAATATGAATGAAGAGGTATGATGACAAGTAAATAACGTATGGAAAATCCACCGAGATCATCTTGCAGGTGGCCAAGTATATCAAAATGGTTTCCACAACATTGAAATCCAATGAAAAATCCACCGAGATCATCTTGCAGCTAGGCAAGTATATCAAAATGGTCTCCACTTGGATGGTGTACTGATTAAGCATGATAAACTAGGCAATATGAAAGATAGTAAATAAAACAAAGTATGAGTTTTGAAAACTAACTTGTGGCTTAAAAACTTCAAGGGTTACAGAGGGAGGAGGATGAGAGCAATGGTCTGAATACTCTAAGACCGGTGTGCCCTTTCTCCTTAATTTACAAGCTATTTATAGAGCTACAAAGTTAACTATTACATAATATTATATTGCAAAAGATTACAATAAATGCTACGCGCTATCATCTTGGGAAGTGGCGGACACCTTTGATGATAACTCTTGACTTTTAGTATGCTCTTGGAAAATTGTGATAAAACTTTTGTCTTTTGTGGCAAATATTCTGACAATCTTTTGATTAGGCAACTAGTATGATTTGGTTGATGTGAATCATTCTTTTGCATTCTTTGATGATTTTGATTCTCCTTTGAATAAGCTCTTCGATAGTTCTCATCTTTCTTTCATGGTCTTCATTGAATCTGATAAATCCAGAAATTCTTTCTCTACTTCTTCGGATTTCATAGAAGACCTTGATCCTTCTTTCTTGATTTTTGATTTCTTCTGACTTCATGACCAAAATTCTTTCTTAATGGCATCTCTGTGCAGCAAGCATTATATGGATAATTTTATTTCTTCTTTTTTTTTTCTTTGATTGCTATTTTCCTGAAAATTTAGAGATATTAAAAGTTATAAGGGTCTTGATCCCTAATAGGGTCTGAGGAGACGGATTCTTCAGATTTTGATCTTGAAGAGACAGACTTTTGCGCCAGATATTCAAAGAATTCTTTCTTGATATTATCTGGAAGATGATCCATATAACTATCAATTTTCTGTCCTGAACTGTTAGCCTTCTTGGCTGTTTCTGTTTTTTCTTTTCCTTTATCATTTTTTTGATAAATCACTTTTTCACCAGTGCTTAAAAAATGTCTAACTGCCAGTTCAGTTCCAATATGATTTTGGAACCATGCCCACCATTTGACTTTTTTTTACCCTTGTCAGAGAATAAGGGGTAGGGTCTGGATAAATTTTCTCAAAATTGAATTCCCATGCAAAAATCCAAGGAATTTTGAATTCAGCGTGGAAGATGATGAGCTTTTGATAATTTTTTAGAGTTGAAAACTCTGAAAAGACATTAAAAACTTCTTGAATTTGAAGAGGAAGACCCCATTTTTCTCCACCAATCAACAAACCAGAAGGGAGGTTGTTTATCACAGTTGTGGTGGAATGTTATGAACCAAGAGTGGTTGAAAGGTCTAACTAAAAAATCTCTAAATCAAGCATTCTTATAATCAATGTAATTATACCCCTGAGCTGGGTGGTTAACTGGGAAGATTTTGAATTCATTTTGAACACCAAAAGTGGTAGGAGTATGAACTCTTTTGATAACACATTTTGAGTATTCAATCTCTTTAGATCTATCGTAATTGTGAGTTATTTCCACTGAATCAGAGTCCACTAGAATGAACTCATAATACTTTTAATCTTTAAAACGATCATCGGATTCCCAAAGTTGGGAAGGATTTTGAAAGTGATTTCTGATAAAATCTTTTTGAGAAAAACTTGTGAAATATTCAGAAAAAGTAGTCATCCAACAATCATCTTGCCAATCTTTGGCAGTATATTTGTATACTTCAGGAGTATTTGGGATTTGGATATTAGTAGGTTTTGGTAGGTTTGAAGCAAGGACTGTTTTATAAGGAATTTCCGGTATATTTTGGATTGGAGAGAATCTATTTGGGATAATTTGATTGGATTTTTGAGGAGCGACAGGAGTTGAGGGTGTAACAAGGGCTTTTGAGGTAAGTTTGGAAGAGAAGACTTCATAGTCTTTAGCACTTTGTACTTTCTTCCTTGTTGAGTCCATCACTGTTCCCTTGTAAAAATTCTCTAGTTAGAAAATCAGGTAGAGAATTGTTTTCTCCTTTTATAAATTTAATTTCAAAATCAAAAACAGAAAGAATAGCTTGCCACCTGGCAAATATTTGTTTTGAAACAATATTTTGAACATCTTTTGTAAGAACTTCTTTCGCTGATTTGCAATCTATTCTGAGTAAAAAAATTTTATTGTAAAGGTCATCTTGAAATTTTGAGATACATAAAACTATGGATAAAATTTCTTTTTTGATAACGGAATAATTCATCTGTGTATGATTCCAGATTCCAGAGTGGTATCTAACAAATTGTTCTTTTGAATTAATTTTTTGTTTTAGAATTCCTCCATAACCTAGATTTGAGGCATCTGTTTCTATGATCATAAAGGCTTCTGGATTAGGGATGCCTAAGCATGGAAGAGTTTTTACCTGTTGTTTTATGGTTTTGATAATATTAGTGTGTTCCTTTGTCCAATTAGGGGGCCTTTCCTAAGCCTTTGATAAAGAAGTTTACAAGTCTCCCTAAGATTAGGAAAGAAGTCTGAAATGTAATTCAGGCATCCTAAGAATCTTTGTAATTGATTTTTATCTATTATTTCATCGGGGAATTTGTCTGTAAAAGAAATCAACCTGCTGATAGGTTTGAAAGTTCCTTTGCTAATCTCATTTCCTAAAAATCTGATATTGGTTGGAAATAGTTTTAATTTGGGGGTGGATATAGCTAATCCATTTTTTTCTATGATTTTTAAGAGAGTGTCTAAATGTTGATATGTTGATCAATATCTTGGGAAAAGATTAAAATATCATCGATATAGACAATACTAAAATGACTAAGAGGATTCATGATATCATTCATGATTTTTTGAAATTCGGAGGGGGCATTTTTTAGCCCAAAAGGAACTGTGAAGGCTGTTTTATATCTTTCCTTTTCAGAGATCTGGGTTTGCCAAAATCCAGACTTGAGGTCGAATTTGGAAAAAATCTTAGCATTAATGTCACGACCGCTCTTACTAAGGATAGTGAAGACGGGGAAAACGTAACGAGGGGAGCGACTAAGGAGCGGGGAAGAAAAGGGGGATGCAATGAAAGACAACAATAAAGGACGAGATTGAATATGAAAACCCAATTAACTTCAAAAAGAAATATTTTGGTCTATCGAATAGTTAAACAACTGATTAATGTCTCAAGGTAAATAATGTCATATCGTCGTGTGGGGAAAAACGAAAGACTTTAACAAGAACGATTCGAAACACGGTAGCGGAAAAACAAGTATCAAAGGAGAGTCATAGGATGACGCCCATGTATGAAGACACGACGCATCCGGGAATTCCTAACGCTCACTCAACATCCATCGCAACATCCCGCTCAACCTGCAAAATTTTAAAGAGAAATGCAGGGCTGAGTACTTGTTGTACTCAATGGGCTCATGCCGAAAACATTTTATAACAGTTATGTCATCCATACCAGTGAACTCGAGTTTTACATGTAGTTAAGAAATATCATCGAGAACACAAAACATTTTCATAGCCTGGCCAGGCAAAACAATCTCCCCACTTTCTCAACAATCAATCATTCACATCCTCTTACCATAGTGCGACGAAAGTGTGGCCACACTATTCGCCCACGAGACCGGCCGACTAGCAAGGACGGCTCACGATCCCCTCTGTGTACACAGCCTGATAGGGTTTGCGGCCCTACTCAGACCCGAATTCGTTTATCATAGCCCTATTGCCTAATAGAGCGAACTCACAAACTAGGCATCAAGCACAATCTCAACTTAGCCCTATAGCCTAACGGAGCAAGCTCAAACGAACTAGGCATCAGGCACCAATCTCAACATCAAAACAAACATGGCATGACATAACACTTTAAACCACCCTTATAGCTCCACAATCATACTTTTGCACAATCAGCCTTCCATCAATACAATTTATCATGCATGTCCTATCGTTCTTTTCATCGTCTCTTTAATTTACCCATCCCAAACGTTCACAACCATAACGAAACAACACCCTAGCATACGTCAATGTATAACACATAACCACGTCATAAGATACATTCCTAAATCATACATGCATCATATAATTCACTCAAGCTTGGCAACAAGTGATATTTCCACATAACAACAAATCTGGAAGAACTGCGCGGTTGGTTTGAAAAATTCACCAAAAATCCATCCGATGTCCAATGAGGCTGAAATTTTCACGCAACTCAGAAGACACTTTAAATTTCATCTAGTTCAAAATTTCACATCAAAAGGTGGTCATTTGATCCGTCAAATAGAAAACGAAACTTTCTGGGCGAGAATATAAGTTTCTGGCAGAATTGCGCAGTCAACTTCAAAAATTTATTAAATATTCGTCTTTCGTCAAAAGGGGCTGAAATTTATACACAACACAGAAGACATCTCAAATTGTACTCAGTTAAAAATTCGTGCCAAAATAAGATGGTTCGGTCGGTCAAACACACGTTGGAATCTACTGCCCGAATACCACAGTTTTCATGCTTCACAAATTCAAATTAGGGTTTATCTATCATTCATCCAAACACAAATTTTTCATGCTTCCAACACACAATCATGCTTCAAAAGGTTCTCACAATCAAGTTCTCATATAATCACACATCATTCACAAATGATTCATTCAAACTTCACTCATATTCATTCAAAATCGATATTCTCAATTGTTCTCATACAAACACAAATTCCCACCGATTAATTATGTGATCTAAGATTCCTACACTCACTATATGCATGAAGGATTCAAGAACAAGGTTTCAATGGAGAAGATGAGGGAAAATTTCAATTATACCTTCTTGGATCGAAAACCAAGCAAAGATTTATGCGATTCGTCGGGAACTCTTGAAAATCAAACTCCAATGGATGCAATAACAGGGATTGGAAGGAATTTTGGAGAGGATGAAGAGAGGGAGGGAGAAAATGTGTGAGAGGGAGAGAGGGTGGAGGAAGGCGTGTAGAATGAAGTAGGGTTAGGGTTTCTCCCCTTTTATATTCAAGGATTAATCCCATACTTAAATAAAATAATTAAATTATGGAGGAATAATATAGATGTCAATGAATAAGCTCCACAATTAAAAGAAATAGGCAAAAAAAATAGGCGTGTACTTAGGGAGTAAGCAAAGGAATATTTAAATCCACAATTAAAATAGTAATAGGATTTAAATTTGGTAATTTTTTATAGGAAAAGACTCCCACAAAATAGGTAACAGATAAATTAATCCCACAAGGTAATTGAAAGGTATAAGGGATGGAAATTCAAGGGTCTTAAAGATGGAAAGAATCAAAGTACCAATTAAATCTACAAAGTAATTTATTCTCCCAATTATAAGAGAAATTCAAAAATTCCAAGGAATGGGGCAAAGGTCGAAAATCATGGAGAATAAATTAGGAATATTTTGGTTTTTGATTTAATTTGGATAAATATCCCAAACCAATTAATTAAATCCGATAAAGAAGATATTACTTCCAATAAATAGAAAGGCCGAAAAGAATTCGAATAAATTGGCTGGCACAAATATGCATGATCCTATTTAATTAAATCCCACCATTGGAAAACATACCATATTATTCCACATAACTCTCGACCATTAATTTCACATCGTTAACACAACCACATAGAAATCAATTTCCAAAAATGCATTTCCAAATCAACATCCACATTAATAAAACGAAAATAAGCCATCAAATAAAAAAATAATAAAATAAAAAAGTCACAATTATCCGGGGTGCTACATCCTTCCCCTCTTAACAGAAATTTCGTCCCGAAATTTGGTCGTCTTCCATAAACAATTCGGGGTACTTCTCTTTCATCTTATCTTCTAACTCCCACGTGGCTTCCTCGGGACGAGGGTGTTCCCACAACACTTTCACGGATGCTATTGACTTGTTTCGTAACTCTTGCACCTTTCGATCTAAGATTGCTTCGTGCCTCTCCTCGTAGCTCATGTCGGGTGTCAGGACAACCTCTTCTTGATGGATCACATGCTTGGGATCAAACACGTACTTTCTCCACTGCGACACGTGGAACACTTTGTGCACATTTCTAAAACTAGGAGGTAACGCCAGACGATACGCTACAGGACCTACTTTATCAATAATCTCATACGACCCTACAAAACGTGGTTTCAATTTGCCCTTCACTCCAAACCTCACAACTCCTCTCGTCGGGGATACTTTCAAGAAGACTTTGTTACCAACATCGAATTTGAACTTCGTTCGGCGCACGTCAGCGTAGGACTTCTACCTATCTTGAGCTTCTTTGATCCTTGCACGGATTTGATGTACAATTTCGATCATCTCCTTGATAGCGTCGGGTCCTAACATCCTTCTTTTCACCAACCTCATCGTTCCATCCTTCTTCTTCACGAATAAAACATGCGCTCCCCACGGTGACACACTAGGTCGAATGAAGCCTAAATCTAGTAGTTCTTGCAACTGAATCTTCAATTCCGCCAACTACTTAGGGGCCATTTGGTATGGTGCTTTCGATACTGGCGCAAATCCGGGTTCCAAGTCGATGGTAAGCTCCACTTACCTGTCGGGCGGTGGTCCAGGCAAAGTTTCAGGGAACACGTCGGGAAGTCTCATACTACGGCCATGTCTTCCACCTTCAAGTCCTTCTTCTCCTCTCCATTCAAGTACACAAGATACGTCGGACGCCCTTTTCTGATCATCGTGGTTGCTCGCAAAGCGGAGATTATGGAGGTTCGTCGGTTCATGGAGATTCCATACAAGATAGTCGGCTCTTTGCCAGGGGCTCGAAAGGGAATTTGTCTCTCCTTGCAGTGGATCGTCGTGTGGTTCTCGGCAAGCCAATCCATTCCCAAAATTATGTCAACGTTCTCCAAAGGCATGACGTGTAAAAGATGAGCTACTACTCCTAACTCTCCTAAAACAACTCTACGTTCGGGCAAGTTTGCACAATATCAATTAGACCTCCTACGGGTGATGACACCCTCTTCCCTCTGCGTCTCGGTGGCATTCTGATCCAAAACACATGTTAGCATCGTTGTTAGTATTCGTTGTTATCAAAATCATAACTTCCTTGCATTCGTCACACTCTGACACTATATTGAGCGCCCTCGTGTGCGGGTTGTTTTATCCGTTCCATCTATGCTAAGACGAAGGTTTTCCAACATATATTTTATCTCGTTATTTGTGATAGATCTAGAGTTCGTCACACATCACCAAATTTGAGGCCATCCTAAGGCTTCCTATGTTCACATGCTTATGTCGTAGTACTTTCACACATAACACATACTTATGACATCATATAATTCATGCTCATGTCCCACATAATCATACCATAACAATATCATATTCGCACATACAACACGTGCTTAGATCATCTTGCCAATCATGCTCATATTCCACATAATCGCACTATCACAATATCATATTCACACAATGTTTATTCACATGCGTACACTTGCCAAAACATTCTCATCATATCATCATCCATTTTATACATCGATCTCACATTCTTTCAACAACTTAAAACATACCTCACTTTCTTTGGTTGAGCGCGATGCTTTGGATGTTGAGCCTTCGTGACACTTTTAGTCTAGCGGTACTAATCTAGACTTAATCTGAAAGAAGACTCTCGGACCAGAGTGAAAGAACGAAGCTCTGATACCACTTTGTCACGCCCGCATTTTCTAAGGATAGAAAACACGGTTGATCGCGACTAGGGGAGGGTTAAAGAAGCGGGGAAGAAAGGAGGGAATCAACACAAATCGACAATAGCTCGAAACAAACGGGAATAACTCGAATAAAATCAGAGTACCATTTCAACAATCAACAACTCCAAATGAAAATATCTCAACAATACACGAACATCAAAAGAAACAATATTTAGCGGAAGCATTTCGAGAGTAGAATAATGTGATGTATGAAGACACAACATATTCTAGACATTTGATAGACATTCTTCACTTTTATGCTCAACACCCACCGCGCTCGTCACCGCTCAACCTGCACATAAGAAAAACACATGCAGGGCTGAGTACTTGATGTACTCAGTGAACAAATGCCAAAACAATTTTATAAAAACAGTTATATCATGCCACCATTGAGTGACCTCGGGGTTTTAATCTTGAAAAGGCCCGAGACACTAAAAATATCTCAAACACAAACTTTCAACTCATCCTCAAATCCTTTTTCCTCATCATTTCAAAACACAATCATTTCTCCTTGATTTATTTAAGAAACTGCCATATCTGTTCTTTAGGGTGCCGTGTAAGGGGGCCACTTTCCACTAGCACGAAAACCGACCAACCCGTTCGATGACTCACAGTCCTCTTCGTGTACAGTAGCCCAAGCAGGGACGCACCCTTGCTAGGACCCGAATTCGATTAAACTCATAATAGGGACTCACTCCCCACTAAGCAATCATCAACATCATCATCTCAACAACCTCAACGACATCATCTCAACATACATGACAAGGAATGCGGCCACATTCAAAGTCACTAGACCGGCCAACTCGAAGAGATAGCGCACGATCTACGTGGTGTACACTAGCTTATCTGTACTGACTGGTAGCTTGGCCACCGTGGCCCTAATAAATTCCGATTTCTGGCAGAAGTCCTTAATTGCTCCCTCTATTTCTTCATCAGTCAACCCTTGGCTACTGATCAGATCGCACCACCCAGCAGCTTCTATGTCATCCTGATCATAAACATCTAAAGCTTGGAGTTTCTCCTGCAATAGTTCGGTCTCAAGAAAATCTTGGACTAAGGGGTCAATCACATCAACGTAGCATACATTTTCAGAATCAATAGGTTTTTTAATGGACTCATTGATATCAAAAGTAAATTTCTCCCCATGAAAATCAATGCAAATTGTTCCCTCAGCCATGTTTACTATCGTCTTGGCCGTTCTCAAAAATGGCCTTCCTAACAAGATGCCACTAGATTCCCTAGCCTCGGACTCACTCATTTTGATCACATAAAAGTCAGCATGGTAGGTAAACTCATGCACTCTAACCAACACATTCTCTAAAACACCCTCAGGACTTATGCATGACCTATCAGCCAGTTGGATCAACACCCTAGTACTCAACATTCTAACTCCCTTCAATCGGTTATAGATCGATAAAGGCATGACATTAATATAAGCTCCAAGATCACACATTGCATGCTCGACTTTCACATCTCCTATAGTTATAGGCAAAGTGAACATACCTGGATCAGCCCTCTTGGGCGGTAGCTTCTCCTGCACAATTGCTGACACAATCCCTTCTACCATGATCTTCCCATCCTCCTGGGCTTTCCCGGCTATGAACTCCTTAATGAATTTCCCAAGTGGGGGTAGCTTCACGGCTTGGAGGAATGGTATGGTAACATCCAGCTTCCTGAAAATTGACAAGTAATCTACTGGATTTTCCTTCTTTCTCTTAGTTACGAAACGGTAAGGGAATGGTTTCTTTCCCTTCGCCTCGTCTGACTGTTCTCCAACAGCCTTCCCGGAGTCTTGCTTGGGCTCATTATGAACTAGAGCTTCAGTGATGGGTTTAGTCTTTTGAGAGGGTTCCTTCCTAAGCAGTATGTTCTCGGGTTCGCCTTTTTCACATGGTGTTTCTCCCAAGAAAAATGGGTCCTGCATCTGGGGTAAAGGTCTGCGTAACTCTTCTTCTGAGATAACGTCTCCCAATAATGTTGTTCCACTTGGTTCTCCACTAGACTTCTTTGGCTGGGGTCCTTCATAGGTAGTGCCGGACCGTAGTGTGACTTTGCTCACATTCGCCTTTTCAGGCACATGGACTGTGGACGGGAGTTTCCCTGAGTTTCCTTTCATTTCACCCATCGAACTGGCCAGTTGGGCCAACTGCCTATTCATCATATCCAAGTTCGCCTTATGCTCCTTTTGGGCACTCTGCATCCCTTGCACTACTTCGTTATGGGATTGTAACTCACCCTTGATAACTTGCTGCGATGCGAGCAATTTTCCCATCATGTCCACCATAGATCTCCTTGACCTGCTAGGATATTGGGATTGATTTGGGCCTTGGTGTTGGTTATACTGGGAATTTTGGTTGGGCTGGAAATTTTGGAAATTTTGCTGGTTCGGGTTAGGTGGGTGTTGATTATACTGGCCAGGAGGGTTGTACTGGTCAGTATGATATTGGTTCTGGTTTTGGAACTGGTTCTGATTTTGCTGAGGTGGTGGTCCTTGGTTGGTTAGACTCTGATAATTTTGAAAGTTCCTTTGGTGGGGTGGTATATAAACAGGGTTTGGGTTCTGGTTTTGCGGCTGTTGGTTTTGGGGTTGTTGATTGTGGGGTTGTTGGTTCCTTCCTGACCAGTTGAACTGGTTGTTTGGATGTTCCGGTCCACAGTTGAAATTCTGGTTCGGGTGGGGGTTGTATTGGTTCTGACCTTGACCTTGGTTTTGATTTTGTCTCCCATCTCCCCATCGAGAATTCAGATGATCCCTCCATGGTGCATCCCGTTGTCTCCCTTAGGTCCAATGCCCACTAGAATTGTAATACCCAGCAGCGTTGACTTGCTCCATATTCCCGAAGTCATTGGGCTGATCATAGCTCGGCCCTTGGTTCCCTTGTTCTGCACCCTTGTAGTTTCCAGCTGGGGAAGTTGGTGGTGCATTCTTCTCGATTGCGCTTAGGAGTGTCTTCTTCAATTCGTCCATCTTCAAATCCATCTTCTGTTCTATCTTCTGCTCCTGGTCAGTAGACAAGGCGCTGGCAATCCTTTCTCTGCTGTAACCATCTCTAGAATTGTCGTACTCCTTCTTCGCGCTTAAAAGTTTTCCTAGGACCCTTTTAGCTTCGCTGACCCTTAGCTGCGTGAAGCTTCCTCCTGACGAGGAATTCACTAGGTTCTTTGTTGCCTTGTTCATTCCCTCATAAAAAGTATGATGTATTTCTATATCTGTCATGCGATGGTTGGGACACGCATCCAAGAGGCTCATGTACTTCGCCCAATAATCGCTCAAAGGCTCATCGTACCCTTGCTTCACAGTAGTGATCTCTCTCTTCAGCGCGCTTGTCTTCGATGATGGGAAGAACTCTCCTAAGAAGACTGCCTTGAAATCTGCCCAGCTCTCAATGGAATTGGGGGGCAGTCGCATAAACCATGTGTTAGCATCCCCTTTTAGAACAAATGGCAAAGCCTTCAATCTATAGTCATCCTCAGTCGCCCCTGCTGGCCTCCTCTGCACCCTACAAATTTTACAAAACTCATGAAGGAACTCGTAAGGGCCTTCATAGCTCTTCCCGCAGTATGTAGGCAGAATTGCGATAACATGGGGCTTCACATCACAGGCAGTCTGCCCCGGGGTGACTACTATGGCTTGCGGTGGTTCTCCCTCGGTATGCGCATTCAGCGTACCAATTTCTGGATCTTCATCTCCGTTGGCAGCCATCCCCCTTGGGTTGCCTTCCAACAGTGGTATCTCTTCTGGTATTGGCCCTTTTATGGTGTATTGCTCCTCGTCGCTACTCGAACCCAAGTCAGACAAAGTCGTCGACAAGCCGGATCGAGTGGTTACGAGTATAGATCCTCGCTGAAGTATCTTCGGTCTCCACTGATCAGGAGCCGAGCTGCTTCTCATAAACTGAAATATAAGAAAGAGAAAATATTATCCAAAATATACACGCCAAAGTATCACACACAATAGCTACTAATAACGCCTTCCATCCCCGGCAACGGCGCCATTTGAAAGAGCAGGTTTGTGTAGGTGTCGTTCAAGCAAGATGCGTCCTACTGATCAGTAAGGAAACCTCGGCTAAGCCTAGAACCTGGTATCAATAAATCCTCAACCCTCTTCTACTGGGTAGTATAGTGAAGGTAGGGGTCGAATCCCACAGAGATGGTGACGGTTGGAAAGATTGCGGTGATATTTTGGATGGTTTGGTTAGCTACCACGCTTAGGTTGAGTCTCTACCTAGATGGGAAATTAAGATGGTGTCCTACTGACTAGGAAGGGTGAATGGTGGTCGACATGTAGTGGTGTACGTGGAATTATGGTGAATGCGGTGTAACAGAAAATATGCGGAAAGTACTAGGTTTCTATAAAAGGCTAAACAGAAAAGTAGGGAATCAGTGGTAGTTGTGATGACTAGACTGTCAGATCTGTAGGGTATAATTAAAAGTAAAGGACAAAAGCAAAAAGGTATCTAAAAAGTACAGTGGTCCCCAAAATCGGATATGGACATCATCTTCTTCAACAAACACAAACTAAATCAGAAGAAAAACAAACCAGATTCAGCACCATTAAAAACACCGATTAATAACTCAAGAACACAGATCAATAAATTAAACCTTAAACAAACAGATCGAAACCCGAAACTGCGATTACGCCCACTGGTCAACATGCAAGTATGCAGAAACCCTAACTTTCCACCACAACTGTGATAAACAACCTCCCGTCTGGTTTGTTGATTAGTGGAGAAAAATGGGGTCTTCTATCCAAATTCTTCCTCTTCAAATTCAAGAAGGTTTTTTATCACAGTTAACCACCCAGACGGGAGGTTGTATATCACAGTTGTGGTGGAAAGTTATGAACCAAGAGTGGTTGAAGGGTCTAACTAAAAAAGCTCTAAACCAAGCATTCTTATAATCATTGTAATTATACCCCTGAGCTGGGTGGTTAACTGGGAAGATTTTGAATTCATTTTGACCACCAAAAGTGGTAGTAGTATGAACTCTTTTGATAACACATTTTTAGTATTCAATCTCTTTAGATCTATCGTAATTGTGAGTTATTTCCACTGAATCAGAGTCCACTAGAACGAACTCATAATACTTTTGATCTTTAAAACGATCATCGGATTCCCAAAGTTGGGAAGGATTTGGAAAGTGATTTCTGATAATATCTTTTTGAGAAAGACTCGCTGGATATTCACAAAAAGTAGTCATCCCACAATCATCATGCCAATCTTTGGCAATGTATTTGTATACTTCAGGAGTGTTTGGGATTTGGATATTAGTTTTGGTAGGTTTGAAGCAAGGACTGTTTTATAAGGAATTTCCGGTATATTTTGGATTGGAGAGAATCTGTTTGGGATAATTTGATTGGATTTTTGAGGAGTGACAGGAGTTGAGGGTGAAACAAGGGCTTTTGAGGTAAGTTTTGAAGAGAAGACTTCATAGTCTTTAGCACTTTGTATTTTCTTCCTTGTTGAGTCCATCACTGTTCCCTTGTAAAAATTCTCTAGTTAGAAAATCAGGTAGAGAATTGTTTTCTCCTTTTATAAATTCAATTTCAAAATAAAAACAGAAAGAATAGCTTGCCACCTGGCAAATATTTGTTTTGAAACAATATTTTGAACATCTTTTGTAAGAACTTCTTTCGCTGGTTTGCAATCTATTCTGAGTAAGAATTTTTTATTGTAAAGGTCATCTTGAAATTTTGAGATACATAAAACTATGGATAAAATTTCTTTTTTGATAACGGAATAATTCATCTGTGTATTATTCCAGATTCCAGAGTGGTATCTAACTAATTGTTCTTTTGAATTAATTTTTTGTTTTAAAATTCCTCCATAACCTAGATTTGAGGCATCTGTTTCTATGATCATAAAGGCTTCTGGATTAGGGATGCCTAAGCATGGAAGAGTTTTTACCTCTTGTTTTATGGTTTTGATAATATTAGTGTGTTCCTCTGTCTAATTAGGGGGTCTTTCCTAAGCCTTTGATAAATAAGTTTACAAGTCTCCCTAAGATTAGGAAAGAAGTCTGAAATGTAATTCAGGCATCCTAAGAATCTTTGTAATTGATTTTTATCTTTTATTTCATCGGGAATTTGTCTGTAAAAGAAATCGACCTGCTGATAGGTTTGAAAGTTCCTTTGCTAATCTCATGTCCTAAAAATCTGATATTGGTTTGAAATCGTTTTAATTTGGGGGTGGATATAGCTAATCCATTTTTTTCTACGATTTTTAAGAGAGTGTCTAAATGTTTGATATGTTGATCAATATCTTGGGAAAATATTAAAATATCATCGATATAGACAATACTAAAATGACTAAGAGGATTCATGATATCATTCATGATTTTTTGAAATTCGGAGGGGGCATTTTTTAGCCCAAAAGGCATGACATTCCATTCATCATGTCCGAAAGGAACTGTGAAGGCTTTTTTATATCTATCCTTTTCAGAGATCTGGATTTGCCAAAATCCAAACTTGAGGTCGAATTTGGAAAAAATCTTAGCATTAAAGAGTCTTCCTATTAAATCCTTTTTGTTGGTGATTGGATACCTAATCCATTGTAGAACTTTATTAAGAGGTTTATAATTTATGACTAGTCTAGGTGTTCCTCTTTCATGTTCTGCTTGTTTAACTACATAAAAGGCAGAACAACTCCAAGGAGATTTTGACGGCCTTATAAGGTAATTCAATGACATGGTGCTTTCTATCCCAGAAGGCATTAGGGATTTCATTACAAACTCGTTTGACAAAGTTGTTTTCAATTTCCTTAATATTTGAAATTATCTTAGGAGTTCTAAGTTGGTCTTCAATTCGTTGAAAAGGTAATTCTTCTTTTAGAAAACCAATTTGTTTTTGTTTTTGGGTAATATTATTAATTTGTCTGAATATAGAGTTATTCTGAAGATTAAGAATTTCTTGCTTCTTAATGGGAGAGATGAACTTAAAATTTATTTCTCTTCCCTGAACTTTGGTGGTAATACCACTATCATTGACATAGAAAGGATAAATTTGAGTTAGGAAAGGTGTTCCAAGAATCATATTATATGTGATATCTTCAACAATAGTAAAGATATTCTTGAAACAATACCCGTTGTTACAAATATGAGCTTTGGAGAGTTTGTATTTGATTTTTAAAAGGTTATTATTAGCAGTATAAAGTTTTTCCTTGGATTTGTCACAATATTTTGTAGGAACAATACCTTCTCTGATAATATTATGGTCTGCTCATGAATCCACCAAGGTCATAATACTGGTTTTGAAGTCATTAACCGCAAGAGTGATATTAACATGCCATTTTTGGTATTCAATTTCTCAGATAACTTTTATAGAATTATTTTCTGGATCAAGATTCTTCCAGTTATCAATTTCTTTATTATTTTCAATAATAGAGAGTCTTGTCTCTATTTCAAAGTTCTTTTCTTTTGATTCATAAAATTCTTTATTAATTTGTTTTTTAAGGCTATTAATTTCACTTTGGAGGTCTTTGGTTGTTATTTGTTTAGATATGCTTTGATAGTGATATTTATCCCAAAGTTTATTTAGACTAAATTGTTCATTAATGTTTATCCTCTTAGAAGTAGAAGGTTCTTCAAGAATTAAATCTTTTAACTTATTAAGGTAATTATCCCTTATATCGGTATCTGGGATTTCCTGGATAAGATCAAAGATGACTTCTTTTTTTTTCTTTAGAAATGACTTGGATATAATTTTTGCAAATATCTTTTCCATATTCAATACTTCTATGATAATCACTTTCGTCAGAGGTATTTAGCATCTCTTCTATTTCTTGATCGGACTCACTTTCTGAGTTAGAAGAGTTATCCTTTTCTCTTAAAAGATTATTGATTTGTTTACCTATTAGTCTAATGGTCTTCTTCTTTTTCTTCCAACATTGGTCTTCAGTGTGTCCTAATTTTTTACAATACCAACATTTTATATCACTTTTTCCTTTATCATTGGTTGGTTTATAAGTTCTTTTAGGTTTTGTTCTTCTAAATTTATTTTTGTAAGGTTTATATTCAGACCTTTGTGATTCTTTTTTAATCTTCCTAGTCTTCCTTTTAATCTTAGAAGAAGGGGCTTCAATCTTTTCAATTCCAAACATTTCACAGAAACATCCTAATTCGCTCTTCTCTTTCTGTTTATCTTTTCTGTATTTGTTTTGTATTTTTATTTCCATGCATAGGGCTAAGCCTTCTTTCTTGATAAAAGCAAATAATTGCCCGACTGTAATATTTTCAAAAGGAATATTCTCAGAATCTATATCATCTTTGATTATTTGTATTATTCTTTGACTAAAAAGTTTGGGTAACCCTGCAATGAACCTTTCTTTCCAGAAAGCTTGATTACAGTCATTTCTTTTGAGAACCTGGGTTATGAAGACATCCTTATACCACCTATAATCAGATAAGGAGGGGCATCTAAGATTGGTCAGGACGATGGAAGAACTGTTATACTCCTCTCTCGGGTTTCCTATAAAATACATTGAAATAGTGACTACAAGGAAATCACAAGCATCGCTTGTTTCTTTTATTTCTCCGTCTTGATCTTCAATACTCACAACAAGGCTTAAAATTTGTTCCTTGTTTCCAAGATCTAAAGCATTATCCCACCAATTTTTTAATTGACCAGTAAAACCATTAACAAGAAGGATGCAAGCTTCTCTTTCAGAAATTCCATTGTACCTATAAGCAATCTTTGCTATTCCCATTTCTTGCAAAGTATTAAGGATTTCATACTCAGATTTTCCATCTATGTTCTATTCTGTTATTGAATTTCCGTCGTAACTAGATTTATGAAATTGTCCTCTTTCTTCATTCTCCGTATCAGAGGAAGAACAACTTGCTCGTTCAGAACATGATTCATGATTTTCTCTGATGACATTAGTATTAGAGGTACTTGGCTCACCAAGTTTTTCAGAAATTTTTGTTAATAATTTTTCTGTTTTTGGGTTAAAAGTTACATTCTTATTTCTAAAAATATCATTACTTTTGAAAAAAGGTCTAGAAGTATCATTCAGGATACTCTGTTTGACGGGTGAATGGCTCTTGGTGGAAATAGTATCTAATTGGTTAGCAATAGTGTTAAGAATTTGGTTTGAATAATTATTCTGCTGGATAATTCTCTGTAATTCTTCATTTTCAGCAGGATTTTTTTCATTAGGCTTTTTAGTTTGTTTAAAAGGGTCTGCAATAATTTCACCTTTATAAGTTTGAATTTTTAAAGATTGAAGAGGAGGATGAACTGCTGAAATGATAGTACCATTATTTGACAAACACCATTTTTTTATAAGACTTGAATTAACTTCAATGGTAGGTTTTTTAAAACAATCATATCATCCATCTAAAGAGAGGTATATTGCTATAAAATCATAAAAAAAGTTTGATTTTATTCTTTTCATTTCATTCATCCATTCATTCTTTATTTTGCTTCTAATCTTATTATCTAATTTGTTAAACCATCTTTCTTTTTCTTTGTAAAAAGAAGAACTTAATTCTTTATTCAAATACTCCATATCTGGTGTAAATTCTTTATTAAGAGTTATGACCATAGTACTTCTAGTGGGTGAGTAAGGGTCACCTATATTTTCTTCAACCGGGGAGTTTGACTGTGGTATAGGTGTTTTGAACGTCCAGTTTCTCTCGGAAGGACTATGAATATCTGAACAGGAAGCTCTACTATTCTCATATCTAAAGCTTCTATTGATTCTGTAGTTTGAGAAAGAATTTGTCCTATCAAATTTGACTGTTACAGTACCATCAGGTTCTTCAATTATTTGAGATGGTTCTCTCCTTTCAATGTCTCTGGGGATTTGAGGTTCTTTTATAATAAACTGACTTGGAATTGTCATTTGATTCCATTTAAGACGTTTAGGAGTGTATGTTGTGGATTGTTCAGCATCTACTTGTAAGAGAATAGTTTCTCCTTTCACAAAAGGGTTCTTACTAAATTTAGGGTTCAAATTTGAAGACATAAGCCTAAGGTAGACTCTGAACATGACAGCAAAATTTTTGCAATTATGAAACTCATTTCACTGTATCTGAATGTCAAGCACAAGGGATTCTAAAATCATAGGGTCTGTCAGATCAACAGAAAAGTTCGGGGAGCAGTTGAAATATATTGGTCCATTACAAATATTAGTTTGGACCATGGCTAAGATAGAAGTTTGATATTTCTTAAGTCTTTTGTCTCTCAAAGCTAGGTAAATGGGTGTGTCGACTCCTATATGGACTAAAGGTTTCACAGCAATTTGGGCTAGACCAAAATGGGCATACCTATGGCCTTTTTCTATATATTTTTTTATAGAAACTTTATTGAGGAGAGGAAAGCTTTCCGACTTGCGCAAGATACTTCTAGTTTCTTCATGAGTCCTTATAGAAAAGGCAGTCCTAAAATCTATAAGACCAATTTTATAAAAAATTTCAACCTTTTCTTTAGGGATACTCCAATCTTTGTAATTAATGGGTGCATGAATCTCATTACTTGAAACAATATTTTTATCATATTTCTTTTCAGTTTTGGGTCTTAACAGATTTACCAATTTACTGGTCATGGAAACACAGAGGGATAAGGGTTTAAAAAGGATCAGTTTTAGTAGAAAGAAGCTGGTCGCAGGGGAACACTATACGTGGAACACCTAAATTCAAGGCTTACCAACCGATTTACAAGTTTACCAATCCTGAATTCCAACGTTTCTTTTACTAGATTCAGATCTAAAATAGTCCTCATCTATTCTGCTTTGAGTAACATGACAAGTAAACATAGAAAACCGGTTAATATACATTACCGCCATCGAAATGGCTCTGATACCAATTTGAATCAATCCCAGATTAATTATTCTGTTATTTGAATAAGAAATATGAATGAAGAGGTATGATGACAGGTAAATAACGTATGGAAAATCCACCGAGATCATCTTGCAGCTGGGCAAGTATATCAAAATGGTTTCCACAACATTGAAATCTAATGAAAAATCCATCGAGATCATCTTGCAGCTAGGCAAGTATATCAAAATGGTCTCCACTTGGATGGTGTACTGATTAAGCATGATAAACTAGGCAATATGAAAGATAGTAAATAAAACAAAGTATGAGTTTTGAAAACTAACTTGCGGCTTAAAAACTTCAAGGGTTACAGAGGGAGGAGGAAGAGAGCAATGGTTTGAAAACTCTAAGACCGGTGTGTCCTTTCTCCTTAATTTACAAGCTATTTATAGAGCTACAAAGTTAACTATTACATAATATTATATTGCAAAATATTACAATAAATGCTATGTGCTATCATCTTGGGAAGTGGTGGACACCTTTGATGATAACTCTTGACTTTTAGTATACTCTTGGAAAATTGTGATAAAACTTTTGTCTTTTGTGACAAATATTCTGACAATCTTTTGATTAGGCAGCTAATATGATTTGGATGATGTGAATCCTTCTTTTGCATTCTTTGATGATTTTGATTCTCCTTTGAATAAGCTCTTCGATAGTTCTCATCTTTCTTTCATGGTCTTCCTTGAATCTGATAAATCCAGAAATTCTTTCTCTACTTCTTCGGATTTCATAGAAGACCTTGATCCTTCTTTCTTGATTTTTGATTTCTTCTTCTAATCTTCTGACTTCATGACCAAAATTCTTTCTTAATGGCATCTCTGTGCAGCAAGCATTATATGGATAATTTTGTTTCTTCTTTTTTTTTCTCTTCGATTGCTATTTTCCTGAAAATTTAGAGATATTAAAAGTTATAAGGGTCTTGATCCCTAATAGGGTCTGAGGAGATGGATTCTTCAGATTTTGATCTTGAAGAGACAGACTTTTGCGCCATATATTCAAAGAATTCTTTCTTGATATTATCTGGAAGATGATCCATATAACTATCAATTTTCTGTCCTGAACTGTTGGCCTTCTTTGCTGTTTCTATTTTTTCTTTTCCTTTATCATTTTTTTGATAAATCACTTTTTCACCAGTGCTTAAAAAATGTCTAACAGCCAGTTCAGTTCCAGTATGATTTTGGAACCTCGTCCACCATTTGACTTTATAGACCCTTGTCAGAGAATAAGGGGTAGGGTCTGGATAAATTTTCTCAAAATTGAAATCCCATGCAAAAATCCAAGGAATTTTGAATTCAGCGTGGAAGATGATGAGCTTTTGATAATTTTTTAGAGGTGAAAACTCTGCAAAGACATTAAAACCTTCTTGAATTTGAAGAGGAAGAATTTGGATAGAAGACCCCATTTTTCTCCACCAATCAACAAACCAGACGGGAGGTTGTTTATCACAATTGTAGTGGAAGGTTATGAACCAAGAGTGGTTGAAGGGTCTAACTAAAAAAGCTCTAAACCAAGCATTCTTATAATCAATGTAATTATACCCCTGAGCTGGCTGGTTAACTGGGAAGATTTTGAATTCATTTTGACCATCAAAAGTGGTAGGAGTATGAACTCTTTTGATAACACATTTTGAGTATTCAATCTCTTTAGATCTATCGTAATTGTGAGTTGTTTCCACTGAATCAGAGTCCACTAGAATGAACTCATAATACTTTTGATCTTTAAAATGATCATCGGATTCCCAACGTTGGGAAGGATTTGGAAAGTGATTTCTGATAAAATCTTTTTGAGAAAGACTCGCTGGATATTCAGAAAAAGTAGTCATCCCACAATCATCATGCCAGTCTTTGGCAGTATATTTGTATACTTCAGGAATGTTTGGGATTTGGATATTAGTGGGTTTTGGTAGGTTTGAAGCAAGGACTGTTTTATAAGGAATTTTCGGTATATTTTGGATTGGAGAGAATCTGTTTGGGATAATTTGATTGGATTTTTGAGGAGTGACAGGAGTTGAGGGTGATACAAGGGCTTTTGAGGTAAGTTTTGAAGAGAAGACTTCATAGTCTTTAGCACTTTATATTTTCTTTCTTGTTGAGTCCATCACTGTTCCCATGTAAAAATTCTCTAGTTAGAAAATCAGGTAGAGAATTATTTTCTCCTTTTATAAATTCAATTTCATTATCAAAAACAGAAAGAATAGCTTGCCTCCTGGCAAATATTTGTTTTGAAACAATATTTTGAACATCTTTTGTAAGAACTTCTTTCGCTGATTTGCAATCTATTCTGAGTAAGAATTTTTTATTGTAAAGGTCATCTTGAAATTTTGAGATACATAAAACTATGGATAAAATTTCTTTTTTGATAACGGAATAATTCATCTGTGTATTATTCCAGATTCCAGAGTGGTATCTAACTAATTGTTCTTTTGAATTAATTTTTTTTTAAATTCCTCCATAACCTAGATTTGAGGCATATGTTTCTATGATCATAAAGGCTTCTGGATTAGGGATGCCTAAGCATGGAAGAGTTTTTACCTCTTGTTTTATGATTTTGATAATATTAGCGTGTTCCTCTGTCCAATTAGGGGGGTCTTTCCTAAACCTTTGATAAAGAAGTTTACAAGTCTCCCTAAGATTAGGAAAGAAGTCTGAAATGTAATTCAGGCATCCTAAGAATCTTTGTAATTGATTTTTATCTTTTATTTCATCGGGGAATTTGTCTGTAAAAGAAATCGACCTGCTGATAGGTTTGAAAGTTCCTTTGCTAATCTCATGTCCTAAAAATCTGATATTGGTTTGAAATAGTTTTAATTTTGGGGTGGATATAGCTAATCCATTTTTTTCTATGATTTTTAAGAGAGTGTCTAAATGTTTGATATGTTTATCAATATCTTGGGAAAAAATTAAAATATCATCGATATAGACAATACTAAAATGACTAAGAGGATTCATAATATCATTCATGATTTTTTTAAATTCGGAGGGGGCATTTTTTAGCCCAAAAGGCATGACATTCCATTCATAATGTCCGAAAGGAACTGTGAAGGCTGTTTTATATCTATCCTTTCCAGATATCTGGATTTGCCAAAATCCAGACTTGAGGTCGAATTTGGAAAAAATCTTAGCATTAAAGAGTCTTCCTATTAAATCCTTTTCGTCTGGGATTGGATACCTAATCCATTGTAGTACTTTATTAAGAGGTTTATAATTTATGACTAGTCTAGGTGTTCCTCTTTCAAGTTCTGCCTGTTTAACTACATAAAAGGCAGAACATGAAAGAGGAACACCTAGACTAGTCATAAATTATAAACCTCTTAATAAAGTTATACAATGGATTAGGTATCCAATCCCAGACGAAAAGGATTTAATAGGAAGACTCTTTAATGCTAAGATTTTTTCCAAATTCGACCTCAAGTCTGGATTTTAGCAAATCCAGATATCTGGAAAGGATAGATTTAAAACAGCCTTCACAGTTCCTTTCGGACATTATGAATGGAATGTCATGCCTTTTGGGCTAAACAATGCCCCCTCCGAAATTCAAAAAATCATGAATGATATCATGAATCCTCTTAGTCATTTTAGTATTGTCTATATCGATGATATTTTAATCTTTTCCCAAGATATTGATCAACATATCAAACATTTAGACAATCTCTTAAAAATCATAGAAAAAAATGGATTAGCTATATCCACCCCAAAATTAAAACTATTTCAAACCAATATCAGATTTTTAGGACATGAGATTTGCAAAGGAACTTTCAAACCTATCAGCAGGTCAATTTCTTTTACAGACAAATTCCCCGATGAAATAAAAGATAAAAATCAATTACAAAGATTCTTAGGATGCCTGAATTACATTTCAGACTTCTTTCCTAATCTTAGGGAGACTTGTAAACTTCTTTATCAAAGGTTTAGGAAAGACCCCCCTAATTGGACAGAGGAACACGCTAATATTATCAAAATCATAAAACAAGAGGTAAAAACTCTTCCATGCTTAGGCATCCCTAATCCAGAAGCCTTTATGATCATAGAAACATATGCCTCAAATCTAGGTTATGGAGGAATTTAAAAAAAAAATTAATTCAAAAGAACAATTAGTTAGATACCACTCTGGAATCTGGAATAATACACAGATGAATTATTCCGTTATCAAAAAAGAAATTTTATCCATAGTTTTATGTATCTCAAAATTTCAAGATGACCTTTACAATAAAAAATTCTTACTCAGAATAGATTGCAAATCAGCGAAAGAAGTTCTTACAAAAGATGTTCAAAATATTGTTTCAAAACAAATATTTGCCAGGAGGCAAGCTATTCTTTCTGTTTTTGATTTTGAAATTGAATTTATAAAAGGAGAAAATAATTCTCTACCTGATTTTCTAACTAGAGAATTTTTACAAGGGAACAGTGATGGACTCAACAAGGAATAAAATACAAAGTGCTAAAGACTATGAAGTCTTCTCTTCGAAAATTACCTCAAAAGCCCTTGTTTCACCCTCAACTCCTGTCACTCCTCAAAAATCCAATCAAATTATCCCAAACAGATTCTCTCCAATCCAAAATATACCGGAAATTCCTTATAAAACAGTCCTTGCTTCAAACCTACCAAAACCCACTAATATCCAAATCCCAAACACTCCTGATGTATACAAATATACTGCCAAAGATTGGCATGATGATTGTGGGATAACTACTTTTTCTGAATATCCAGCGAGTCTTTCTCAAAAAGATTTTATCAGAAATCACTTTCCAAATCCTTCCCAACTTTGGGAATCCGATGATCGTTTTAAAGATCAAAAGTATTATGAGTTCATTCTAGTGGACTCTGATTCAGTGGAAATAACTCACAATTACGATAGATCTAAAGAGATTGAATACTCAAAATGTGTTATCAAATGAGTTCATACTCCTACCACTTTTGGTGGTCAAAATGAATTCAAAATCTTCCCAGTTAACCACCCAGCTCAGGGGTATAATTACAATGATTATAAGAATGCTTGGTTTAGAGCTTTTTTAGTTAGACCCTTCAACCACTCTTGGTTCATAACTTTCCACCACAACTGTGATAAACAACCTCCCGTCTGATTTGTTGATTGGTGGAGAAAAATGGGGTCTTCTATCCAAATTCTTCCTCTTCAACTTCAAGAAGGTTTTAATCTCTTTGCAGAGTTTTCGACTCTAACAAATTATCAAAAGCTCATCATCTTCCACACTGAATTCAAAATTCCTTGGATTTTTGCATGGGATTTCAATTTTGAGAAAATTTATCCAGACCCTACCCCTTATTCTCTGACAAGGGTCTATAAAGTCAAATGGTGGGCGAGGTTCCAAAATCATATTGGAATTGAATTGACTGTTAGACATTTTTTAAGCACTGGTGAAAAAGTGATTTATCAAAAAATTGATAAAGGAAAAGAAAAAATAGAAATAGCCAAGAAGGCCAACAGTTCAGGACAGAAAATTGATAGTTATATGGATCATCTTCCAGATAATATCAAGAAAGAATTCTTTGAATATCTAGCGCAAAAGTCTGTCTCTTCAAGATCAAAATCTGAAGAATTCGTCTCCTCTAGGGATCAAGACCCTTATAACTTTTAATATCTCTAAATTTTCAGGAAAATAGCTATCAAAGAGAAAAAAAAAAGAAGAAACAAAATTATCCATATAATGCTTGCTGCACAGAGATGCCATTAAGAAAGAATTTTGGTCATGAAGTCAGAAGATTAGAAAAAGAAATCAAAAATCAAGAAAGAAGGATCAAGGTCTTCTATGAAATCCGAAGAAGTAGAGAAAGAATTTCTGGATTTATCAGATTTAAGGAAGACCATGAAAGAAAGATGAGAACTATCAAAGAGCTTATTCAAAGGAGAATCAAAATCATCAAAGGATGCAAAAGAAGGATTCACATCATCCAAATCATACTAGCTGCCTAATCAAAAGATTGTCAGAATATTTGCCACAAAAGACAATAGTTTTATCACAATTTTCCAAGAGTATACTAAAAGTCAAGAGTTATCATCAAAGGTGTCCACCACTTCCCAAGATGATCAGCATGTAGCATTTATTGTAATCTTTTGCAATATAATATTATGTAATAGTTAACTTTGTAGCTCTATAAATAGCTTGTAAATTAAGGAGAAAGGGCACACCAGTCTTAGAGTTTTCAGACCATTGCTCTCTTCCTCCTCCCTCTGTAACCCTTGAAGTTTTTAAGCCACAAGTTAGTTTTCAAAACTCATACTTTGTTTTATTTACATCTTTCATATTGCCTAGTTTATCATGCTTAATCAGTACACCATCCAAGTGGAGACCATTTTGATATACTTGCCTAGCTGCAAGATGATCTCGGTGGATTTTTCATTGGATTTCAATGTTGTGGAAACCATTTTGATATACTTGCCCAGCTGCAAGATGATCTCGGTGGATTTTCCATACGTTATTTACCTGTCATCATACCTCTTCATTCATATTTCTTATTCAAATAACGGAATAATTAATCTGGGATTGATTCAAATTGGTATCAGAGCCATTTCTATGGCGGTAATGTATATTAACCGGTTTTCTATGTTTACTTGTCATGTTACTCAAAGCAGAATAGATGAGGACTATTTTAGATCTGAATCTAGTAAAAGAAGCGTTGGAATTCAGGATTGGTAAACTTGTAAATCGGTTGGTAAGCCTTGAATTTAGGTGTTCCACGTATAGTGTTCCCCTGCGACCAGCTTCTTTCTACTAAAACAGTTTCTTCATAAAAATATTGTTTCAAGTAATGAGATTCATGCACCCATTAATTACTCAGATTGGAGTATCCCTAAAGAAAAAGGTTGAAAATTTTTATAAAATTGGTCTTATAGATTTTAGGACTGCCTTTTCTATAAGGACTCATGAAGAAACTACAAATCCTTGCAAGGTAATAATGCCTCGATGGATCTGGATGGTTCTGGTATTGTGGGGGATGGTAAGGGAAGGGAAGGAGGAAGCTCAGACTTGGAGAAGGAGAATGTGGGAGGGTTTGAAGCTGGGAAAAAGAGTGGTAGTGAGGAGCTAAATGAAGGGAGGTCAGTGCAGGGGGTGGGGGCGTCTGGAGGTGTGGGGATGTCGGGTTGGGGTAAGGGTTTGGGGGCTGCTTTGTCTCCTTATCAGGAGCAGGGGGATGGTTTCCTGACTCAATGGAGGAGAAGAGGTAATACGGGCAAAGGGGCTGGGAGGACTGGGGGTCCGCAAAGAGGGAGTTCGGAGGAGAGAGGACCAGTTTGGGGTAGTGGCCGATTGGGGGAGGAAGGTCGGGAGCTATCTTTGTCAGGGGGAGGTTCTAACATGTTCTCGTTGCTTAATTCTTTTCCAGGGGAATCTGCGGGAGGCTCTGTGATGGAGCTGGTAAGTGCCTCACCCCGAGTTCGGTATACGAAATTACTACCAAATGGGGACTATGAAGCTAAAGAATATGAAGATGAAAAGGATTGGGAATGTGAGGAAGATGCTGAAAATGAAGATGAGTAGCAGACTAAGTATGGCATGGATAAAAGAGGTGCTGCTTTGATTCTGGGGAAGGAGGGAACTGAGGACAGTAAGGGGAAAAAGGGGAAGCCTAATTCCATGGCTCCATCAGATCTATGTTGAGATGTCCCTTAACATATTAATATGGAATGCTAGGGGTGTGGCAAACACTAACACTCAAAGTATCATCAAGCGTTTAGTCAAAGATAATAAGATTATGGTTTTGGCCATTATTGAACCTCTAATAAAGCCGAAGCCGGACTTCTTTAGCAGGATTTTTGGTCTTCACTTCAAGGGATGCAACTGTAATGGACAAATTTGGATTTTTACAGCTGAAGGCATGGAAGTAGATGGGTGGGATGATTCTGATCAGATCCTGCATGCTCGTTTCACTTCGCCAATGATACCTGCTCCTTTCTTTGTTTCGGTGGCATACGGGAAATGCTCTAGAAAAGAAAGGATTGTGATGTGGGACAAGCTCAGAGAGCTTGCTGCGAAGTTAGATGGGCAGCCTTGGTTGGTGGGAGGGCATTTTAACACTTTTGTTTCTGAAGAGGAAAGACAGGGAGGTAGGAGGAAGAGAACTCGGGAAATGATGGAGTTTGCAGAAGCCATCAGTGACTGCCAGCTCTTGGATGTTGGGGCTGATGGCCCTAAGTTTACATGGGGGAGGGGGGATATCTTCGAGAGGTTGGACATAGTACTTCTTGGGGAAGGCTGGGCAAGTATGTTTGAAGCAACAAGGGTTACCAATCTGCCAAGAATCCTTTCTGATCATTGCCCCCTTTTGATAGTTTGTCGACTCCCTGGCCCGAGAATTAGGCTCTCCTTTCGCTTTTAGAGTATGTGGGTAAGGCATCATCTGTTTTTACAAGAGGTGGATAGATGCTGGAGTGAGGAAACTGGAACAAGGGGAATGGTCAATGTGCAACTTAAGTTGAGCTGACTGAAAAGAAGCCTGAAAATCTGGAACCGAGTTGTTTTTGGGGATATCTTTGAGAAGCTAAAGAAGGCTGAAACAGAGACCAATGAGGCTCTGAAAAATTATGAGAAGGAGCCCTCACCTATGCTGAGATCTGAGATGAATAGAACCACAGCTGAATATCTTTTGAGGCTGAAAATGGAAGAGGATTTCTGGCGACAGAAGGCGGCTTTGAGATGGGTGGCTGAGGGGGAAAGGAATTCATGATTTTTTCAAGGCTGGGTAAAACAGAAAAGAGTCAAGTCCAGAATCCACATGATTGAGGATGGGGAGCAGATTTTAACTGAGGATCTGGAGATTAGAAACTCGGCTAAAAGTTTCTTTAAAAATTTGTTGAATAATGATGTGGGGGCTTTGGGTGAGCCAAATCTAGATATCCTTCCGTCTCTCCCAATGCACATAAACATGGAACAACTTGTTGAGGCACCTTCTACAGAAGAAGTAAGACAGATTGTTTTTAGCATCAATCCAGAAAGTGCAGCGGGCCCAGATGGTTACTCAGCGCTTTTCTTTCAGGTCTGCTGGAGTATTATTGGTAGAGATGTGGTGGAGGCAGTGCTAGATTTCTTTAAGGGTACTCAAATCCCAAGGGGTATTGCAACAACTTTGATTGTTCTTGTCCCAAAGAAGAAGAATCCAACAAGATGGGCAGAGTTTAGGCCTATTAGCCTATGTAATGTGATGAATAAAATTATCTCCAAACTTATCACTATGAGACTTGCCCCTCTGCTGCCTTTGCTTACCGTCCCTAATCAGAGTGGTTTTATTAAGGGGAGGCTGCTAAGTGATAATGTGTTGCTAGCCAAGGAGTTATTTCATGAACTTTGGAAGGGAGTGGTTTCCCCAAACATGGTTCTTAAGTTAGACATGGAAAAAGCATATGACCGGGTGCAATGGCCGTTCCTTCTTAAAGTCCCACGACATATGGGCTTCTCGGAGAAATGGGTGAAACTTATTGAAAACTGTATCTCTCCGTGTTGGTTTTCGGTTTTAATCAATGGAAGTCCAGCAGGTTTCTTTAAGTCATCTCGAGGGCTTAGACAAGGAGACCCAATTTCCCCATCTCTTTTTATTTTGGCTGCTGAGTACTTGTCGAGGTCGCTTGACCGTCTGATCTTAGGGCGGAAGGAGATGATGTACCGCACAACAAGATATACAATGGGCGTATCTCACTTGGCTTATGCGGATGATATTATTGTGTTCTCGCAGGCTCAGAGGCCGACCATCTTAAAGCTCATTGAATGTCTAAATCATTATATGGAGGTGTCAGGGCAGAAAGTTAATATGGGGAAGAGCTGTTTTTTTCTCGATAAGAAACATGTATCTTGGGCCCAGGAGGTTACAGTAATCAGTGGGTTCCAGTATGGGAGCCTGCCGGTTATGTATCTAGGTGTCCCAATTTACCAAGGTCGAAAGAAGACAAGCTTGTTTTTGTTCCTTCGAGACAAAATCTCTGCAAGAATACATGGCTGGAGTCATAGGCATCTCTCCTTTGGTGGCCGGCTGACACTTTTAAAGAGTGTACTCGGGGCTATTCCCACTCATATTTTCCAGGTTTTGGAGCCTACAAAAGGTGCTTTGAGGCAGATTGAACAGGTGATGACTAGATTCTTATGGGGATCTTGTAATTCCTCAAGGAAGACTCACTGGATTAAATGGGAACGAGTATGTCTGCCTACGGAGGAGGGGGGTCTGGGGATCCGTAGTTTGTCTGATTTGGTGGAGACTTATAGTATTAAAATGTGGTGGAGATTTTGTGAGCAGGGATCTTTATGGGCTCAATATATGTTCCAAAAATATTGCTCCATCTCGTATCCTATAATTTTTTACAGGTCCCAACGGTTCAGTCCTGTGTGGCGACGCTTGTTCAAGGAGGGAGATCTGTGTCGAGCTCAGACTAGATGGGTACTTGGGGACGGAAATATCAGCTTCTGGTTTGATGCATGGGTGAGAATGGTCCCGCTTGTAGAACTTTGTGCCCCTGGCATTCCTTTACGGAATATAAAAGTTAATGATTTATGGGAAGGAGATCAATGGAGTGAAATGCAACTGTGGTTGTTGGCTGAAGAGGTGGGTTTAGCGGATGAAGTTATTGAGGATATTCTCCAACTCCCGGTGGATAGGAGTAATAAGGATAGGGGAAGGTGGAAACTTAATAGGAATGGAAACTTCTCTAGTGCGTCGGCGTGGAATCTGGTGAGAAATAAAGCTGAAAAACGCCTAACACATGAACTAATCTAGGGTAAATGTATTAGCCCTTCAATTTCTATGTTCTTATGGCGACTTCTTGCCAATAGAATCCCGGTAGATTTGAAGTTGAAATGGAAGGGAATACACTTGGCATCTAAATGTAGATGTTGTGAGAAACCTAGAGAGGAATCTCGGCTCCACCTGTTTGCCAACGGAGAAGTGGCGAGGAGGGTGTGGGGACACTTCGGGAGGTGGTTTCCCCAGGTCCCTTCGTGTGACGGTATAAGGGAGAACTTGGATCTCAGGTTTAGGTGGTGGCAGAGGTCCCTGGGAATTCGATCTAATCAGCACCTGTGCGTTATCATCCCTTGTCTGATTCTTTGGTTTATTTGGACAGAGAGAAATGAGAATGTACATAGGGAGAAACCCCTAGAAGCCGAGAATGTGATAAGAAGAGTAATGTTGCAACTGAGGAATCTGGTTTTGGCCAAGATGATAGGCCCGGACCAGTGGAAGGATTGTTGTCCGATGCTAGAGATCATGCATGAGCCGGCTCGGAAGGAGAACAGAAGGAAAGTGGGCAGGGTCTAGTGGAGGCCTCCTGATTTTGGCTGGGTTAAACTTAATGTTGATGGTGCTTTTCGGTCATCTACTCAAGGAGCAGGAGGAGGGGGAGTGGTAAGAGATAGCTTTGGAGATATCCTTGCAGCATTTTCGACAGGCCTGAGTAGTAAATCTAGTCTGGAAGCTGAGGTAGCGGCAATTTTGGTAAGAGTAGCTTTGGCTAAGCAACATGGTTGCCAACTATGGATTGAGACTGATGCTGAGATGGTAGTCAGGTGGTTGGCCTCGGATCAGTTGGGTTCAGCTACCACCTGCGTTGAGATGGGAAGAATCAGGAGAGAGTTGGCTGGTGTTTTCTGGAAAATTTCGCATATATATAGGGAAGGAAACAAGGCTGCGGACTTCGTGGCGGAAGTTGGATTACAATCTGGCGCAAGGATGGTATATACGGGAGTCTCGGTTTCGGCACGGGTAAAAGCCTTATGCCGGTTGGATCAGATTGGGCTCCCAAACTTCCGTTTCTGGTAAGGGTTCTTGGATGGTGAATGCATCTGGATGCACAGAAGAATGCATTTTGATTTTGTATGAGCTTTGTTATCTTCACTGTTATGTCAAGATTGTCCACTTTTGGGATGGTCTGTGTATGAATTCTTCGTTTTTGGATGATATATAGGGGATGAGGGACCTACTCAACCCTCCACAGTAAAGGTGTTTAAAAAAATAAAAAATAAAAAATAAAACTAGAAGTATCTTGCGCAAGTCAGAAAGCTTTCCTCTCCTCCATAATGATTCTATAAAAAAATATATAGAAAAAGGCCATAGGTATGCCCATTTTTGTCTAGCCCAAATTGTTGCCAAACCTTTAGTCCATATAGGAGTCGACACACCCATTTACCTAGCTTTGAGAGACAAAAGACTTAAGAAATATCAAACTTCTATCTTAGCCATGGTCCAAACTAATATTTGTAATGGCCCAATATACTTCAACTGCTCCTCGAACTTTTCTGTTGATCTGACAGACCCTATGATTTTAGAATCCCTTGTGCTTGACATTCAGATACAGGGAAATGAGTTTCATAATTGCAAAAATTTTGCTGTCATGTTCAGAGTCTACCTTAGGCTTATGTCTTCAAATTTGAACCCTAAATTTAGTAAGAACCCTTTTGTGAAAGGAGAAACTATTCTCTTACAAGTAGATGCTGAACAATCCACAACATACACTCCTAAACGTCTTAAATGGAATCAAATGACAATTCCAAGTCAGTATATTATAAAAGAACCTCAAATCCCCAGGGACATTGAAAGGATAGAATCATCTCAAATAATTGAAGAACCTGATGGTACTGTAACAGTCAAATTTGATAGGACAAATTCTTTCTCAAACTACAGAATCAATAGAAGCTTTAGATATGAGGATAGTAGAGCTTCATGTTCAGATATTCCTAGTCCTTCCGAGAGAAACTGGACGTTCAAAACACCTATACCAAGTACTATGGTCATAACTCTTAATAAAGAATTTACTCCAGATATGGAGTATTTGAATAAAGAATTAAGTTCTCCTTTTTACAAAGAAAAAGAAAGATGGTTTAACAAATTAGATAATAAGATTAGAAGCAAAATAAAGAATGAATGGATGAATGAAATGAAAAGAAGAAAATCAATCTTTCTTTTTTAAGATTTTATAGCAATATACCTCTCTTCAGAAGGATGGTATGATTGTTTTAAAAAACCTACCATTGAAGTTAATTCAAGTCTTATAAAAAAATGGTGTTTGTCAAATAATGGTACTATCATTTCAGCAGTTCATCCTCCTCTTCAATCTTTAAAAATTCAAACTTATAAAGGTGAAATTATTGCAGACCCTTTTAAACAAACTAAAAAGCCTAATGAAAAAATCCTGCTGAAAATGAAGAATTACAGAGAATTATCCAACAGAATAATTATTCAAACCAAATTCTTAACACTATTGCTAACCAATAAGATACTATTTCCACCAAGAGCCCTTCACCCGTCAAACAGAGTATCCTGGATGATACTTCTAGACCTTTTTTCAGAAGTAATGATATTTTTAGAAATAAGAATGTAACTTTTAACCCAAAAACAGAAAAATTATTAACAAAAATTTCTGAAAAACTTGGTGAGCCAAGTACCTCTAATACTAATGTCATCAGAGAAAATCATGAATCAAGTTCTGAACAAGCAAGTTATTCTTCCTCTGATACGGAGAATGATTCTGTTGAAAAATTAGAAGAAGTTTTCAAAAAGTCTGATAACTCCCCCTTTATGATAAACATGATATTTAAAGGAAAAAAGTTTAATAGTAACAAAAATTATTATAATAGACCTTCACCCGTAGATATGCTTTATGAAGAAAGAGGATAATTTCATAAATCTAGTTACGACGGAAATTCAATAACAGAATGGAACATAGATGGAAAATCTTAGTATGAAATCCTTAATACTTTGCAAGAAATGGAAATGGCAAAGATTGCTTATAGGTACAATGGAATTTCTGAAAGAGAAGCTTGCATCCTTCTTGTTAATGGTTTTACTGGTCAATTAAAAAATTGGTGGGATAATGCTTTAGATCTTGGAAGCAAGGAATAAATTTTAAGCCATGTTGTGAGTATTGAAGACCAAGACGGAGAAACAAACGAAACAATCGATGCTTGTGATTTCCTTGTAGTCACTATTTCAATGTATTTTATAGGAAACCCAAGAGAGGAGTATAACAGTTCTTCCATCGTCCTGACCAATCTTAGATGCCCCTCCTTATTTGATCATAGGTGGTATAAGGATGTCTTCATAACCCAGGTTCTCAAAAGAAATGACTGTAATCAAGCTTTCTGGAAAGAATGGTTCATTGCAGGGTTACCCAAACTTTTTAGTGAAAGAATAATACAAAAAATCAAAGATGATATAGATTCTGAGAATATTCCTTTTGAAAATATAACATTCGGGCAATTATTTGCTTTTATCAAGAAAGAAGGCTTAGCCCTATGCATGGAAATAAAAATACAAAACAAATACAGAAAAGATAAACAGAAAAAGAAGAGTGAATTAGGATGTTTCTGTGAAATGTTTGGAATTGAAAAGATTGAAGCCCCTTCTTCTAAGATTAAAAGAAAGACTAGGAAGATTAAAAAAGAATCACAAAGGTCTGAATATAAACCTTACAAAAATAAATTTAGAAGAACAAAACCTAAAAGAACTTATAAACCAACCAATAATAAAGGAAAAAGTGATATAAAATGTTGGTATTGTAAAAAATTAGGACACACTGAAGATAAATGATGGAAGAAAACGAAGAAGAACTTAGACTAAAAGGTAAACAAATCAATAATCTTTTAAGGGAAAAGGATAACTTTTCTAACTCAGAAAGTGAGTCCGATCAAGAAATAGAAGAGATGCTAAATACCTCTGACAAAAGTGATTATCATAGTAGTATTGAACATGGAAAAGATATTTGCAAAAATTGTATCCAAATCATTTCTAAAGAAAAGAAAGAAGTCATCTTTGATCTTATCCAAGAAATCTCAGATACCGATATAAGGGATAATTACCTTAATAAGTTAAAAGATTTAATTCTCGAAGAACCATCTACTTCTAAGAGGATAAACATCAATGAACAATTTAGTCTATATAAACTTTGGGATAAATATCCCTATCAAAGCATATCTAAACAAATAACAACCAAAGACCTCCAAAGTGAAATTAATAGCCTTAAAAAATAAATTAATAAAGAATTTTATGAATTAAAAGAAAAGGACTTTGAAATAGAGACAAGACTCTCTATTATTGAAAATAATAAAGAAATTGATAACTGGAAGAATCTTGATCCAGAAAATAATTCTATAAAAGTTATCCGAGAAATTCAATACCAAAAATGGCATGTTAATATCACTCTTGCGGTTAATGACTTCAAAACCAGTATTATGGCCTTGGTGGATTCAGGAGCAGACCATAATATTATTAGAGAAGTATCGTTCCTACTAAATATTGTGACAAATCCAAATAAAAACTTTATACTTCTAATAATAACCTTTTAAAAATCAAATACAAACTCTCCAAAGCTCATATTTGTAACAATGGGTATTGTTTCAAGAATATCTTTACTATTGTTGAAGATATCACATATAATATGATTCTTGGAACACCTTTCCTAACTCAAATTTATCCTTTCTATGTCAATGATAGTGGTATTACCACCAAAGTTCAGGGAAGAGAAATAAATTTTAAGTTCATCTCTCCCATTAAGAAGCAAGAAATTCTTAATCTTCAGAATAACTCTATATTCAGACAAATTAATAATATTACCCAAAAACAAAAACAAATTGGTTTTCTAAAAGAAGAATTACCTTTTCAACGAATTGAAGACCAACTTAGAACTCCTAAGATCATTTCAAAGATTAAGGAAATTGAAAACAACTTTGTCAAACGAGTTTGTAATGAAATCCCTAATGCCTTCTGGGATAGAAAGCACCATGTCATTGAATTACCTTATGAAATGGGTTTCAATGAAGAAAATATCCCGACAAAATCAAGATCAATCCAAATGAACCAAGAACTCTTAGAAATTTGTAAAAAGGAGATTAAAGAATTATTAGATAAGAAACTTATAAGGACTTCAAAATCTCCTTGGAGTTGTTCTGCCTTTTATGTAGTTAAACAAGTAGAACTTGAAAGAGGAACACCTAGACTAGTCATAAATTATAAACCTCTTAATAAAGTTCTACAATGGATTAGGTATCCAATCCCCAACAAAAAGGATTTAATAGGAAGACTCTTTAATTGTAGCACCCCGGAAAATTGTGACTTTATTTTATTTTATTATTTTTTTTATTTGATGGCTTGTTTTCATTTTATTAATGTGGATGTTGATTTGGAAATGCATTTTTGGAAATTGATTTCTATGTGGTTGTGTTAACGATGTGAAATTAATGGTCGAGAGTTATGTGGAATAATATGATATGTTTTCCAATGGGGGATTTAATTAAATAGGATCACGCATATTTGTGCCAGCCAATTTATTCGAATTCTTTTCGGCCTTTCTATTTATTGGAAGTAATATCTTCTTTCTTGGATTTAATTAATTGTTTTAGGATATTTATCTAAATTAAATCCAAAACCAAAATATTCCTAATTTATTCTACATGATTTTCTACCTTTGCCCCATTCCTTGGAATTTTCGAATTTCTCTTATAATTGGGAGAATAAATTACTTTGTAGATTTAATTGGTACTTTGATTCTTTCCATCTTTAAGACCCTTGAATTTCTGCCCCTTATACCTTTCAATTACCTTGTGGGATTAATTTATTTGTTACATATTTTATGGGAGTCTTTTCCAACAAGAAATTACCAAATTTAAATCTCATTCCTATTTTAATTGTGGATTTAAATATTCCTTTGCTTACTCCCTAAGTACACGCCTATTTTGTTGCCTATTTCTTTTAATTGTGGAGCTTATTCATTGACATCTATTTTATTCCTCCATAATTTAATTGTTTTATTTAAGTATGGGATTAATCCTTGAATATAAAAGGGGAGAAACCCTAACCCTACTTCATTCTACACGCCTTCCTCCTCCCTCTCTCCCTCCCAAACGTTTTCTCCCTCCCTCTCTTCATCCTCTCCAAAATTCCTTCCAATCCTTGTTCTTGCATCCATTAGAGTTTGATTTTCAAGAGTTCCTGACGAATCGCATCAATCTTTGCTTCTACCGTTTAGTTTTCGATCCAAGAAGGTATAATTGAAATTTTCCCTCATCTTCTCCATTGAAACCTTGTTCTCGATTCCTTCATGCATATAGTGAGTGTAGGAATCTTAGATCGCATAATTAATAGGTGGGAATTTGTGTTTGAATGAGAACAATTGAGAATATGCGATTTTGAATGAATATGGGTGAAGTTTTAATGAATCATTTGTGAATGATGTGTGATTATATGAGAACTTGATTGTGAGAACCTTTTGAAGCATGATTGTGCTGTGGAAGCACGAAAAATTTGTGTTTGGATGAATGATAGATAAACCCTAATTCGAATTTGTTAAGCATGAAAACTGTGGTGTTCGGGCAGTAGATTCCAACGTGTGTTTGACCGACCAAACATTCTTATTTTGGCACGAATTTTTAACTGAGTATAATTTGAGATGTCTTCTGTGTTGTGTATAAATTTTAGCCCCTTTTGACTAAATACGAATATTTAATAAATTTTTGAAGTTGACTGCGCAATTCTGCCAGAAACTTGTATTCTCGCCCAAAAAGTTTTGTTTTTTATTTGACGGATCAAATGGCCACCTTTTGATGTGAAATTTTGAACTAGATGAAATTTGAAGTGTCTTCTGAGTTGCGTGAAAATTTCAGCCTCATTGGACATCGGATGGATTTTTGGTGAATTTTTCAAACCAACCGCGCAGTTCTTCCAGATTTGTTGTTATGTGGAAATATCACTTGTTGCCAAGTTTGAGTGAATTATATGATGCATGTATGATTTAGGAATGTATCTTATGACGTGGTTATGTGTTATACGTTAATGTATGCTAGGGTGTTGTTTCGTTATGGTTGTGAACGTTTGGGATGGGTAAATTAAAGAGACGATGAAAGGAACGATAGGACATGCATGATAAATTGTATTGATGGAAGGCTGATTGTGCTTTATTATGTGGTTATGATGCTGATAAGGGTTGTTGAGCGTACGTGGGTACGAAGAGCATGGATTTCAATAAAGTTGTGAACCGTGTTTGTAAGCAATCGAGGTGGGCTTTCTTTACTAAACTCTTTTACGTTTCAAAAGTATGATTGTGGAGCTATAAGGGTGGTTTAAAGTGTTATGTCATGCCATGTTTGTTTTGATGTTGAGATTGGTGCCTGATGCCTACTTCGTTTGAGCTTGCTCCGTTAGGCTATAGGGCTATGTTGAGATTGTGTTTGATGCCTAGTTTGTGAGTTCGCTCCATTAGGCTATAGGGCTATGATAAACGAATTCAGGTCTGAGTAGGGCCGCAAACCCTATCAGGCTGTGTACACAGAGGGGATCGTGAGCCGTCCTTGCTAGTCGGCCGGTCTCGTGGGCGAATAGTGTGGCCACACTTTCGTCGCACTATGGTAAGAGGATGTGAATGATTGATTGTTGAGAAAGTGGGGAGATTGGTTTGCCTGGCCAGACTATGAAAATGTTTTGTGTTCTCGATGATATTTCTTAACTACATGTAAAACTCGAGTTCATTTGTATGGATGACATAACTGTTATAAAATGTTTTCGGCATGAGCCCATTGAGTACAACAAGTACTCAGCCCTGCATTTCTTTTTAAAATTTTGCAGGTTGAGCGAGATGTTGCGATGGATGTTGAGTGAGCGTTAGGAATTCTCGGATGCGTTGTGTCTTCATACATGAGCGTCATCCTATGACTCTCCTTTGATACTTGTTTTTCCGCTGCCGTGTTTCGAATCGTTCTTGTTAAAGTCTTTCGCTTTTCCCCACACGACGTTATGACATTATTTACCTTGAGACATTAATCTGTTGTTTAACTATTCGATAGACCAAAATATTTCTTTTTGAAGTTAATTGGGTTTTCATATTCAATCTCGTCCTTTATTGTTATCTTTCATTGCGTCCCCCTTTTCTTCCCCGCTCCCTTAGACCCTCCCCTCGTCACGTTTTCCCCGTCTTCACTATCCTTAGTAAGGGCGGTCGTGACAAAGTGGTATCAGAGCAATTTTTCTTTCCGCTCTGGGCCGGAGAGTCTTTTTCAGTCTTAGTCTAGATTCGATTCGCTAGAATAAAATAAGGTTAAATTTGGAAGGCTCGACATCCCGCTTCGCCACGCTCAGCCGAGAAAGAAGTAATATATTTTTGTGAGAAAACTTTTATGAGAAAGTTTTGGTGAAAGGAAGATGAGAAAAATTTTGAGAAAGAGAAGAGGAATGATGGAGTGTTTTGCATGAAAGATGAAAATTGATGAGTTGTTTTGAGAATGTTGAGATTTTTGAGAAAAAAAAAGTGAGTCATTTAAAAATGTTTGTTTCAAACATATATGTGAAGTGCATGAGTGTTTTGTTTGGAATGCAAATGTGGTATGAGTTTATACTTAATTATCTTTAAGTATGAATGGTATGAAATACGATGAATGTTGAGATATGAGATGATAAAATATGTTGTGAACTTAGAGTGCCTAAGATGTTAGTTGACCACGCGGACCGTTGTTCTAATTTGAAAACTCACCTATCGCTTTCCCGAGTGACGAAAACGAACGAGAATCTGAAAGTGTGGGGCGAATCCCTAATTTGTCAAGGCACGACGAGGCAAGGAGAGCGAGAGTGCGAATGGAGGCCGGTGGACCATGAAACTTTTCTCGGAATGGCGCAAAACGTTGGAGAAAGCTTGATGAGTGAACTCTTTTACTATTTCCTACGTTTTTCCTGAACGACAAGAACAAAAAGAATACGAGGAAGTTTTCAAGAAGTGGAAGATAGCGAAGACGAAATGAAGTTCAAACGCAAAATAAGGTGCAAGATAAGGAGGGATGATGCGAAGTGAGCGATTTAATTTAATATAGTCTAATCTCGCGTAATTTATTAAAAGTGGCAGCGATGTAACTTTCAACTACAATGTTAATTAACGACATGGGGAAGCTACTTGGAAGACAAGATGATGGAGAAATTCTATATTCGAAGGATGTAAGAAAATTTCGGGATGAAATTTTTGTTAAGATGGGTAGATTGAAACACCCCGACTTTTCTACCTTTTTATTGTGTCCTTGAAAGGCCCGTCGTTTGTGCATCTAAAAAATTTTAGCCTTTATTTCTTTTGTCGAGAGATGGATTTTAAAATTTTGGGCCAAAACCAATTCTTTATTTCTCTGCAGCCCAATTTTTTATTTGAAATCATGCAATCTTATTTCTCCCACTCTGTTCGGTTTCATCAACATCTCCACTTCCTTAAAGATCTCCAACAAATAAATCCAATCTTCACATATACGCATATCCGTAGTGATATATCCTCCCCAAAGTATTTGTTTTTCATACTAATGTTTTCCACAAATCCTCTCACCTGTCAATCCAAAATTATGAAGATCACCGAGAATAGTAGGAAGTGGAAAAAGAGAGGGATTTGGGAGAAGAAGAAGTTTTCGATGGAACTGTTGTTCACAAAATTTCACAGAGCAGCAGTAGTTGTCGATGGCGACATGGGATAAATCGGCGTGAGGGAGTGAGCTCTAGAAAGGGCGATGTGATGCGGCGGCGCAGGAGAAGAGCAGGCATGCGGCTACGGCGGAGCGAAGTTGATCGGGATGGCCACGACATTACTCGGCGAATCTCGAACAACAGCAGCATTGACCAGCAGCGACGACGTCAACTGCACCGTGGCAGGAGCAAGGCTGCAATCTGACTGAGGGAAAAAGTAAGGAGCGCTGGCTGCCGGCGATGAAGACAGAGCAGCGACGAAGCTGTCGGCATACAGTTTCAACAGCGGTGTGAGGAAGGCATCGAAGGAGATGGAAGCGGCGAGGCGCTGCAATTTGGAGCATGAGGCAGCGACAGACTTTCGAGCAAGACGGTGTCGAGAGCAAGGAAGGAGACGACGACATGTGAGCGACAGCGCTGCAGGAAAACTTGAGAGCGATAGCGAGATCGATGGAGAAAGAAGAGGGTGAAATGGGGCTGCTTGGTGGCAGAAGATTTAGAGAAATAGAGAGATGGGTGTTGTTTCTGGAAAAGAAGATGAATGTAAGATTGAGGGAGAAAGTGAAATATGTGATGTGAATTTAGGAAGGAGTAAGAGAGTTGAAGACGTTGCGAGTGAAGCAGAGATATGCGTTCCGTGATCAGATGAGGTTCATGTAAGGAATTCTTATGTTCATCTAATGAGCGCAGCTGAAATTGCAGACAAGAATAACAGATCTAGATTCATAATCATATTGCAAGTTGAGCATGTAATACACAACGAAACTAAATCTTACTTGTTGTTGTGTTTTCTTCTACGATTGTGTCCTGCAAGTTGAATCCACTACTATCGAGGTCCACGTGTATTCTGATCCGATGCAGGAACAATTCCTCGGTACAATCGCTCTATAGAGAAAGCTAGGAATTCTCTACAAAGCTTTACGTATTTTCTCTCTAATGTTACGATATTTCTCATCACCCACAATGGATAATAAATAACCATTATATGGACAAAGAGTCATTAGGGTTTCATGATTGTTGGACTTATGGACTAATTATAATTGTAGCCCGACTATAATTATTTAATCCATATTAATCTAATCTAGCCCATATCCTTTCAATCTCCTACTTGGACTAGCATTAGATATAATACGCAGTTCCAACTTTGTACCCTTGAGCGGATCAAAATACACTTATAGTGTGACCCTTTAGGCCCTCATTATCGACGACGATCTAATCGAAGTCTGCACAAAACTCCTAGACTGCGTTGGCAGCGTAGCTCGATATATGAAGGACGTTTACGTGAATTCGGTAAACAAGCCTTTACACAAAGTTTATAGTAATATCCTTTCATTTACGAACCACCCGATTGAGCCTAAGATTTGTCATGTGTCATCCAAATAGCTCAATGACTTTATCTCATCTTTATTAAATGACCCATTCGATCATATTCAATTACTTTAATTGAATATATCTTTGCATTGGCCAATGACTTAATGGTCAAGTAATATAGAGAATTTGAGTGTTCTCTCGAAATTCTAATCGAGTAATGAATCTCATTCTTGGCTCAACTACCATTTCCATTTATCTTATGATGTACCCAACACAAGTCCGTGTCTTAATCCTCCGAGGGGAGGCAAAGCGTTGTACAAGGTCAAAGCACACCACTCAACAAACAAAATGTGTAATGACCTCAGATCCAAGGACTATTACATACTTCATGTACTAATAAACTGTAGACACTCAACAAAACAGTTTAATAGTAGGGTATACCAATACTCTCCAAATTATACCATGTGTCCATCACGAGTATCTAATATCTCATAGTTGTGAGAACAGCTACATTCTCGAAGAATGTGATGCAAACCCCATGCTAACCTATAACATATCACCAATATCCCATTCTTGATGATCATTGGTTAAGGCTATTTTAGAATTATACTATATCATTAATGTCTCACACCATTAACGACAGTCACAATTCAAGGGAACAAATATTTAGAATAAAATCAAACATTTAAAACAATTATTCCAATAAGTACACAAAACCCATAGGAAATAAAATTTTCATATAATGTGATCAAGTAATATTGTCTCAACACAAAATGTTTCTAAGACATATAAAACTGTAACTCCCACTGATTCAAAGCCATCTACCAACATGCATAACACCTAAGCTCTCAAAGTGCTTGTTGTGTTTTGCTATACATAACGGTTTGGTGAAAGGATCAGCCAAGTTATCATCAGTGGGTACTCTTTCTAATTTTATGTCGTTTCTTTCAATTATTTCTATAATCAGATGATATCTTCTGGGAACATGCTTGTTCCTGTTCGTAGCTCTGGATTCTTTTGCTTGCGCAACAGCACCAGTGTTGTTACAATAGAAAGGTATTGCACTATTGGCACTCGGAATGACACCCAGTTCTTTAACGAACTCTAACAAAGCAACAGCTTCTTTGGCAGCTTCAGATGCAGCAATATACTCGGCTTCGGTGGTGGAATCGGCAGTTGTACCTTGTTTGGAACTATTCCAACT
Source organism: Salvia splendens (assembly GCF_004379255.2). Classification (NCBI taxonomy): domain Eukaryota; kingdom Viridiplantae; phylum Streptophyta; class Magnoliopsida; order Lamiales; family Lamiaceae; genus Salvia; species Salvia splendens. The sequence continues at coordinate 28,425,118 of NC_056036.1, forward strand.
CACTGCTCCACCATTGAGGACAAAACATATCCAGACTGAGACATATAGTCATCATGGTCTGTTTGAAACTAGCATCAGTGTACCCAGTAACTGATAACTCTGGTTGTCCACCATAAACTAAGAAATATTCTTTAGTCCTTCTAAGGTATTTAAGAATAGTCTTAACAGTTTTCCAATGTTCCTCACCAGGATTTTGCTGAAATCTTCCTGTCATGCTAAGCGCATATGCCACATCTGGCCTAGTAGAAATCATGGCATACATAGTAGATCCTATCGCCGAAGCATACGGGATCCTTTTCATGTTGTCTCTTTCTTTGTCATTAGAAGGACAGTCCTTCTTTGACAATACAATGCCATGTCCCATAGGAAGAAAACCTTTCTTAGAATTCTCCATTGAGAAGCGCCTTAGCAACTTGTTTATGTAAGTGGATTGTGATAATCCCAATATCATATTCGGTCTATCTCGATAGATCTTGATTCCAAGGATGTAGGAAGCATCACCCAGATCCTTCATCACAAAGGAACTAGACAACCATTCTTTCACGGATTGTATCATGGAACGATCGCTTCCCATAATCAAGATGTCATCAACATATATGATGAGGAAGACAACGTTTCCATTCTCGCGTTTACTATAAACACATGGGTCCTCTTTGCTTCTGACAAAACCAAACGATTTGATTGTTCTGTCAAAACAAATATTCCAACTCCTCGAAGCTTGCTTAAGTCCATAGATGGACTTCTTTAGCTTGCACACTGCATTCGATACAAAACCTTCTGGCTGTGTCATATAGACATCGCCTTCTAATTCTCCATTGAGAAATGCGGTTTTGACATCCATTTGCCAAATGTCGAAATTGTAGTATGCAGCAATTGCAAGTAATATCCTAATGGACTTGATCTTAGCCACTGGCGAAAAGGTTTCATCATAGTCAATGCCTTCGCGCTGACTATAACCCTTTGCCACTAACCTAGCCTTGTTGGTTTGTACTTTTCCATCTGCATCTCTCTTCTTTTTGAAGATCCATTTGCAACCTATGGGGTAAACCCCATCTGGCAAGTCAACTAGTTCCCAGACTAAGTTGAAGTACATCGAGTCCATTTCAGATATCAAGGCTTCAAGCCACTTCTCTCGATCGATGTCCGACACCGCCTCGGTATAGGTCTTAGGCTCATCATCATCTAAATCAATTTCATCATCTTGGTTCTCAACCATTAGATTCAATCTCTCAGGTGCACGACGAATCCTTCTAGGCCTATTGAGTTGGTTTTCTTCTGGCTCGGGCTGTTCATTCTGATTGTGAGTAGGCCCAGGAATATCACTATGATCTTCTTGAGGTAGAGGTGATGCAACTATTGTATCATCTTGTATTTGATGTATCTCATTATCTTGAGGAGGTTCTTCGAGAGTCCCTCTAAGGTCTCCTCTAATAGTATTTTCCCATCCCAATAGATCATCAAAAACTCCCACTGAGTTATTGTTCAAACCATTTGACAATACATCATCCTCATTGTTAACTTGTGGTTCTTGAATTTCTTCAAGATCTACTGTATTTTGACCTTGTTCCTTGCAGACATAACTGTCTTCAAGGAACGTCACATTCCTTGATGTTATCACCTTGTGATTTTCAGGACAGTAGAAATCGTATCCCCTAGTTTGTTTAGGATATCCCACAAAGTAACACTTCTCACTTTTAGATTCCAACTTATCAGTCATTTGTTTCTTAACAAAAGCTGGACAACCCCAGGTCCGCATATAGTTAAGACAAGGCTTTTTGACATACCATAACTCATATGGTGTTTTCTCAACTGATTTAGATGGAACTCTATTCAGAATGTAAATAGCAGTCAATAAAGCATGACCCCAGAGAAATAAAGGAAGACTAGCTAAACTCATCATGGATCGAACCATATCTAATAATGTTCGGTTTCTCTATTCAGATACTCCATTCATTTGTGGTGTACCAGGAGGTGTCCAGTCCGACTGAATTCCATGCGATTTCAAGTAATCAAGAAATTCTCGGCTCAAGTATTCCCCTCCTCGATCTGATCGAAGAGTTTTTATACTTTTCCCAAGTTGTTTCTCAACTTCACACTTAAACTCTATAAATTTCTCAAAGGCCTCAGATTTGTGTTTCATAAGATACACATATCCATACCTTGTCAAATCATCAGTGAAAGTAATGAAGTACGAATAACCACCTTTTGCTTGAGTTGGAAACGGTCCGCACACATCTGTGTGGATCAACTCTAGCACATCATTAGCACGCACCCCTTTCCCAGAAAGTGGCTTATTAGTCATCTTTCCTTTGAGACAGAATTCACAAGCACCATATGATTCAAAATCAAATGAATTTAGATAGTCTAACTTTCTCAATCTTGCTATCCTTTTCTCATTGATATGACCAAGTCTACAATGCCAAAGATAAGTAGCATTATCCGTATTACATAGCTTAAGTCTTTTATTTTGCACATTGAGAATATCCCGTTTGCATTCAAGCATATATAATCCATTCTCTAAAGAGGCATTTCCATAAAACAATCCATTATTAGAAAACGAGCACCTGCTGTTTGCAAAATGGAAGGAAAAACCTTCGATGTCCAACATCGGAATGGAAATAATATTCTTTGAAATAACTGGAACGAAATAACAATTATGTAAATCTAGTCTATGTCCTGAGGGAAGATCTAATCTATAAGTTCCCACGCGTTCGGCAGCAACTTTTGCTCCATTTCCAACACGTAGGTCTACTTCCCCAGGCCTCACTTTCCTGCTGTCAATTAAACCTTACACATTATTACAAATGTGTGAACCACAAGCGGTATCCAATACCCAGGATTGTGAGTTATTCATAGACATATTTATCTCAATGACAAACATAGCTGAGCTCCCACTCATTGCACCTTCTGCCTTGAGTTTTGGGCAGTCTCTCTGCCACTCCGTGAAATTTGACCTAGTCAATTTGTTTGTTTCCATCATATACTCATAAGATAAGTTTGACATATTATCTGAACAGAAAATAAAATGAAAAACAAATTAGAAAAGCATACAAAGATCACAATCGCATCACTAATCAAACAAGGGTTTATTGTATTGATTAGCTCCCACTAATTTTAACATATATTATGTCCCCCAAACATAAAATATGAATTTATATCTAATATAAATTTTAGTGGTCCAAGATCCAAGTTTATATTATTGCAGCCTCTGCGACGGCTGATGACTACAATAATATCACCAGGTAGGCCTCCAAGCCAATTGTAACAACAATTTTACAATTCTTGGTTTATTAATCTAATTAATATACGTCCATAAATTATTCTGGTTGTGAGGGCTACTCAAAATAATTTAAACAAGTCAACCCCATCACACGATGCCAACCATGCATCTATAAATGAGCCTAAACCTTGTAGATTTAGAGTAAACGCGAGGGCGTAAAACTCGTGGTCGAAAAGACTAGGAACATCAAACAATTGTGATGGACGACGCGTTTGTTTCAAAAAACAAGACTTATATTTTATGGGGAAAAGTGTGATACTAGTTTTGTGAATATAATATCCAATATTAAATTTCAAACAATTATTGGGCGCCGCCTACCCAGACATAGTATAACACGGACTACAAATACTGGGCGCCGCCTACCTAGACATAGTATAACACGGACTACACATACTGGGCGCTGCCTACCCAGACAATAAAACGGTCGCTGACTACTATAGTTAAATAAATAAGCATAAATCAAATAGCAAGCATGCTAGTACGACTTACTAATCAAATTAATAAGCTCATTTATGTAATTGGAATTTTATTACTATTAGTTCAAAACTAATAAAATATTAAAACTTACAGCCCAACGAAATAGGCACATCGTTTAAAATTTAGGTTATTAGAAAGCTGAAATCATGGCCAAGCCACTTTCGTCTTTTGAGTTATCTTCTTCCACACGTTACCCAGTACGTCCTGAGCCTCCCTACACTGCCTCACCATCGCCGTTGCTGCCTAGCAGCAGCGTGCCAGAGGGTTTTACCCTCCCATGTCTCCCAGCAACGTCTCCGGGATGCTACTCACGCCGTCACGGTGTTATGCCAAGCAAAACTCAGTGTCGGCGCATCGCGCAGCGAATGAGAAGAACTCAACGCCAGTCATTGAGCGCCGATAAGACGTGTAGAGGAAGATGAAGTTTGAATTTTGGATTTTAAACATAAATTTTCGAAAACACTAAGAGGAGATTTCTGAATCTAAAACTCCCAACAAATTTACGTTTTTGAAAAACATTGACAAATCATGGTTTAAAAGGATTTTACCATTGAAATCTATTTAGTTTTTATTTTCCAAACGATTCGAAAATTTTTGAAGTCAAACTCCAAAATCAGTTTGCAATTTTGGGCAATTTTCACAAAAAATCTTTTGAATTAATTGAAATCTAATTTCAACTTCCAAACAATTACGGAACCAGTTCTTATAATTTTGAAATCAAATTCGAAGCAGACCAATCACACAATTCTGATTTCTAAAATTATTCCACGATTAATTAGATTACAAAATTGATTAAGAATCGATCCCTCGACTCTGATACCACTGTAAGGAATTCTTGTGTTCATCTAATGAGCGCAGTGGAAATTGCAGACAAGAATAACAGATCTAGATTCATAATCATATTGCAAGTTGAGCACGTAATACACAACGGAACTAAATCTTACTTCTTGTTGTGTTTTCTTCTACGATTGTGTCCTGCAAGTTGAATCCACTACTATCGAGGTCCACGTGTATTCTGATCCGATGCAGGAACAATTCCTCGGTACAATCACTCTATAGAGAAAGCTAGGAATTCTCTACAAAGCTTTACGTATTTTCTCTCTAATGTTACGATATTTCTCATCACCCACAATGGAGAATAAATAACCATTATATAGACAAAGAGTCATTAGGGTTTCATGATTGTTGGACTTATGGACTAATTATAATTGTAGCCCAACTATAATTATTTAATCCATATTAATCTAATCTAGCCCATATCCTTTCAGTTCAGGGGACCAATATTACAAGCTTTTTTTTCAGTTGATTTCACTTTAAGAGAGATGGGAGATAGAGACGTTGCTGTACAAATTTTTTTGTAGAAGAAGAAGAATGATGTTAGGAGTGGAATTGGAGTTCAATGTGATTTCGGAATTTGGGGAATACACTGATTTTTGGGTTAGTAAATCCAATGGGAAATTGCTTATCTTGGCAGAGGGTTTTGATAAAAGATTTGGAATGGAGTAGTTAATATTTAGGCTTTTGATAATCAAAAAGGAGAAAATAGTTTTGGGAGTGTTGGGTCGATGGAGTTGGGAATGCGATGGTCGGTCTTGAAAGAAGAGAAACATGGACTCGGGGAGGGATTTCTCTGCTGAGAAAATCCAAGTCGAAATAAGGAATTCAAATTCAGAAAATTAAACGAATGAGGTGGGCTTTCGAACTAAATACTTTCAAGAGCTTTAGTTTTAATATATTGATTCGAGCATCATTTTATGTGACGAAATTCCTTTTAACTGAGATTGCAAGTATTATTAATTTTATTCGATGATGATGTGATTTATGTGCTTAAAGTGAAATGATTAAAGCGAAAGTGAATTAGAGATAGACGGGGAGGCTGAGAAGAACCCTCTACCCGAAGACACATTTCCACCCCAGGTGGAGCTGAAGAAGCTGCCATCAAATCTAAAATACGCTTTCCTCGGGAAGGAGAACTCATATCCAGTGATCATCAGCAGCAGCCTTCCAAAGGAACAAGAGGCGAGGCTACTGACTGTGTTGAGTAGGAACAAAAAGGCAATTGGATGGAGCCTTACAGATTTAGTGGGAATAAGCCCCGATGTATGCATGCACCACATCAGGCTGGAAGAGGGAGCAAAGGCACATCGAGATGCCTAAAGGAAGGTAAACCCTAACATGCGAGAGGAAATATTGAAGGAAATCTTGAAGTTGTTGTCGCTAGGGATTATCTATTCAGTGCCGGACAGCGAGTGGGTCAGCCCGATCCACATGGTCCCAAAGAAATCGGGAATCCAAGTCGTTCAAAATGAGAGGAATGAGCTGATCTCAATGAGGCTAGTCACAGGTTGGCGAATGTGCATCGATTACCGTAAGCTAAAGAATGCGACCAGGAAGGACCATTTTCCCCTGCCTTTCATCAACCAAATGTTGGAGAGATTAGCTGGGAAGAAGTACTTCTGTTTTCTAGATGGGTACAGCGGTTACTTCCAAATTTACGTGGATCCTGAAGACCAGGATAAGACCACCTTCACTTGCCCATTCGGAACCTATGCATACCGACGCATGCCTTTCGGCTTATTTAACGCTCTAGGTACGTTTCAACGATGTATGATGAGCATATTCTCCGATTTGATTGAGGACTGCATAGAGATATTCATGGATGACTTCACGGTTTACGGAGACTCTTTCGATACTTGCCTTCATCTTTTGGACATAGTTCTAGAGCGGTGTCAAGCCAAGAGTTTGGTTTTGAATTTTGAGAAGTGCCATTTTATGGTCACCGAAGGGATAGTTTTAGGACAGATGGTCTCGGAAAGAGGTATCCAGGTGGATCGAGCCAAAGTGGATGTGATATCCAAATTACCATTCCCTACTGATCAGAAGGGGATAAGGGGTTTTCTAGGGCACGCCGGTTTTTATCGAAGATTTATCTAGGATTTCTCCAAGATTGCCCAACCCCTCACCCGACTTCTTCAGAATGAAGTAGAGTTTGTTTTTGATGAGCAAAACAAGGCTGCGTTCAACCTTCTCAAGGAAAAGCTCATATCTGCACCTATCATACGGGCTCCTGACTGGGACTACCCTTTCGAAGTAATGTGCGACGCCAGTGATTATGCAGTGGGAGCCGTACTGGGTCAGAAGATCGATGGGAAGAGGTACGTAATTTTTTATGCATCTAAGACTCTGAATCAAGCCCAGCGAAATTACGATACCACTAAAAAGGAGATGCTGGCACTGGTGTATTTGTTCGAGAAGTTCCGGCCATATTTGTTGGGATCCAAGGTCATCGTTTATACTGACCATGCAGCGATTAAGTATCTGATTGCCAAGAAGGAATCCAAACCCCGCTTGATCCGATGAGTCCTCTTGTTACAAGAATTCGATAGGGAAGTGGAAGATAAGAAGGGAGTCGAGAACAAGGTGGCGGACCATTTGAGTAGAATAGTGCAAGATGGAAACAGCGAAGAGGTGCACGACAAGTTTCCAGAGGAGCATTTATGTGAGGTAATTTTTGAAGTCAGGAAGATTGACTGGGAAGAAGTAATGAAACTTACTAGCCATTACGATACAGCAAAAGGAAAAGAAAAGATAGGGCAAGAGCCGTGGTATGCAGACCTGGCCAACTACCAAGTGACTGGAGAACTTCCAGAGGTGCCGAGTATTACCAAAGCCCAAAGATTGAAGATCAAAAGTGAGGCGAAATACTACTTTTGGGACGACCCCTATCTGTGGAGAGTAGGATCCGATCAAGTGATAAGGAGGTGGATTCCTGACTGGGAGCAAAGGGACGTTCTGATCCATTGCCACTCGTTAGCATGTGGAGGACATTTCGGATCTAAAAAGACGGCAAGGAAAATTCTGGATAGCGGTTTTTATTGGCCAACCCTCAACAAGGATGCGTATGAGTTCTGCAGAAGTTGTGAGCGATGTCAACTGACCGGTGGGATATCTGCGAGAGATGAGATGCCCCAAGTTCCGGTAATTGTTTGTGAGCTGTTCGACATATGGGGAATGGATTTCATGGGGCCTTTTCCGTCGTCCTATGGCAATCTGTATATCCTAGTCGCGGTGGATTACGTCTCCAAATGGGTAGAAGCCAAGGCCACAAGCACGTGTGAAGCAAAGGAGGTGGCCAAGTTCTTAAAGAGTCATATCTTCAGCAGGTTCGGAGTTCCGAGGGCGATCATATCGGACCAAGGTACACATTTCTGTAATCGCACAATTGAAGCCTTAATGAAAAAATACGGTGTGCACCACAGACTATCAAGCCCCTACCATCCGCAAGCTAACGGTCAGGCGGAGATTTCTAACCGCGAGATAAAGAAGATCTTGGAGAAGACTGTAAACCCTTCTAGGAAGGATTGGAGTGTGAGGTTAGAAGATGCTCTCTGGGCAGCCTACAAGACCCCCATAGGGATGTCCCCGTACCGAATCATTTTTGGGAAGATGTGCCATCTACCGGTTGGAATTGAGCACCGAGCATACTGGGCAGTACAGCAGGTAAATTTTGATACTACAGCCTGTGAAGAGGAAAGGAAGCTGCAATTGCAGGAGTTGGAGGAACTCAGATTGGAATCGTTAGACTCAGCCATGTGGTACAAGGAGCGAACCAAATTATGGCACGACCGGAATCTGAGGACCAAGGATCTCCATGTTGGGCAGAAAGTACTACTCTTCCAGTCGAGGCTGAAGCTCATGCCGGGGAAGCTCAAGTCGAAATGGACAGGGCCTTATGTCATCACCTGACTTCGTTCCAATGGAGCAGTGGAAATTTCAGGGAGTTTTCCTAACTCTGAACCTTTTATTGTGAATGGGCATAGGCTGAAAATATTTAGGGAGAATAGTGAGGTGGGTGTAGTGGATGAGATTCCACTGCAACCACGAATTTTGGCCGCATACTGATCAGTAGGATAGGAATTTGGGATTCCACGGGGTCTATTCTTTTGCAAGTATAAGTGCACTGACCACGTAGAATTCCAGATTGCCTATGGGAAATGTAAATATTGTAAATACGTAGGGATTAATCTCCGTATGCAAGATAATTTCAAAAAATCCAAAAATATTTTCGGGCCTTAATTTTAATTTGGAATACGTATTGAAAAAAAATTATCTATCTGGTGCTATTTCAGATTTTATTTAAGGGCCCATTTGATTTATAGGGGGATTATGGAGAGGACGAAAATTTGAATTAAAGTTGGTGCAGCTTTTGCAGGGTGGCGGCGGCTGGGAGAGGCGCGTGAGCAGAGAGAAGACCAATCAGGATCCGGCATTCTCAACGTCTCTCGCGTGAAACGACGTGACCGGTCACCTTCCATAGCCGGTTTTAACTACCCACAACCGCACTCTCTCTCCAAAATAACTATACCGCCTCACCCATTCTCCCTCACAAACCCTCATTTACATTTTCTCTCCCAAAAGTTTCTTCCCCATTTCCACCAGTTTAAACCCTACTTGCCACCACCAAATCGCAATTTTCAATCATGGGTAAGTAAGCGTTCACCAGGACGATCAAACCCCGCCGCCAAGCCCACCAGCGCCTGCCGCTCAGCCGCCACCCACGATTTCTTTGGACCCCATAATGGCATTTCTGCGCCAACAAGACCCGACAAGGGACTGGACAACGGCGCTGACCAATTTTGGCCAAACGGGAGGCGTAGAAACCGCAACAAGTGAAGTTCCGCCTGCGCCGGTCAGCCATACAGTATTACATTCAGAGGAGGGAACTCCCTCGGCGACCGCGCCATCAGAAACCTCGGTACCGAATTTGACGGAACTCGACGCCATCGCTGCCCACTACGACTCCGGCCTTGAGGAGCATGAGGAAAAAACGACTCAAGAGGGGAGCGGCGGAACGGAGAAGACGCCCGAAGCGAAGCCGGTATCTCAAGAAGTGGCAAGGGAGGACTTAGATCTGAACGAGTCAGCCCAGAAGCGGACTCTTATGACTGATGAGGAGTTCGATTCCATTTTGAACCAAGTGAACCAAGCAGCACAAGCTACTACCTCGGAGGCTGAGGGTCTAGACCCCGCTTCGAAGGCAGTAGGCGAGAGTGAAGAGACAAGGGGAATAAGTGAGCCAGAAAGCCCAACATACCAGCCGGAAGAAGAGAAGGGTAATACGATTACGGAAGCCAAGGAAACAGAAACAGAGGCAACAGAACTAGAAGTAGAAGCACCTACCCCAATGGTACCTCAGGTAGTAAAGCCGATTCTCGTCAAGCGGAGACTGGTAGTGAAGACGGATTCCAAGGTAGACCGGCCCAAACCACAAAGGGTATCGCAACTATGTTTGGGTAAGTGGGCATCCAGCAGGGCGAAACCGAACACGGCGGCACATCCGCTGGAGATCGTGAGTTACGACGAACGGACAACTCCCACAAAACCTGGGGAGGAGTCCTCACCTTTTGCCGACCCAGAGGATGCCGAAATGGTGGTCGAGGAGCCCTCTCTGGTGCAAGTGGATCAGGGTGTGGAAACTGAACGGATGGCTGAGGGTCCGGACCTCGCATCCAAGGCAGTTAGCCCCGAAAGACCGGAGAAGGACGACGCCAAGGTAGAGAGTAGCCCCACTACCCAGGAGGAAGTCCGATACAAAGAGAAGAGGAAACGAAAAGGCAAGACCGTTATGAGGAAACAACCTAGTACTAAGAAACCGCATATCGTGAACACCGGAATCGTCATTACTGAAGCAACTCTAAGAACTCCACCAAGCCGACGGGAGTTGAGTGACGACGAGTATACAGCCAGCACTAAATCATCTTCCGACAGCCACATCTCTCTGGCCGATGAGGAGTACACTGAACAGCAGCTCTTGGATGATCATAGAGAGTTAGTCCACCCACCGGTAGAGAGATTAAGATACCGGAGGTGGACGATTGACCTCACTGACGACGTGGTAGAAGAGATGAAGTTGTTCAACTCCAAGAAGCTCAAGGCCGCTTACCGCACCAAGGACGACAAGAGCAAGCAAATCAAGAGTGGGAAGGTACTTCATCTCCCTTATGTAGATGAATTGAAAGTTGGTGAATAGTTTCTCGCCCTTTTGCATGCGTTGGGTTTCGAATGGCTGTGGAAAAATGAGGTTATGAATATCCCGGTTAAGCTGGCCAAAGAATTTTTCTCAACTTTTTGATTTAAAGTCACCACTGATTTGGACGAGGAGTGCATCAGTTTTAGGGTGTTTGGGAGTGAAATTAAGCTGAGTATAATCGAGTGGACGGTAAGAATGGGTATGTGTACTTTGGAGGAGGCGTTGAGTTCGGAGTGGAGGAATAGAGAGAGGGGAATCCCATGCAGGCATGTGGAGTTTGAACCCCAGGAGGCATGGGCAGAGTTAACCCACCCAACTTCGGGAGAGTTCCAGTCCACCCTCTCACGGTCCATCCATTTCAACGAACCTATTTTACGCCTGGTGCAGCTGTTTTTAGACTTCAACCTTTTAGGACAGTCAAATTCGGCAGTGAGAACATCGATGACGGAGTTGTACCTCTTGTGGTGTGCCAAGAAGGGCAGAAAGTTTCTCTTGGGATTCTGGACCGCGTACCAATGCCACCTCATCGCCACCCACCCAGCACGGAATCTTTCCCTCTGCCACTTATTGGGAACTTTTGTGAGAAACAATATAACCGTCTCGGAGGGAGAGGACTTATCCCCCTTGACAATGGTGGACGGCCCAGGTTTGTTTGATACCCCCTAGTTCGTCCGAACGAACGCGGTCCACTTAAGGCAAGGCGTGCCACGCTTTTATGCAATGGGGGAGGAAGCTTTGCCCACCGGATGGGTAGCAGCAGCCCGGGAGACATCAGCACAAGAGCAGCGTCAAGAAAGGATTGAGAAGGCTATAAACGAAATAAGAGTAGAGAACAGACAGATGAGAGCCGAGATGATCCGGTTAGCGTCAGTAATGGTAAGGATCCTAAAGGAGTCTGCAGGACAGAGTATACTGACCCAGAGGCAAGCTACTATGGAGACGATAGTGACCGAGCTAGGAGAGGAGAACCAGTGGATGATAACTGAGATGAACAGGATGGCATCTATGATAGATGAGATATTGGAGGAACTAACCAGCCAGAGGAAGGAAGAAGCTACAGGAGACAGGGGCCATGAAGCCCAGCATCCCAAACCAAGTGTACCAGTAGAACCCGAGACAGAGAGAGGAGAGGCCGAGGAGCCGGCGGACGTAGATGAGGAGCAAGCTGGGACCGAGAAGGAACAATCTCCTGCACCACCTGCTCCGCGTAGGAGCAGGCGACATAAATAGACCACACCCCCTGACCGCAAATTAGTTTTTCTTTTCTTTCTCTTTAGTTTTTTGTATTTTTATTGTTTTCTGTGCTTTTAGGTAGTATAAATTGTGTATGTGCGCACACCCCATTCCTAACACTTAGCCTATTTCATAGTCTAAGTGTGAGAAGTAAAAGGTTTGTTTCTGGGCGCATGCTTTCTGTTGTTCTCTTGTTTGTATTTTTTGTAAGCATGTTTCCTCACACTTAGCCCATTGCATGGCCTAAGTGTGAGGAGTTTGTATATATATGTGTTTTGTGTCTGTTGGTTTCTGTTTAAGTTTTCAAACTCTTCCACTTAGCCTATTCCATAGTCTAAGTGTGAGAAGTTTTAGTGTTAATATGTTGTGTTTTTGTTTTATCTGTGTGTCCACCATACTGGCCATTACCTTTTCCTCTTCACAGCCTTATCTGAGGGCAGACACTTGTGAAGTGGGAGGGGGGACGCAATGGCCAGTATGATGTATGTGTGGTTTCTGTTTGTGCTTGTGTTAGTGTTTTGTTAGGTTTAGTTTTTTATATTTGTTGTGTTGATTGGGCTTAAAACTCAACTGTCTTGAGCTGACGGTGAGGGGAATTGAGGGATATAAGACATGCTGGAAAACAGAAACCACCCCCTTTAGTACCTCCTAGCCAGGATAGATGACGCAAGTATGAGGGAAAAGCCCATCCTCAGAGCCAAACACGAAAGCCCTCTTAAAATGTGAGTTATAAGCTTAAAGTGGAACCTTTTCCACAATATCCAGAAAAGAAAAGAGTGGCTGCCACAGAATGATTAGGGCGAAGTGACCGCGTGTGGCAAACACTGAAGGCAGTAGGAAACACCCTCACACAAAAAAAAAACCCACCTTTAGAACCCCTTTTCTAACTCTTTATACCCAGATAAATACCCCTAGCCACTGGACTGTGTGTGCAAGGCATGAAGCGAATGAAGCTTACTAGCTAGAAAGGTGTACAAGAAAGTCTGGAAGAAAATCGACCAGGGAGTTATCCCAGGTCCGAAAAAAGAAGAAGAAGGTATAAGGGTGGCGAAGCCACAAAAAAAAAAAGAAGAAGAAGGAATAAGGGTGGCGAAACCACAAGTAGCTACTAATCAGTAGGAAACCCATGCCAGAAGCGCCAGGAAAGAAAAGTTATTAACCAGGAGCCCAAGTGCACACAGGTCTCCCATATCAAATAAGGTAGAAGTTTTGAACCTTATAGCTTTAGGAACATCCGCCCAAAAACATTACAAACCAATAGCCCCATTACAAGCCTTTAAGTCCTTCAGTAGCTGCACGTGAGATCTAAGTCCGAGGCAATTGTGGTTGAGCATATTGAGAAAATTCAGTCCTAATCTTCCTGGTAAGGTATGAGTGACTGAGTGAACCTAGTGTTTGGCTGAGAGTTTGGGCGATCTTGACAAGCGGATATACTGACTGGGAAAGAAAGAGGGGGTGGCGGAAGTTCAAGGCTGTCTAAGGCCGGATTGCACCTAATCCCGAGATGAGGGATGGTTGAAAATATAGCCCAATCTTTGTGTTTTAGTCTTTTTATGTTTGATTGTGTGTTTTTCTGTGTTTGTTCAAGTGTTTTTCTTTGCGTCGTGGTATAGAGTCTAGTTTAGGTAGAGTCGGTCAGGGGAGTAACCAGGCTAGAATACGTACTTCTTTTGTTTGTCTTCACGCTTGAGGACAAGCATGTGGTAAGTGTGAGCAGTTTGATAAAACGCATTCTAGGCCTTGGTTACTGGTCAGTATGATGTGCATATTTGAACTTTATCTGCAAAACAAGTTGCTTAAGTGTGCAGGTTGAGTGTTCTAGCCAGTAGGGAAGCTTCGGAATAATTCAATAGAAAAAGGCGTCGGGATGTTGCCATCCTGATCAGTATGCATGCCAAAAAGGCTCGAGATGGAGAAGAAGGATAGTTGGGAAGATCAACCGCTAGCAGGGGGGCAAAAGAGTCATTTCACGCCGAGAGTCGACCCTAAAAATCAAGGGAGGCCTCCCTATATAAAGAAGCCACTTGGAGAGAGAAGGAAGAAGTAGTTAGTTAACTCCTAAACTTAGTTAGCAATCTCTCTTCGGTCAATCTGTCCTTCAGCATTATCTTTCAAGTTTCTCGTTCCTCGCCACAGCCATGGTCACTTGAGTTTCAGTAGATCGCCGGAGTTCCAGAGTTCTCGTTCCAGCCCGCTTGTTTCCGCCGTGTTACTGTTCTATCGCCCGAAGTGGCAAAAACACCTTTACTTGCTTTCTTAGTTTTCGCATTTAGTTTTCCTACGTTGGATCTGCTGTGTTCTCAAACAATTTCGTACTTTAAAGTTTTAGTTGTGATTCCAAACGTTTTCTGAGTGCTATGAAGTTGTTTTCGTTTTGGTTCATTTCGTTTTCTCTTTTCTTTCCGCCTAGATAATTTAGATCTAGCTGTTACGATAATCTCCAGTGTTGAATCGCATGTTTTAAGTTACATAGTTAAACTTTCTGTGTTCGCTAGCCTAGATTGTCTTTAGTTTTTAGATCTGAATTAGTTAAGTGTGGAAAGCCATGTTCACGTGGTTTCTGCATACTTGCATGTTGACCAGTGGGCGTAATCGCAGTTTCGGGTTTCGATCTATTTGTTTAAGGTTTAATTTGTAGATCTGTGTTCTTGAGTTGTTAATCGTTGTTTTTAATGGTGCTGAATCTGGTTTGTTTTTCTTCTGATTTAGTTTGTGTTTGTTGAAGAAGATGATGTCCATATCCGATGTTGGGGACCACTTTACTTTTTAGATACCTTTTTGCTTTTGTCCTTTACTTTTAATTATACCCTACAGATCTGACAGTCTAGTCACCACAACTACCACTGATTCCCTGTTTTTCTGTTTAGCCTTTTATAGAAACATAGTACTTTCCACATATTTTCTGTTACACCGCATTCACCATAATTCCACGTACACAACTACATGTCGACCACCATTCACCCTTCCTAGTCAGTAGGACACCATCTTAATTTCCCATCTAGGTAGAGACTCAACCCAAGCGTGGTAGCTAACCAAACCATCCAAAATATCACCGCAATCTTTCCAACCGTCACCATCTCTGTGGGATTCGACCCCTACCTTCACTATACTACCCAGTAGAAGAGGGTTGAGGATTTATTGATACCAGGTTCTAGGCTTAGCCGAGGTTTCCTTACTGATCAGTAAGACGCATCTTGCTTGAACGACACCTACACAAACCTGCTCTTTCAGAAATGCATTAACAGAATGGAATATAGATGGAAAATCTGAGTATGAAATCCTTAATACTTTACAAGAAATGGGAATGGCAAAAATTGCTTATAGGTACAATGGAATTTCTGAAAGAGAAGCTTGTATCCTTCTCGTTAATGGTTTTACTGGTCAATTAAAAATTTGGTGGGATAATGCTTTAGATCTTGGAAGCAAGGAACAAATTTTAAACCATGTTGTGAGCGTTGAAGACCAAGACGGAGAAGTAAAAGAAACAAGCGATGCTTGTGACTTCCTTGTACTCACTATTTCAATGTATTTTATAGGAAACCCGAGAGAGGAATATAACAGTTCTTCTATCGTCCTGACTAATCTTAGATGCCCCTCTTTATCTGATTATAGGTGGTATAAGGATGTCTTCATAACCCAGGTTCTCAAAAGAAATGACTGTAATCAAGCTTTCTGGAAAGAAAGGTTCATTGCAGGATTACCCAAACTTTTTAGTGAAAGAATAATACAAAAAATTAAAGATGATATAGATTCTGAGAATTTTCCTTTTGAAAATAATACATTCGGGCAATTATTTGTTTTTATCAAGAAAGAAGGCTTAGCCCTATGCATGGAAATAAAAATACAAAACAAATACAGAAAAGATAAACAGAAAGACAAGAGCGAATTAGGATGTTTCTGTGAAATGTTTGGAATTGAAAAGATTGAAGCCCCTTCTTCTAAGATTAAAAGGAAGACTAGGAAGATTAAAAAAGAATCACAAAGATCTGAATATAAACCTTACAAAAATAAATTTAGAAGAACAAAACCTAAAAGAACTTATAAACCAACCAATGATAAGAAAAAGTGATATAAAATGTTGGTATTGTAAAAAATTAGGACACACTGAAGACCAATGTTGGAAGAAAAAGAAGAAGAACATTAGACTAATAGGTAAACAAATCAATAATCTTTTAAAAGAAAAACATAACTCTTCTAACTCAGAAAGTGAGTCCGATCAAGAAATAGAAGAGATGCTAAATATCTCTGACGAAAGTGATTATCATAGTAGTATTGAACAAGGAAAAGATATTTGCAAAAATTGTATCCAATTCATTTTTAAAGAAAAGAAAGAAGTCATCTTTGATCTTATCCAAGAAATCTCAGATACCGATATAAGGGATGGTTACCTTAATAAGTTAAAAGATTTAATTCTTGAAAAACTTTCTACTTCTAAGAAGATAAACATCAATGAACAATTTAGTCTAAATAAACTTTGGGATAAATATCCCTATCAAAGCATATCTAAACAAATAACAACCAAAGACCTCCAAAGTGAAATTAATAGCCTTAAAAAAACAAATTAATAAAGAATTTTACGAATTAAAAGAAAAGGACTTTGAAATAGAGACAAGACTCTCTATTATTGAAAATAATAGGGAAATTGATAACTGGAAGAATCTTGATCCTGAAAATAATTCAATAAAAGTTTTCCGAGAAATTGAATACCAAAAATGGCATGTTAATATCACTCTTACGGTTAATGACTTAAAAACCAGTATTATGGCCTTGGTGGATTCAGGAGCAGACCATAATATTATCAGAGAAGGTATCGTTCCTACTAAATATTGTGACAAATCCAAAGAAAAACGTTATACTGCTAATAATAACCTTTTAAAAATCAAATACAAACTCTCCAAAGCTCATATTTGTAACAATGGGTATTGTTTCAAGAGTATCTTTACTATTGTTGAAGATATCACATATAATATGATTCTTGGAACGCCTTTCCTAACTCAAATTTATCCTTTCTATGTCAATGATAGTGGTATTACCACCAAAGTTCGGGGAAGAGAAATAAATTTTAAGTTCATCTCTCCTATTAAGAAGCAAGAAATTCTTAATCTTCAGAATAACTCTATATTCAGACAAATTAATAATATTACCCAAGAACAAAAACAAATTGATTTTCTAAAAGAAGAATTACCTTTTCAACGAATTGAAGACCAACTTAGAACTCCTAAGATCATTTCAAAGATTAAGGAAATTGAAAACAACTTTGTCAAACGAGTTTGTAATGAAATTCCTAATGCCTTCTGGGATAGAAAGCACCATGTCATTGAATTACTTTATGAAAAGGGTTTCAATGAAGAAAATATCCCGACAAAATCAAGACCAATCCAAATGAACCAAGAACTCTTAGAAATTTGTAAAAAGGAGATTAAAGAATTATTAGATAAGAAACTTATAAGGCCTTCAAAATCTCCTTGGAGTTGTTATGCCTTTTATGTAGTTAAACAAGCAAAACTTGAAAGAGGAACACCTAGACTAGTCATAAATTATAAACCTAAAGAGATTGAATACTCAAAGTGTGTTATCAAAAGAGTTCATACTCCTACCACTTTTGGTGGTCAAAATGAATTCAAAATGTTCCCTGTTAACCACTCAGCTCAGAGGTATAATTACATTGATTATAAGAATGCTTGGTTTAGAGCTTTTTTAGTTAGACCCTTCAACCACTCTTTGTTCATAACTTTCCACCACAACTGTGATAAACAACCTCCCGTCTGGTTTGTTGATTGGTGGAGAAAAATGGGGTCTTCTATCTAAATTCTTCCTCTTCAAATTCAAGAAGGTTTTAATGTCTTTGCAGAGTTTTCGACTCTAAAAAATTATCAAAACCTCATCATCTTCCACGCTAAATTCAAAATTCCTTGGATTTTTGCATGGGATTTCAATTTTGAGAAAATTTATTCAGACCCTACCCCTTATTCTCTAACAAGGGTCTATAAAGTCAAATGGTGGGCGAGGTTCCAAAATCATATTGGAACTGAACTGGCTGTTAGACATTTTTTAAGCACTGGTGAAAAAGTGATTTATCAAAAAAATGATAAAGGAAAAAAAAAACAGAAACAGCCAAGAAGGCCAACAGTTCAGGACAGAAAATTGATAGTTATATGGATCATCTTCCAGATAATATCAAGAAATAATTCTTTGAATATGTGGCGCAAAAGTCTGTCTCTTCAAGATCAAAATCTGAAGAATCCGTCTCCTCAGACCCTATTAAGGATCAAGACCCTTATAACTTTTAATATCTCTAAATTTTCAGGAAAATAGCAATCAAAGAGAAAAAAAAAAGAAACAAAATTATCCATATAATGCTTGCTGCACAGAGATGCCATTAAGAAAGAATTTTGGTCATGAAGTCAGAAGATTAGAAGAAGAAATCAAAAATCAAGAAAGAAGGATCAAGGTCTTCTATGAAATCCGAAGAAGTAGAGAAAGAACTTATTGATTTATCAGATTCAAGGAAGACCATGAAAGAAAGATGAGAACTATCAAAGAGCTTATTCAAAGGAGAATCAAAATCATCAAAGAATGCAAAAGAAGGATTCATATCATCCAAATCATACTAGTTGCCTAATCAAAAGATTGTCAGAATATTTGCCACAAAAGACAAAAGTTTTATCACAATTTTCAAAGAGTATACTAAAAGTCAAGAGTTATCATCAAAGGTGTCCACCACTTGCCAAGATGATCAGCACGTAGCATTTATTGTAATCTTTTGCAATATAATATTATGTAATAGTTAACTTTGTAGCTCTATAAATAGCTTGTAAATTAAGGAGAAAGGGCACACCGGTCTTAGAGTTTTCAGACCATTGCTCTCTTCTTCCTCCCTCTATAACCCTTGAAGTTTTTAAGCCACAAGTTAGTTTTCAAAATTCATACTTTGTTTTATTTACTATCTTTCATATTGCCTAGTTTATCATGCTTAATCAGTACACCATCCAAGTGGAGACCATTTTGATATACTTGCATAGCTGCAAGATGATCTTGGTGGATTTTCCATTGGATTTCAATGTTGTGGAAACCATTTTGATATACTTGCCCAGCTGCAAGATGATCTCGGTGGATTTTCCATACGTTATTTACCTGTCATCATATCTCTTCATTCATATTTCTTATTCAAATAACAGAATAATTAATCTGGGATCAATTCAAATTGGTATCAGAGCCATTTCGATGGCGATAATGTATATTAATCGGTTTCTATGTTTACTTGTCATGTTACTCAAAGCAGAATAGATGAGGACTATTTTAGATCTGAATCTAGTAAAAGAAGCGTTGGAATTCAGGATTGGTAAACTTGTAAAACGGTTGGTAAGCCTTGAATTTAGGTGTTCCACGTATAGTGTTCCCCTGCGACCAACTTCTTTCTACTAAAACAGATCCTTTTTAAACCCTTATCCCTCTGTTTGTCCTTGGGCAGTAAATTGGTAAATCTGTTAAGACCGAAAACTGAAAAGAAATATGATAAAAATATTGTTTCAAGTAATGAGATTCATGCACCCATTAATTACTCAGATTGGAGTATCCCTAAAGAAAAGGTTGAAATTTTTTATAAAATAGGTCTTATAGATTTTAAGACAGTCTTTTCTATAAGGACTCATGAAGAAACTAGAAGTATCTTGCGCAAGTCAGAAAGCTTTCCTCTCCTCAATAAAGATTCTATAAAAAAATTTATAGAAAAGAGCCATAGGTATGCCCATTTTGGTCTAGCCCAAATTGCTGTCAAACCTTTAGTCCATATAGGAGTCGACACACCCATTTACCTAGCTTTGAGAGACAAAAGACTTAAGAAATATCAAACTTCTATCTTAGCCATGGTCCAAACTAATATTTGTAATGGCCCAATATACTTCAACTGCTCCCCGAACTTTTCTGTTGATCTGACAGACCCTATGATTTTAGAATCCCTTGTGCTTGACATTCAGATACAGGGAAATGAGTTTCACAATTGCAAAAATTTTGCTGTCATGTTCAGAGTCTACCATAGGCTTATGTCTTCAAATTTGAACCCTAAATTTAGTAAGAACCCTCTTGTGAAATGAGAAACTATTCTCTTATTAGTAGATGCTGAACAATCCACAACATACACTCCTAAAGGTCTTAAATGGAATCAAATGACAATTCCAAGTTAGTTTATTATAAAAGAACCTCAAATCCCCAGGGACATTGAAAGGAGAGAACCATCTCAAATAATTGAAGAACCTGATGGTACTGTAACAGTCAAATATGATAGGAAAAATTCTTTCTCAAACTACAGAATCAATAGAAGCTTTAGATATGAGGATAGTAGAGCTTCATGTTCAGATATTCCCAATCCTTCCGAGAGAAACTGGACGTTCAAAACACCTATACCACAGTCAAACTCCCCGGTTGAAAAAAATATAGGTGACCCTTACTCACCCACTAGAAGTACTATGGCCATAACTCTTAATAAAGAATTTACACCAGATATGGAGTATTTGAATAAAGAATTAAAAAAAAGTATTAAGGATTTCATACTCAGATTTTCCATCTATATTCCATTCTGTTAATGCATTTCCATCATAACTAGATTTATGAAATTGTCCTCTTTCTTCATAAAGCATATATGCAGGTGAAGGTCTACTGAAATAATTTTTGGTACTATTAAACTTTTTTCCTTTAAATATTCTCTTTATCTTAAAAGGGGAGTTATCCGACTTTTTGAAAACTTCTTCTAATTTTTCAACAGAATCATTCTCCGTAGAAGAACAACTTGTTTGTTCAGAACTTGATTCATGAATTTCTCTGATGACATTAGTATTAGAGGTACCTGGCTCACCAAGTTTTTCAGAATTTTTTGTTAATAATTTTTCTGCTTTTGGGTTAAAAGTTATACTCTTATTTTTAAAAATATCATTACTTTTGAAAAAAGGTCTAGATGTATCATTCAGGATACTCTGTTTGACTGGTGATGGACTCTTGGTGGAAATAGTATCTAATTGGTTAGCAATAGTGTTAAAAATTTGGTTTGAATAATTATTCTGTTGGATAATCCTCTGTAATTCTTCATTTTTCTAAGAAGGCGTATGACTCCCCTCACACCATTCTTAAGAGGGCGAGTGTGGAAGCAGTAAGCGTGCAAAGTCAAGATCGGATGGACTCTAGGATGGATAAGCTGGAGAAGGCAATTCTGATCGCCTTAGGGAAGAACAATTTGCCAGACCCAACCGAGAAGATCAAGCAAATACTAGGTCCAGAGGAGGGATACCCATGCTATGGTCAACAAGGCGATGGAGAAATCCAAGCTCAGGCGAATACAATGGGAAGCTGGAACCCGAATGGAAGTTGGAACCCAGGCAAGCAAAGGGATACCCCCTGGAGGGATCACCCAAACTTCAGATGGTCCGACAATGACCCAAACCTGCCACCCCAATAACAGAACTCCATCTATTCAAACCCTCAGGAGCAACAACCGAACTGGGTGGGCAGAAATCAAGAGGGGAACAATTGGGGCAGCCGGCAGCAGGGCGACCAATCTAATTGTGTAAATAGGAATCAGAACAACCCAGCCAACTCCTACGTGCCACCACACCAGAGGAACTACCAAAGCAATAACCAAAGCTCCCAGCCCAACTACCAAGGAAACTAAGGATATCAAGGGCCGAGCCATCAGTACAACAACAATTCTATAGGTTAAGGAAACTTCCGTCCGAACCAAGGATATGGTCCAAACGATCCGCAAGGACCAAACACTAGTCAGCAGAACTCCAGGCAGCCGAAGAACCTAGACGATATGGTGAACGATTTGGTTAGCTCGCAGCAACACATTCATAACAACATGCAGTCCAACAATGATGTGGTGCATAAGCTGCAAGATGCTCAAGTTGAACAAAAGCCCGCCATGGACATGCTAGCAAAGCAGCTCTCCCAAATCGCGACTTCTTTGAGTGAGATGAGCGGAAACAAATGAAGAATCCCTGCCTCAGTTAAGCCACCGGATAGGCCGAACATCAGTCAGATCACCCTCAGATCTGGACGAGGGTATGAACGTCCAAAAATGAAGATGGATGAATGGTCCACTCCAATTCCACTGGAAACAGGGGAAGCTGAAACAGGGGAGGTCAGAACAGAGGATGATGACCAGAACTAAAACGGTGAAAAACTAGTACCCCAAGAAGCTGACCAACACTTCTCAGGCCAAGGAGTTGAGGTGGAGATAGAAGAAATCAGAAGAGATGCTGGAGAATCTTCTGAGGGAGATATCAGCCACAAGGAGAAGCAAGTTAAACCATTTCCCTACAGAGGGGGACTCAAGAAGAAAAAGGAGGATCCAGCTGACTTCATGGAAATTTTCGGGAAGCTGGAAATTAACCTGCCATTTCTCCAAGCTCTAAAGCTGCCCATCTTTAGCAAGTTTATCAAAGAGTTTATTGCTGGGAAGACCAAGCCCAATGGCAAAATAGTGATTAGAGAAACTGTGTCGGCAGTGAGTCAGAAGAGAAGAATACCCTCCATGCGTACTGACCCAGGTATGTTCACTCTTCCCATTTCAATCGGGAACATTAAAGTCGAGCATGCTATGTGTGACCTAGGTGCATCAATAAATGTTTTACTGCTTTCCCTCTATAAGGACTCTGGAAGTGGTAAGAATGGTTGATACGAAAGTGGTAATTCAATTAGCAGATAGGTCATGCATCAGTCCCGAGGGCGTGCTAGAGAATGTAATAGTTAAGGTGCATGACTTTCTATACCCCGCTGATTTCCATGTTATTAAGATGAGTGAGTACCAGTCTGCTGAGTCTAGCGGAGTGCTTTTAGGAAGACCATTTTTACGCACCGCTAAGACAATCATTGATGTTTTTGATGGAACTATTTGCTTAGATTATCATGGAGAGAAGTTTACTTTTAACATTGAAGAGGCCATGAAAAGGCCACTGGATATAGCAAATATGCATGTTGTAGATGTATTTAACCCCCTGGTCCAAGAATTTCTTGAGACAGAATTGATGCAGGAACAGGTGGAAAATTCGAAGTTGAGTCACTCCATTGACAAGAAGGTGGCCAATTGGTGCGACAGATGACGAGTTAGTAGAAGCAATTCTGGAATTCTGCAAAGGTCCTGAATCTGCCAGGTCTAAGGGATCAGCCTACGCAACTAACGTGGAAAATTTGCCTGGGCCTGAAGTATTAATCACCAAGGAGGCGAAGAAGAATCCATTACCTCAGGAGACAAGTTCAACAAAGAAGGAACTGAAGACATTGCCCCTAGGCCTAAGGTATGCTTACTTGGAGGAGCACTATGAGTCAGAAAGAAAGCGGAAGGGGAAACAGGAAGCTAGCTCCACTACTAATAGGCCCCGCCATACACAACTGAGAGAGTCCAAGAAGCCACTCCCGACACAATAGCAGTGCCGTTCGCTCTGTAGACTGACCTAGAGGTATCATGGTCCGATGATGAGGACGAGACAGAGATGGAAAATCCCCGGGAAAAGGAAGGGGTGTTCGAGGAAATGGAGATCCTGGTAACCAAGAAATTGTTGTACGAGATGGTCCAATTTGAGGACCCGAAATAGAGCGCAGCATGTGCGGGAGGAGTGTCACAAGGGAAGGTGGCAAAGGCAGGAAAGAAACTGTGTCTCACAAACTTGAGAGACCTAGGTGTGGAGAAAAGTTCAATTCCTACTTCGCGAGCATTGGGTTCGAATGGCTTCTGGACCATTCTACCGACGAGGTTCCAGTGGTTCTAGCCAGAGAGTTCTTCACATCCTTCAAGTTTAAATCCACCACCGACCTTGACACGGACTCCATCTGTCACGCCCGCATTTTCTAAGGATAGAAAACACGGTTGATCGCGACTAGGGGAGGATTAAAGAAGCAGGGGAGAAAGGGGAAAACAACATAAATCGACCATAGCTCGAAACAACGGGGAATAGCTTGAATAAAATCAGAGTATCTCAACAATCAACAACTCCAAAAATGAATATTATATCAGGGATACAAGAACTCAAAAGAAGGACAACTACTCAGCGGAAGCATTTGAGAGAAGGAATATGCCACGTGTGAAGACATGACACATTCTAGACACTTCAATTTTTTCAACGGTCTTGCTCAACACCCACCGCACCCGTCACGCTCAACCTGCACATTTTTAAAAAGAAATGCAGGGCTGAGTACTTGATGTACCCAGTGAACACATGCCAAAATAATTTTCATAAAATATTGTGTCAGCATTTAAAAGTGAACTCGGGGTTTTATAAAAGACCAAGTCACCAAAACATTTTATCACTCAAAAGTATGGCCGCGCAGCCCATTTTTCTCTCTCCTCGTACCATATTTGAACCTCATACGTGAAACGAGAACGTGGCCACATTCTCGATCACTGGACTGACCAACTCAAAAGATATCGCACGATCCCCTCTGTGTACACTAGCTTGAATATGGATTCACTCCCTAGACAAACCCGAATTCGATTAAACTCATTACTTCTAGTAGGGACTCACTCCCCACTAGGGCGATCAGATAGACACATCCTCAAAAACAAAATACGGCAATAATGTAGGATAGAAAACCCACAGTAAAACTTTAGTTAGTAAGCTCACCTCGTTCGTTTAATTTTCTGAATTTGAATTCCTTACTTCGACTTCAATTTGTTCGCGGATAAATCCCTTCCTTGAGTCCAAGCTTGTCTTGTCTTTCATTTATTTTCGAGGCCGCCCGAGCTCTAATGATTCTTGTATTCAAATCAGTCCAACTAATTTTATACTCCTAATTGCTTACCCAAACTAACAAAATTAATATTCAACAAGCCCAATTATTACTTTGGCCCAAAAATAAGAAAAGAGCAGCCCCTAATCACTTATCTTTCTCCCCTCCATCGTCTACTCTCTGTTTTTAATCAAAATTAGGTGAATTCCCCCAAACTTTGAGCAACAACTCCCTTCTCTTTCTCTCTTCTTCTCGATCTCTCTCTATTCTACCCTCCAATCTAGCTTATCTCTCCATCTTCTCCTTCTTATTTTACAGCGCCGCTGTCTCTCCGTCGATCTAATAGCTGCCGCCATGGCCAGCCTTAGTTCGCAGCCACCGCCGTCCAGATCTGAATCGCGGAGAGTCTCCACCAATGCCTTTCTCGCGCCGCTGCTGTCACTGCCTCGCTGTTCGGCCCGTCGCGCCACCGCATCGATGTCGCGGTTCTAAATCACCCTCAGTGCAGCTGCACCGCTGCCTCACTCTCTCTCGCGATTGCTGTTGTTCGTACTCCCCGTGCTGTTCGTCGTCCTTCCTCCGTGAAGTCATCACCCTCGAACAGCTATTGCCTCCCCGCTGCATCCGCGGATCGGCGTTGCTGCTCCTTCGGGACAGCCTGCCATGCCGCTGCTGCTCGTTGCTTTCACACCGTTATCTCCAGCCATCGTCACTCCGTCCAGCCCGCAGTCTTCCTCCGGCCGCCGCTGTCTCGCTCCCTTGCCGTGGCAATTCTCATCACCATAAAAAAATGCGTCGCATCCTCGTCCGGCTGCTACTTCTGTTAGGAAAGTTTTCGTAGCTATAACTGCAATCGGAGCAGTGACTCCCTTAACAAGACTTGGAGGACTTGTAACCAGATCTTCAAGAGACTCCACCTTGTCTAGAGGTAAGGAACTGTAAAGCTCATCAACATCACTAAACTCATCAATGTCTTCCTGATTTCTTTCAACATAGTGATCCAAGAAATCCTTCACATCATTGACTTCCTCTGGACTCAATTCATCGTTATCCAAAAGCCTTAGAATCAATTCCAGCTTCAAAGCTAATAATTTCATTTTCCAGCTCACGACCACGTTATTCAGCCAATCTCTAGTCTCCGATTTAGCTTTTTTTTCTTCGGATTCGCATTATTTGTATCATAAACCTTGTTCCCCTCTTTTCTCTCTGCTTCTCGCTTTCTCCTCTACCTCACGTTTTGTATCTTGGAATTTTGAGAGAATGGTATAAATTGTGGAATTAATGGAATATATATATCTCCATGGGAAAAGATTTGACTAATTATATTCCTCTTTTTTACGGTGGTGGAGAGATTTGAGATAACTACCGTAGATTTGATATTGAAGAGTGATAGATACTTCTCACGGAATGTGAAATACTTCTCTCGACGAATAAATAAAGGCGAAAAAAATTTGGATGCGTAACGACGTCCTTTTGAGAATAAACAAAAAAGTCGGGGTGTTTGATAATGTTCCTTGTGAGGGAATCCTTCCATGTGCCCAAGAAACACCCAAACTCGCGTTTGATTCCATTTTTTTTTGTGTTTTCAAAGATAAAGTAAAGATAAAGAGCCTAGCCTCAAAAACTAAACTCAAAATGGTTTTGGATGGAGAGAAAGAAGGTGAGAAGAAAGTGTAAAGAAGGAGGAATCCTCTTTGAGGACCTATGACCTCCCACAAGAAGATGTGGGCAACCCTAGGCTACTTTCACCAAAAGCAAATACTCCATTGGCTCCACATTCATAACTACACAACCATAAATGCATACCTATACTTGATTTAGCCAAATTAACATAAAACAAGCAACCTACAATGTAGGAATTTAGATAGAAATCTCACATGGGAGATGCTCTCAAAGGAGTCTTCATAATAACATTCATCAAAAGTCCTCAAATAAATGTCTCACAAATGGTATTTATAGCTAGGGTTGGAAACATAAGAAAATGGCCCAAAATAAGTGAAAAATTGGCAAAAACAGTGCCGACGCCCGACCGGGCATTTAGAAAACGGCAAATCGCCCGACCGGGCGAATTTTCTGCCTAAATTCTTAAAATCGGACACAAACGCCCGACCGGGCGTTTTGCATAAGGGAAAACGCCCGCCCGCGCGTTTTGTTCTGCATTGCGCGGCTTTCTTCAAACGGCCATATCTCTCTCATCTGAACTCCGTTCGAGGCGTGAAACATACTCACGCGACCCTATTTCGAAGACGAAGACATCGGTTGCCTTGGAAGAGAATTTGGACGTCATTTGATTTGTCAGATCACTGCTTGAATCAGACCCCAGCTACATCTTAGCTCCTTGTCATGGCCTTTTCATCGTTCTTGGACCCCAATCTTCCCAAGGCTCATGGAGTACGAGTGACTCTTGAGGCTCGGAACTTGTGGTCGTATCATCCTATCCTTCTTTGGAAGGATTTGTCCTCAAATCCGAGCGTTCTTCTTTCCTATCATCCTTGGGAGGCCATCATTGGACCCCAATCAACCCACGGCTCACGTCTTCGGAGTGACTCTTGATGCCCGGCATACGTGGTCATATCATCCTCCTCTCCTTGAAAAGGATTTGGCCTCAAATCCCGCCCGCGCGTACCTACAAGAGTGAACATGAACCAATCAAGTATCATGGTACGATAAAAGGGATTAAGACCACCACAACATCCAAAATATGGTATCACACCAATAAGGTGGGTATAACCATGCACAAAACCAAACGGTAAACTAACATATTCATGCTTCATCAAATTCAAGACCATGTAACAAGAAGTATGAGAACATAAATTCATGAATTCTTTCATGTCCAAAGCACAACCATATGAAGAAAAGTCTTTAGCAAGGTTTCCATAAATTATTACCACTCCATTGATTGGGTTAATTGATGCATAATAGAAACCAAGCATAAGCCAATTCATCACATTCTCAATTCCCTTGTCGTGGATGATTCTAACATGCATAGCAATATGATCAAATGAACCAATCTCATTCAAGAATACATAACATCTATTTCGCTTACCAATCGACAAATGTAGGTTTTCATGCAAATAGACATTCTCAATAGCTAACATGTGACCAAGGATATTAGAACACTTCAAATAGCGATCACCATAACAAAATACATCAAGCTCATCAAGATATCCTTCATGCCAATACTCAAATAATTTCAAAATATCGGCACTAGATGTGGGTGCACATAAGCCTATACATTCTTTAACAATGAAATCCCAAATAAGACCACTAGAAACAAAGTCTTTAATAAAAGGACCATAAAACATCCCAATTACGTTGAAAGGCTTGATTGACATGCAATAAAAACAACTAACATGCCAAAACACACATACCCCAAGCACTTTGTTTCTATTTGGCTCAATCATCCCTAAACTATCTATGCCCAAATTCTTGAATATCTTTACAAAAGATTTGACATTCACATTAGGGATAAAGGTACACAAGAAAAGGTATTCATATTGTGCATAGTCGAATATCACCAAGAAAAAAAACCTAAGCACAAAATCTCTAACCTCAAGATCATACAAGGGAAGACCATCAATAATCATTAACACATCATTCTTGCTCAAATAAGGAATACTCTTCCTCAAATTGACAAACTCTTGTCCAACACATAAAGTAGGTTCATGACAATTCACATCAAGCTTGCAAGAAGATATGTCAATCAACAAACCAATTTTATCAAAAAGGATTTCACTCAATTGCCCCAACAATCTCAAAGCATGAGCACAAATATGAGAACGATACATTGTTATGCCATTAATCACAACACAATCTACAAGAGACATATGAGAAGAAAAATCCTTCACAAAACGGCCATAGAACACTCCAATCCCATTGAAGGGTCTAACCACCTTGCATTGAAAACATAGCCAACACCAAGTTCTAAAGTCACTATCCATGTCACTTCTCTTCGTCCTACTATTCTCATCTACATAAACTCAATGTTACCAACAAATGAAAGCTTAGGCATCTTGGCACGAAAGGAAGTCACTCCAACATTCAAGGTAGATTTCACAAGAGAGTAGTCATGTCTATCAATGCTAGTATTTAACCCAATAGGATCAACATGTGAGGCAAAAATAGATTTAACATCCAAAGATGCAAGCTCATGAGCCCACTTTTTATATAAATCATCATTAACAAATCTATCAACACAAAGGGACTTTTCTAATGTAATCACACTCAATGAATCATCACAAGTAGATAAAGATAGTGCACTTGAACCTTGGGCAAGGAGTTCATCCACTTGCCCTCGTTCCTCTTGATCCTTTTCCGGGGGCATAGTTTCCAAGCCATGTGCAACTTGATACTTCACTTCCATGTCTTCAACTTTACTCACTACAAAGTCATCAACACAAGAAGACATACAAGTAGTGTTAGTAGGTAAAAACTTATTTTCCTCACCAAGGAGAAGAGGCAAAGGTTCATTTGGTGCCCACCCAAGGTTGGCCTTAGAATCTAACAAACACCATTTACTCACTTGTGCTTGTGGTTTTTCTCTCATTTGATATTTTTCTTTTCTCTCACCCCAACCACTCTCTCTTGACTTTTGCACCTCACACTCTTGTCTTTTATCACGCTCTCTTGGCTTTTTAGACTCACTTTCACTCTCAAGCCTTTTTTCTCTCTCTCGGTTCTCTCTTCTATCACTTTGGATTAAAATCGATGAAGATGAGGCATCCAAACACAAACCATGAGGCACCTTCGGGGTATGGAAAGAAGAGGATGTGCCCTTACAACTTAATGAGGTGAATGTTTGGTTTATGTCCCAACCACCATGTCGATCAAAAGGACCAATCCATACACTACATGAAACTTCTCTTTCAATTTCCCTCTCAAGCCCCCGAATTCTACAAAACTCTCCATTTTTGCTTCTACGAGGAGGCTCTTCATAACGCCTTGAGACTCGTTCCCTTCTAATCCCTCTATTAATTACATTATCATGCCTCCTTGACACATAATCACCTCTACCATGCCTCTCTCGACTATATCCTCCATAGCACTTATAATCTTGATGAGGTCTTTCTTCATATTCTAACTCTTGCTCTCCTCGACCCCAATTATCACAAGCTATCCTCCTTTCACTCCTCAATGAGTTAAGTTGCCAATCATGGACCTTAGTGTAAACATCCATAAAGGAGTACCTACACAAATAACAAACAATACACTAGGAGCTAGTCCAAGTGTGGTTAGTAAAAACACAACTCACCCACACAACAAGAGGAGATTTTAGTAAGAGCTCACTTCCCAAATGATAATCCCACCCCCAATTCACTAACAATGTCACTCGGAACAAGGCTTAGAATATAGTGAGGGCTAGGTTCACTCACTCTCAATATCCAACTTCCAAAATGCAAGTGCTAAGACAAATCAATCAAGGTATACACATAGGCAATATAACCAAGCAAGTAAAGCCAATCAAGCATGTGAAAGTAAGGTTCAATGCCTAAGGAAGCTAACAAACAAACTTAGTTGAGCTGAAAATTTATGTAACACTTGGCTGATCTTTAGAATTTTTTTGATATGGCTACCCAACCCCAAAATTGATGAAACTTGGTAGATAACAAGATTAAAGGGTTTAGAATGAGGGAAAAATATCTCCAATATAGCAGGTTTTCGAGAAGACCCTCGATTTTACGTTTTCCCCAAATTTGTCAAACTAGGGCACAAAACAGGGCAGCAACTTCACACACTAATTTGACCTATCAAATGATAGAATTTTTGGCTGAGATTTTTCAGGAAAATAGTTCATATATCAAGGTTCATGCACACCAAAAATCAGCTCAATCCTATAACAATTGACCAATAAACAAGCAAAGACTAAAACAAAAGAAATACGGAAAAATAAGGAAAAGGAAATTTCATAGAGGTTTAAAATCAAACACTTGGTAGGCACCTAGGCTCTAGATACCAAATGATAATGTTCCTTGTGAGGGAATCCTTCCATGTGCCCAAGAAACAACCAAACTCGTGTTTGATTCCATTTTTTTTGTGTTTTCAAAGATAAAGTAAAGATAAAGAGCCTAGCCTCAAAAACTAAACTCAAAATGGTTTTGGATGGAGAGAAAGAAGGTGAGAAGAAAGTGTAAAGAAGGAGGAATCCTCTTTGAGGACCTATGACCTTCCACAAGAAGATGTGGGCAACCCTAGGCTTTTCACCCAAAGCAAATACTCCATTGGCTCCACATTCATGACTACACAACCATAAATGCATACCTATACTTGATTTAGCCAAATGAACATAAAACAAGCAACCTACAATGTAGGAATTTGGATAGAAATCTCACATGGGAGATGCTCTCAAAGGAGTCTTCATAATAACATTCATCAAAAGTCCCCAAATAAATGTCTCACAAATGGTATTTATAGCTAGGGTTGGAAACATAAGAAAATGGCCCAAAATAAGTGAAAAATTGGTAAAAACAGTGCCGATGCCCGACCGGGCGTTTAGAAAATGGCAAATCGCCCGACCGGGCGAATTTTCTGCCTAAATTCTTAAAATCGGACACAAACGCCCGACCGGGCGTTTTGCATAAGGGAAAACGCCCGCCCGCGCGTTTTGTTCTGCATTGCGCGGCTTTCTTCAAACGGCCATATCTCTCTCATCTAAACTCCGTTCGAGGCGTGAAACATACTCACGTGACCCTCTTTCGAAGACGAAGACATCGGTTGCCTTGGAAGAGAATTTGGACGTCATTTGATTTGTCAGATCACTGCTTGAATCAGACCCCAGCTACATCTTACCTCCTTGTCATGGCCTTTTCATCGTTCTTGGACCCCAATCTACCCAAGGCTCATGGAGTACGAGTGACTCTTGAGGCTCGGAACTTGTGGTCGTATCAGTGTTACACCATCACTTTCCGCTTGTTCAACCAGGAGTTCCTGTTGAGTATCAGGGAATGGTCCTTACGGTTGGGCCTCTTCACACTTGAAGAGGATGAGGAAGGTTCCTGGAACGAGAGGGAAATCTTCCCACCCAAAAAGACTAAGGGATTCAATGTCGAAGAAGCTTGGAGGTTTGTTGCTCACAAGAGAGGGGGAAAATTTAAGTCTAGCTGCTCTAAAGGAGTACATATCACTGATCCCTTCCTCCGAATGGCCCAAGTTTACATCGGATACAACCTTTTGGGATAATGGCGGGCTCGGAAACGCGCGGATTGGATCAAGTTATATGGAGGATAACTGAATCGGTTGGACCAGTTAGCAAATTGTCGTTGCTACTTAATCGAATCAATCCTCGAACCGAAACATGCCAAAGATAATATTTATAACTCCCGATTTCGCACTACTTTAACAGTAAAGCGGCAAGTTCGGGTTCAATCCCACAGAGAAGTTGGTGTGTCGAGTGTGTGAGCAGTGAACAGGGGGGTTGGCTGCTGCCACGCTTTAACTTGGGAGTTTTGACTATGGTTTTTATCTAGGCAGAATTCAAACTAGCTAGCTTGATCAACGGAAATTTAAACACTGGGTCAAGTAAATTGCAGTTAATAATAGAAAAGTAAATGCGCGATTTAAAAGAGAGAATAACTTCGATTAAATTAAGATACGATTACAGTGTGAAAATAAACTAAGCTAACACTTCGAAAATAAAGAAAGTGGTAAACTGAGAAGAATCTCAGTGGGATACTTAAGTTATACCGACAGAAATTGTTATTTTGCAACGCTCCCTTCGGTCTCCCTTTTAACTACGCTATCTAAGCTAAACTAGAGATCTGAACTAAACTAAGCTAAGAGAGCAGAACTAAGCTAAACTAAGCTAATCTAGGCGGAAAGTAAAGTCTCGGATACTTTATTGTGGTGGCGCAGCCTCTATTTATAAGCTCGATTCGGCCTCCAGCTGGATAACGATCTTGACAGGGAATATTCGCTCATGCAGGGGATGAGCGACTCATTGATTGCTATGTGCTCTTTCTTCTAGAATAACGACGCTTTTGGATAACAAATTTTTGACCGGTTCGTCCTGGCGTCTTCACAAGCTGGCACGTGTCCCCTTCTAGAACGTCGTCCTAGGTGAATGGTGCGCCGCATCCAGCTCATTTCCTCACGTTTTCCTTCTAGAAACCAGCGGTCCCCACTTTAACTGCTTGGCCTCCCCCCTTGATCAACTCCCCTGATTTTTGGCCTTTTTCGCCTTTTGTACGTGCTTGATCAGTTCGGCCTTGCTGCCTTGGACAAGTAGCATTTCTGCACATTTTAACACTTGTTTGCGCGATAAACCGATCAAGTAGTATATGTTTTACCCCCAAAACCGATGCATGCAATGAGCCTTATCAAACTGCTCACACTTAAAACATAGTTGTCCTCAAGTATAAAGAGAAAGAAAAAGAAAGAGAAAAAGATAAGACAAATTTCAGGCATAGTTTACTTATTTCACAAGCAAAAGAAAGATGAACAAGAACTAAAAACACGTATTCACATGTATGCATTGGACCGAATAATTTTCCAACAATCATACCTGAGGTCGAGGTCATACCATTAACCAGTAGCTTATGTTTTTGCTTTTTCGCTTCTGCTTGACGAAGGAGTCAGCTTGTCAAGATTGCTTAATTTAAAAACCACTGTTGGATTCACTCAGTCACTCATTTCTCACCAGAGATGTTAGGACTGTTCACTCGGTGTTGGTACAAATTTAATACTTTGAATCGGACTGCACAAGATAGTTCTTTAAGGTCTTTGTTTCGGGTTGTAACAGGGCTCATGGGTAGTAACTTGTTAGGGTAGGGTCCTAGGGGTTCTAAGTTTAAAAGAGAAAATCACATGAGTCAAAAAGCCAAAGATTTGACTAAACTTGCTGGATCAAATTTGGGTGTTTATTTCTTCTTCCACTTGATGCTCCTTCTCGGTCAATGTTGACCCTTAGCCTTATAACTTTCGGCTTTATTTTATTTTTTTCCTGGGTCAGGTTGCAACTATTTCCTGCTCCTTTCTTTTCTTAAACCTTTTCTCAATTTTTTTTATATGATCAACCTGATTGTCTAACTTGATCGACCCGGCTACCTTTTAATTTTTATTCTATTGCTATCCCCTTTTGTTCCCCTTGATAAATTTCATCTCCTTGACCCTCTTCCCTCATGTGATACGAAAGTTTTTAGTTTTAAGGTTTCAAAGAATGGGTAAGAGTGTATGGGCTCAATGTGGCTAACTAAGGGGTGCCTTTAGTAATGAGGCGGGTTCGTGGAACAAAGGAAGAAAAACTGCTCAACTGGTTAAATCCTAATGCCTTTAGTCCTCACTACTTGTGCAATTTTCATCTCAATATTAAAAGTTAGCCTCTCGTAATTTTTCTTTTGTAAAGAGTAGTAGAAAGTGTTCTACTTTTGGCTTATAACTCACATATAGAGATGCTTCACAGTTGTTTTAGAAATTGAGCGATTCCATCATACTTGCGTCATTCAAATTGATCAAGTTTTTGCAATCAAGTTTTACATGTGAGCGTACAGAATCTTTTCTCTAACTCTTCCACGAAGTAATCAAGTCTTCCATTTATCCGATTTCATGCATATTTCCTATCTTATTGCTATCTAAAATTTGTTATTTTTGAAAAATTTTAGCATGTATGAATTTTCTGTAACTAACCCGTCCCCCCTCCCCACTGCGTATGAGCTCGTCCTCGAGGGACTGGATGCAGTGGAAAGAAGGGTTAGGTACAGGCATATTGCACAAAAACAAACAAGGGAAACTTCTCACAATTAGACCAAGCATTGGGCTAAGTGTGAGGCTGTGCCAATAATCAAAACATGCTAAGAAACACAAAACACTTAAGCAAAACTAAAAACAATTTTCCATAAATTTCTCACACTTAGTCTCGACTTAGAACTAAGTGTGAGAGTGGAGTCAAAACGCAATTTGCACAAAGAAACATAGTTGAGGGTGATATTGTTACCTTCTGGATGGTTGGATCAGGGGATGTTGGACGCCTTCCATATTACCTCCATTTCACAGGCCTTCCTTATTGCCTCCATGGTTCTTACGTTTATTGGAGCTCCTCCTCTTTGGAATTTTTATTCTTTTTCTCCTTGGGAGGGGAAGACTTATGCTGGCGGCGTTAGTGGACTTTCACACCTTGATTGGTATGGTGGTCCTTCTTCGGAGGAGGAAGAACACTTCCTTCATCTGCTCTAATTTGGCTGCCTCCCACAGTCTTGCTTGCGTCTGCGGCTGGCATGGTCCCTCGGTCTACTTGTCTCTTCTCATCTACCTGCTGCCTTGAACCCTCAGCTTCAAGAAGGAGTTGGTTCGGAGTCTGGTGACGCGTCCTTTTCGGGATGGAGTAAACCTCTATAGTCAAAGAAAGGTTACATTCTGTCTCCTTCCGTTGCCATAGGGGATTACTAGGAAGAGGCACCCCTTCGTGAAGGTGCATAAGGTCCTTGCCACTGGGTAGTGACTTGGTGTTCTGAGCAAGCATACCCTCCGTCAGTGGCGGCGTAGAGAAGTCCTTTGGTCGAGAAATTATTTGGCGAACCTTGACGGCGATGTGTCTTTCCACGGGGTTAGCACCGGCGGGGAAACTTCTGAGTAAGAAACCCACACGCCTTATGTCAGTCGGGCTCATAACTGGGAGTGGGCCGATGACCCTAGGAGGTAATGAAGGGGTTTTGGTTGTTGGTGGGATGGGCGGTAACAAGGATCTCTGATTATCACTGTTGATGCCGGCTCCTGAAGAAAACGAGGAGGTACTGGAAACTTCGAGTTGATTGTCCTTCA
This sequence comes from Salvia splendens, assembly GCF_004379255.2. Classification (NCBI taxonomy): domain Eukaryota; kingdom Viridiplantae; phylum Streptophyta; class Magnoliopsida; order Lamiales; family Lamiaceae; genus Salvia; species Salvia splendens. Next base: position 28,460,604 of record NC_056036.1, read on the forward strand.
TCTCTTCTGATTATGTTTGCAGGCGATTTGCATTGGAGAGAATTAGATAAAGATAGTAAAGAGGTAGCTGATGGAAAGTGAGATTCGAAAGATCCCTTTTATGCTTGAGCTCCAACTATTGAGATTCCTTCCTATCGAAGTCTCTGCGACCTTTCGCATACCGATGCGCCTTTTTAGAATGCCAGGTGGCAAAGCTTCCCCGACACGCTTCGTTCCTCTCTCTTCAGGGTGTCCTTTCATCTCAACAGTCAGCGCCGCCTGACACTCCTCTAATTACTGCACATTTCTTATCATCTCCTGTTTTTAATCATCTCAATCCCTGCACCACTAATTGAACTCAACTTGCACTGATCACGTGGGCCATGACATCTCTCATAATCCTACTCGATCAGTTTCTTGCTTTTACTTCTGACTTTTGATTTAAATAAAACTAAACCTACTAAAGACTATTTACACTAACAAGGGGCTGACCGAGTTTTCTTGGAATGTCAATTGATCAGATTAAGAAATTTAGACATTATCGATTGATCAAGCAGACTATCCATGAATACTCGATCACTCCTTTTACCTGTTTACTGGCGCGAGCTAGGTGTTGGTAGTGACATGTAGTCCACTACAAACGCCTTTTTGTCCTTTCCGGGTAACCCTTCTTCCTTCAATCTGTTGCTACTTGCGAGCCTTGCCTTCTTGGATTCAAGTCGTTCCCAGCTATTCTGTCTTCCTTGATCAGTCCTCTCTTTTTGGTAGACCCGCTGTTTCTCAGACTTGGACTTGATCAAATACAAATGCTTTTCAAGGATTCTGTCTGAAAGGCCCCCCTTTCTTTCTTCCTACAGAGCTCGGCGCTGGTGATTCGCCTCTGTATTTTCACATTTGTTCCTATCAACTGCCTCCCACTCAAATTCCTGTAGGAAGAGTAACCATCTGATCAATTGCGGGTTTGACTTCTCCCTTGACGGTAGGTACTTGATGGCCGCACGGTTAGTATACACCAGCACCTTCAAACCAAGAAGGTGCTGTCTGAACTTCTCAAATGCAAAAACTACTACCAGCATTTCTTTTTTGGTCGCATCATAGTTTCTTTGCACCTGACCTAATGTTTTTGATGCGTAGAGGACCACATGACTCTTCCCTCGGATTCTTTGACTCAGTACTGCTCTGATTGCATGGTCACCAGCTTCACACATCACTTCAAAAGAGTGATTCCAGTCAGGACCGTGTATCATAGAATAACTCCTTAATCGATCTCTTAGAAACGGGAACGCGGTCTCGCAGACATCAGGATATTTAACGTTGCTCTGGGGTGACTTCGTTAGGACCTGTGCTCTTTCGGCGAAATCCTTTATGAGTCTTCTATGGGCTCCAGCGTGTCTTAACGATGCCCTGACCTCCTCTTGGTCAATGGGGTATGGAAGTTTTGCCGTGTCTGCTCGAAGGTCCGACCAAGTTGAACTTCGCTTCTTAGGCATCAGCTGGGAGTGATGTTGGGGGAGTAGTTGCTTTGTAAGCAAGAGATCGCTTTTCAGCATTCCTTTTAGTGGGGCGGTTCGGTCTGGAGGTTTTTTGACCCTTCTCGGTTGGGTACCCTCTCCTGCCTCGGTAGGTTGCGATGGCTAGCAAAATTCCATAATTGCGCCCCCAACGGCTTGATCATCGCTTGCTCTAGTCATTGTCGCTTCAAACCAATCTTCTGCCTCTCTCCTGATCAGTTTACTCTTAGTAGAGACAGATGAGGTACTTGCAACCCTTTCTCGGTTGTATCCATCCCTTGAATGGTCATACTCCTTCTTCGCACTCAGTAGCTTCCTTAGGACCCTCTTTGCTTCGCTGACCCGTAGCTGTGTGAAGCTTCCTCCCGACGACGAATTGGCCAGGTCCTTGGTTGTTATGTTCATCCCCTCATAGAAAGTATGATGTATCTCAATGTCCGCCATGCGATGATTGGGACATGCATCTAAAAGGCTCATATACCTCGCCCAATAATCGCTCAAGGGTTCATCGTACCCTTGCTTCACACTAGTTATTTCCCTCTTTAGCGCTCTCGTCTTGGATGACGGGACAAACTCGCCTAGGAATACTGACTTGAAATCGGCCCAACTCTCAATGGAGTCGGGGGGCAGGCGCATGAACCAGGTGTTTGCCTCCCCTTTCAAAACGAACGGCAAAGCCTTCAATCTGTAATCATCCTCGGTCGCCCCTGCTGGCCTCCTCTGCGCCCTACAAATCTTACAAAACTCATGAAGGAACTCGTAATGCCCTTCGTAACTCTTTCTGCAGTATGTAGGCAGAATTGCGATCACATGAGGCTTCACATCACAGGCAGTTTGTCCTGGGGTCACAACTATGGCTTGAGGTGGTTCTCCCTCGGTATGTGCGTTCAGCGTCCCGATCTCAGGATCTTCTTCTCCTTGAGCGGCCATCCTTCTCACGTTTCCCTCTATCCTTGGTATCTCTTCCGGTATTGGTCCTCCTATGGTGTATTGCTCCTCGTCACTACTCGAACCTAAGTTAGACGAAGTCGTCGACAAGTCGGATCGAGTGGTTACGAGTATAGATCCTCGTTGAAGTATCTTCGGCCTCCACTGGTCAGGAGCCGAACTGCTGCTCATAAACTGAAACGAAAAGAAAAGAGAAAAATTATGAACAGTATATACGCCAAAATATCACTCTCAATATCAGCTAATAACGCCATCCATCCCTGGCAACGACGCCATTTGAAAGAGCAGGTTTGCGTAGGTGTCGTTCAAGCAAAGGGTGTATCCTACTGATCAGGATGAAACCTGGTATCATTAATTCCTCAACCCTCTTCTACTGGGTAGTATAGTGAAGGTAGGGGTCGAATCCCACAGAGATGGCGACGGTTGGAGTGATTGTGGTGATATTCTGGAGGGTTTTGGTTAGCTACCACGCTTGGGTTGAGTCTCTACCTAGGCAAGAATTTGAAGGTGGTATCCTACTGACTAGGAGGTGTGAGAGGATTCTGATATGCAGCTGTGTATGTGGACATGGTGAAACAGAAAATATTCGAAGAGTACTAGGTTTCTATTTTGGGCTAAACAGAATATCAGAAGGTAGTGGTAGTTAGGTGACTGGGCCTGTAGATCTGAAAAGTAGCAGCTGAAAGGTAAGGACAAAAGTAAAAAGTTGTCAAAAAGTGGTCCCAAACTTGGATGGAGATGTTGTCTTCTTCAACGTGAATCGAATCAGACCAGCAAAACCAGATTCATCACCATAAAAACACAGATTAACAGCTTCAAGAACACAGATCTACAATTAAAACTTCAAATCAACAGATCGAACACTAAAACTGCAATTATGCTTACTGGTCAACATGCAGGGTGGCAGAAATCACGTAAACTGGGTTTTCACACTTAACTAATTCAGATAAAAAATCTAATAGCTATCTAGACTTGCAAACTCAGAGAGATTAACTACAGAAGTTAAAACATGCGATTCCTCACTGGAAATTACCGTAACAGCTAGATCTAAGCTATCTAGGCAGAAAGAAGTGAAAACAAACATGAACCGATGCAGGAAAACAACTTCATAGCATTTAGAAAACGTTTGGATCTCAACCAAGACTTCAAAATAAGCAAAATACTGGAAATGCAAAAGATCCAACATAGAGAAAACAAACAAGATTAACTAGAAAGCAAATAAAGATTGTTTTTGCCACTCCGGGCGATGGAACTACTAACTACGATCGTGCTGACTCGAACGAAAGAATGGAAATCCGGCAAACTGATGATCTTCAAGTGACCATGGCTGTGGCGAGGAACGAGACTCTGGACTGGGCTGAAGGACTGAACTACCGAGAGAATTCTACCTAAGAGTAATGATGATGAATATGAGTTTTTTTTCTCTCTCCATGTGGCTTCCTTTTATAGGGAGGCTTACCCTTGATTTTAGGGTAAAACCTTGTGGTGAGATGACTTCTTTGCCCTTAATTGTGGTTGATCAGTCCCCGCTATCCTTCTTCTCCATCTCGAGCCATTTTTGCATGTATACTGGTCAGTACGTAATCGTCCTGATGCCCTTTTCACCTGAAGTATTTGAAGCTTTGCCTACTGGCTAGAACACTCAACCTGCACACTTTGAGCAACTGTTTTGCAGATATAATCAATTACGCACATCATACTGACCAATAACCAAGGCCTAGAATATGACTTATCAAACTGCTCGCACTTACCACATGTTTGTCCTCAAGCGTGAAGAACAAACAAAAAGAAGTAAGTAGAATTCTAGCCTGGTTACTCCCCTGACCGACTCTATCCTACCCTAGACTCTAACTACGACGCAAAGAAAAACACATAACAAAGACAAACAAATAAAAGAAAACTAAAACACTTAAAACACATTAACACAGTAATTGGGCTATATTTTCAACCATCCCTCCCCTCGGGATCAGGTGCAATCCGGCCTTAGACAGCCTTGAACTTCCACCGCCCTTCTTTTCTCTCCCAGTCAGTATATCCGCTTGTCAGGATCACCCATTCCTCTCGGCCAAACACTAGGTTCACTCAGTCACTCATACCTCACCAGGAATGTTAGGACTGCATTTCTCTCAATGTGCTCAACCACGATTGCTTCGGACTTAGATCTCACGGGTAGCTACTAAAGGGCTTAAAGGTTTGTAACGGAGCTATTGGTTTGTAATGTTTTGGGGTGGATGTTCCTAAGGCTCTAGGTTCAAAATTTCTGCTTTATTGAGGTGGGGGAACTGTGTACACTTGGGCTCTTGGTTGTTGCTTCTCTTGGCTGGCGCTTCTGGCTATGATCACCAACTGGTCAGTAGCTTCTTGTGGCTTCGCCACCCTTATTCATTCTCTTTCTTTTTTGTGGTCAAGTTTTCTGACCATTTTTCTTCATATTCTTCTCTTTTTTTCCTTTTTGTGGCTTCGCCACCCTTATACCTTCTTCTTCTATTTTTTGTGGACCTGGGATAACTCCTTGGTCGATTTTCTTCCAAACTTTCTTGCCCAGCTGGATTATGCTTTCTTGTACACCTTCTGGCCCCTTCTGGCCAGTAAACTCCAATCGTCTCATTCCGTGCATACACAATCCCAGTGGCTACGGGTGTATACCTGGGTACAAAGAGTTAAGGAAATGGGTTCTAAAGGTGGTTTTTTTGGGGGGGGGAGGGGGGTTTCTACTGCTTTCAGTGTTCGCTACTCGTGGTCACTTCATCTTAGGTAGTTCGTGGTAGCCGCTCTCTTTTTTTTCTAAATATGTGGAAAGTGGTTCCACTTTAAGCTTATAACTCACATTTTAAGAGGGCTTTCGTGTTTGGCTCTAAGGATGTGCTTTTTCCTCATACTTGCGTCATCTATCCTGGCTAGGAGGTACTAAGGGGGGTAGTTTCTGTTTTCCAACATGTCGTATATCCCTCAATTCCCCTCACCGTTAGCTCAGGACAATTGAGTTTTAAGCCCAATCAACACACAAAAGAAAAAAAAAACTAGACCTAACAAGACATTAACACAAACACAAACTTCACATATACACATGTCATACTGGCCAGTGCAATCCATCTCCCACTTCACACGTGTCTGCCCCAGATGAGGCTGTGAAGTGGAAAAAGGTTATGGCCGACACACAGACATACCAAAACACAACAAAACATACTTATACTAAAAACTTCTCACACTTAGATTATACAATAGGCTAAGTGGGAGGAGTTACAAAACAACAGAAACCAACAAAAACAAAACAACTATATGCACAACTCCTCACACTTAGACCATGTAATGGGCTAAGTGTGGGCCAACATGCTTACGAAAAACAATAAACAAGTAAACACATAAAACATGCGCCAAAGAGACAAACCCTTTACTTCTCACACTTAGACTATTAAATAGGCTAAGTGTTAGAAATGGGGTTTGCGCACAAACACAAATTATACTACCTAAAAAAAACAAATAAAGTACGAAAAACTAAAAACTGAAAATAAAAAGAAAACTAACTGGTCAGGTGGGGTGGTCTATCGGTGACACCTGCTCTTTCACGGCGCAGGCGGTGCAAGTGGTTCCTTTTCAGTTCCAGCTTGGTTCTCGTCAAATTCCGCCGGCTCCTCAGCATGCGCCGGCACATCGGTCTCCCTATCTTCTGTCTCAGGTACTTGCGGTTCATTAGTTCGGCCTCCATGGCCACTCGGTCCAACATCTTCCTCTTGTCTTCTTTGTGCTAAAATCATCAGTATCTCGTCTATCACGGACGTCATCCTGGTCATTTCTGCTATCATCCGGTGGTTTTCCTCTCCTAGCCTGGTAACAATCGTCTCCAAAGTCTCTTGCTTCTGACTCTGCCTCGTCTGTCCTGCAGACTCCTTCAGGATTCCTTCCATTACTGATGCTAACCGTGTCATTTATGATCTCATCTGTTTGTTTTCCTCCGCTATCTCGTCCACGGCCTTCTCTAGCCTTTCCTGTCTCTGCTCCTGATCTTGTGTTCCCGGATGTGTTGCAGATCTCCCAGTCGGTATAGCTTCTTCTCCCATTGCGTAGAAATGTGGTACGCCCTGCCTCTTGTAAACGGTGTTCGTTCGGACGAACAAAGGTGTATCAAAAAGACCAGGCGGATCCACCATGATCTGGTCGGATAAGTCTTCGGCCTCCATGATGATGATGTTATTTCTGACGAACACTCCAAAGATATGGCAGAGAGTGAGGTTCCTCGCTGGGTGGGTGGCAATTAGATGGCATTGGTAGGGGGTCCAAAAACCCAGATGCAACTTCCTTCCATGCTTGGCGCACCAGAGAAGATATAACTCCGTCATCGATGTCCTAACAGCGGAGTTCGACTGCCCCAACAAATTGAAATCTAGGTAAAGCTGTACAAGACGCAGAATCGGGTTGTTGAAATGAACGGAGCGGGAAATAGTGGACTGGAATTGCCCTGCATCAGGGTGAGTAAGTTCCTCCCAGGCTTCCTGGGGCTCAAATTCCACATGTCTACGGGGAATTCCCCGCTCCCTACTTCTCCACTCAGGCCCTATGGCCTCCTCTAAACTGCACATTCCTAGACGAACGGTCCACTCAATCAAGCTCATCCGTATCTCTCCGCCAAACAGCCTAAAACTGATACATTCCTCATCTAGATCAGTGGTGACCTTAAACCTAAAGGTCGTGAAAAACTCCTTCGCTAACCCAACCGGGACACTCGGATCCCCATTCTCCAACAACCACTCAAAACCCAACGCGTGCAAATAAGAGAGAAACTGCTCGCTGGCACCCAACTCATCTAAAGAAGGAATATGAAGTACCTTTCCGCTCTTCACTTGCTTACTCCCTTCATCCTTGCTATCGAAAACTTTCTGTAGCTCCTTCGAGTCGAAAAGCTTCATCTCCTCCACCAGATCATCAGTAAGGTCCACTGTCCAGCGCCGGTACCTCAGTCTCTCTACCGGTGGGTGGACTAACTCCCGATGATCATTTTGAAGCTGTTATTCGGCGTACTCCTCATCCTCCAAAGAGATATCGCTGTCGGAGGCTGATTCCTCGCTGGCAGCGTATTCGCTATCACTTTGTTCCCTCCGGTGTTCCTGGACTCGCTGAACTGACTCAGTAATGACTATGCCAGTGTTCACTGTACGTGGCTTCTTGTTGCTGGGCTTCTTCTTCATAGGGGCCTTCCCCTTTCGTTTTCTCTCTTCACTGTATCTAACTTCCTCTCCGTCATCCTTGTCTTTCTCTTCTTCGGGTTCCTTCTCAGCTTGTGTCGAAAATGGATCCTAGGTAGTAGGACTGGTCTCCTTGTGGCCTACTGACCTGGATGCGAGGTCCAGACCCTCAGCCATCCCATCAGCCTCTTCACCTTGGCCACTCAGTGTTGGAGAGACCGCTTCGGTTTCCATTGCAGTATCCTCTAGGGCAGTAACAGGTAAAGACTCCTCCCCAGGTTTTGTGGAAGTGGTCCTCTCTTCTTCACTCAAGATCTCCACGGGATCTGCCTCTGTGTTCGGCTTCGCCTTACTAGCTGCCCACTTCCCTAAGCATCGTTGAGATACCCTTTGCGGCTTTGGCTGTCTAGCCTTAGGTTCGCCCTTCAACACCAACTTCCTCTTGATGGCCTTCGGTTTTGTCACCGGAGGTCCCACTGGGTTGTGTACTTCTGGTCTTGCTTCTGTTTCTTTTGCTTTCGTTTCATGTGCTTCAATAGATGTATCATCCCTCTCTGCTTCTGGCTGGGGTGATTCCGGCATAATCTCTTCTTCCCTAGCTTGGTTTTCCGAGCAGTTTCCTTCTTCGGCTTCTTCACTCTCCCCTACTGCTCGTGATGCGAGGTCTAGCCCCTCAGCCACCACGGCAGTGTCATCTTCCATCCGATTGACATCATCTAAAATAGCCTGAAATTCCACATCGGTCATTAGGCCCTGCTTCTTGGCTGATTCTTTCAGATCTATCTCCTCCCTCGCCACTTTTCGGGGAACGACTTCCGCCGTCAGCGTTCTCTCCGATCCGACTTCCCCCTGTAGGTTCCTCTGTTCCTGACCTTTCCTCGCTTCACGTTCTTCTGAGTCGGAATCGTAATGAGCGGAAATGGGGTCAATCTCCATTGAATCACTGTATTTGGAGTTTCTAAGGGTTCCGAGGACTCAGGTGGTGCGGTAGTCGATGGAGCTTCTCTTTCTGGTGGAATTTCGGAGGAAGTCGCAATGGAGGTGGGGAGTGTTGCTGTAGCTGGTACAATCAGTTCCGAAGGATTTTCTCCGATTACTCTCTCTTGTCCCCCGATTTGACCAAAACCGGCCAGCGCTGCCGACCAATCCCTATTAGGGTCCTGCTGTCAAAGAAACGCCGCCATTGCTTCCAAGGAGACCATTGTTGGTGCTTGAGGAGTCGGCTCCGAATGATGCGGTTGCGGTTGTGGTTCTGGGCTCGGCGGCTGTTCTTCCCGCGGCTGCTGTGTTGCTGTGACTTCTCCCCGATGGGGTTTGATTTTCTTTGCGTAAGCCTTCTTACCCATAGTCGAATAATGGCGACTTTAGTGGTGGAAAGTAGGGTTTGGAACTGGTGGAGATGGGAAAGAAATTCTGGGAGAGAAAATGTAAATGAGGGTTTGTGAGGAAAAATGGGTGAGACGGTACGGTTATTTGGGAGAGAGCGTGCAGGTATAGGTAATTGTAACCGGCTATGGGAGGTGTCCAGTCGCGTCGTTTCAAAAGAGAGACGGTTGAGAATACTGACTCCTGATTGGTCGGCGTGTCCACTCTCTCTGCTCACGCGCCCCCTCCAGCCGCTGCCACCCTGCAAAAGCTGCAGAAAGTCCACAAATTCAAACTCGTCCCTTAATGATTTCCCCCTATATTTCCTAGATTACAAATAAAGTAAAAAGGACACTTAAATAAAATAGGAGTTTCACCAAAATGGTATTCTGATGGTCAGTACGAACTCCTAATTAATATTTGAGGTCCGAAAAATATTTTTGGTTTTTTTTTTTTTTTTTATTTTTTTCTTAAAACTCACTAGCATGCAAAGGTTCAAATTAATTAACTACCAAATATTTACAATATTTACATTTCTCTTAGGCAATTTAGAATTCTACTTGGCTAGTAAGTGTGGAACTTTCAAAAGAATTGGCCCAGTGGAATTCTAAATTCCTATCCTACTGGTCAGTATGCGGCCAAGGTACGTGGTTATAGTGGAATTTCATCCACTACAGCCGCATCACTGTTGTCTCTAAATACCTTGAGCCTATGCCCATTCACAATAAAAGGTTCAGAGTTAGGAAGACTCTCTGAAATTTCTACTGCTCCATTGGAACAGAGTGAGTTGATGACATAAGGTCTTGTCCATTTCGATTTGAGTTTCCCAGGCATGAGCTTCAACCTTGACTGGAAGAGTAGTACTTTCTGGCCTACATGGAGCTCCTTGTTTCTCAGATTTCTATCATGCCACAATTTAGTTCGCTCCTTGTACCACATGGCGGAATCGAACGACTCCAATCTAAGTTCCTCAAGCTCCTGAAGCTGCAGCTTCCTTTCCTCTTCACAGGCTGTAGCATCCATATTCACTTCCTGTACTGCCCAGTATGCCTGGTGTTCAATTCGAACCGGTAAATGGCATATCTTCCCAAAACGATCCGATACGGGGACATCCCTATGGGGGTCTTGTAGGATGTTCGGTATGCCCAGAGAGCATCTTCTAACCTCACACTCCAATCCTTCCTAGAAGGATTTACAGTTTTCTCTAGAATCTTCTTGATCTCGCGGTTAGAAATCTCCGCCTGACCGTTAGCTTGCGGATGGTAGGGACTCGATAGTCTGTGGTGCACACCGTATTTTTTTCATTAAGGCCTCAATCGTGCGATTATAGAAGTGTGTACCTTGATCAGATATGATCGCCCTCGGAACTCTGAACCGGCTGAAGATATGACTCTTTAAGAACTTGGCCACCTACTTTGCTTCACAAGTGCTCGTGGCCTTGGCTTCTATCCATTTGGAGATGTAATCCACCGCGACTAAGATATACAAATTGCCATAGGATGAAGGAAACGGACCCATGAAGTCCATTCCCCAAATGTCGAACAATTCACATATAATTACCAGAACCTGGGGCATCTCGTCTTTCGCAGATATCCCACCGGTCAGTTGACAGCGCTCACAACTTCTGCAGAACTAGTACGCATCCTTGTTGAGGGTTGGCCAATAGAAGCCGCTATCCAAAATCTTCCTTGCCGTCTTCTTAGATCCGAAATGTCCTACACATGCTAACGAGTGGCAATGGATCAGAACGTCTCTTTGCTCCCAGTCAGGAACGCACCTCCTTATCACTTGATCGGATCCCACTCTCCACATATAGGGGTCGTCCCAAAAGTAGTATTTTGCCTCACTCTTGATCTTCATTCTTTGGGCCTTAGTAATACTCTGCATTTCTGGAAGTTCTCCAGTCACCAGGTAGTTGGCTAAGTCTGCATACCATGGTTCTTGCCCTACATTCTCCTTTCCTTTTCTTGTATCATACTGGCCAGTAAGCTTCATCACTCCTTCCCAGTCAATCTTCCTGACTTCAAAAATTACCTCGCATAAATGCTCCTCTAGAAACTTGTCGTGCACCTCTTCGCTGTTTCCATCTTGCACTATTCTACTCAAATGGTCCTCCACCTTATTCTCGACTCCTCTCTTATCTTCCACCGCCCAATCAAATTCTTGTAACAAGAGGACCCATCGGATCAAACGGGGTTTGGATTCCTTCTTGTCAATCAGATACTTAATCGATGCGTGGTTAGTATAAACGATGACCTTGGATCCCAACAAATATGGCCGGAACTTCTCGAAAGAATACACCACTGCCAGCATCTCTTTTTCAGTGGTATCGTAATTCCGTTGGGCTTGATTCAGAGTCTTAGAGGCATAAAAAATTACGTACCTCTTCCCATCGATCTTCTGACCCAGTACGGCTCCCACTGCATAATCGCTGGCATCGCACATTACTTCGAAAGGGTAGTCCCAGTCAGGAGCCCGTATGATAGGTGCAGATATCAGCTTTTCCTTGAGAAGGTTCAAAGCGGCCTTGCATTGCTCATCAAAAATGAACTCCACTTCATTATGAAGAAGTCGGGTAAGGGGTTGGGCGATCTTGGAGAAATCCTTGATAAATCTTAAATAAAATCCGGCGTGCCCTAGAAAACCCCTTATCCCCTTCTGATCAGTAGGGAATGGTAATTTGGATATAACATCCACCTTGGCTCGATCCACCTGGATACCTCTTTCTGAGACCACGTATCCTAAAACTATCCCTTTGGTGACCATAAAATGGCACTTCTCAAAATTCAAAACCAGACTTTTTGCTTGACACCTTTCTAGAACTACGTCCAAATGATGAAGGCATGAGTCGAAAGAGTCTCCGTAGACCGTAAGTCATCCATGAATATCTCTATACAGTCCTCAATCAGATCAGAGAATATGCTCATCATACATCGTTGAAACGTACCTGGAGCGTTACATAAGCCGAAAGGCATGCGTCTGTATGCATAGGTTCCAAATGGGCAAGTGAAGGTGGCCTTATCCTGGTCTTCAGGATCTACGTAAACTTGGAAGTATCCGTTGTACCCATCTAGAAAACACAAGTACTTTTTCCCAGCTAATCTCTCCAACATTTGGTCGATGAAAGGCAAGGGAAAATGGTCCTTCCTGGTCGCATTATTCAGCTTATGGTAATCGATGCACATTCGCCAACCCGTGACCAGCCTCGTTGGGATCAGCTCATTCCTCTCATTTTGAACGACTTGGATTCCCGACTTCTTTGGGACCATGTGGATCGGGCTGACCCACTCACTATCTGGCACTGAATAGATAATCCCTAGCGACAACAATTTCAAGATTTCCTTCAATATTTCTTCTCGCATGTTGGGGTTTACCTTCCTTTGGGCATCTCGATGTGCCTTTGCTCCCTCTTCCAGCCTGATGTGGTGCATGCATACATCGGGACTTATTCCCACTAAATCTGTAAGGCTCCATCCAATTGCTTTCTTATTCTTACTCAACACAGTCAGTAGCCTTGCCTCTTGTTCCTTTGTAAGGCTGCTGCTGATGATCACCGGATATGAGTTCTCCTCTCCGAGGAAGGCATACTTCAAATTCGATGGCAATTTCTTCAGCTCAACTTGGGGTGGAAGCGTGTCTTCGGGTAGAGGGTTTTTCTCAGCCTCTCCTTCTTTCTCTATTTCTCCCTCTGAAGATTCCTCTATACTGACTGGTAGCTTGGCCTCTGTGGCTCCAATAAATTCCGATTTCTGGCAGAAGTCCTTAATTGCTCCCTCTATCTCTTCATCGGTTAACCCTTGGCTACTGATCAGATCACACCATGCAGCAGCTTCTACGTCAGCCTGCTCATAAACATCTAAAGCTTGGAGTTTCTCCTGCAATAGTTTGGTCTCAAGAAAATCTTGGACTAAGGGGTCAATCACATCAACATAGCATACATTTTTAGAATCAATAGGCTTTTTCATGGCCTCATTGATATCAAAAGTAAACTTCTCCCCATGAAAATCAATGCAAATTGTTCCCTCAGCCATGTCTACTATCGTCTTGGCCGTTCTAAAAAATGGTCTTCCCAACAATATGCCACTAGATTCCCTAGCCTCGGACTCACTCATTTTGGTCACGTAAAAGAACGCAGGGTAGGTAAAATCATGCACTCTAACCAACACATTCTCTAAAACTCCCTCAGGAGTTATGCATGACCTATCAGCCAGTTGGATCAACACTCTAGTGCTCGACAATCTAACTCCCTTAATCGGTTATAGATTGACAAAGACATGGCATTAATAGAATCTCCAAGATCACTCATTGCATGCTCGACTTTCACATCTCCTATAGTTATGGGTAGAGTGAACATACCTGGATCGGCCCTCTTGGGCGGTAGCTTCTCCTGCACAATTGCAGACGCGATCCCTTCTACCATGATCTTCCCATCCTCTTGGGCTTTCCCGGCTATGAATTCCTTAATGAACTTCCCAAGTGGGGGTAGTTTCACGGCTTGGAGGAATGGTATGGTGACATCCAATTTCCCAAAAATCGACAAGTAGTCCACCGGGTTCTCCTTCTTTCTTTTTGTAACAAAGCAGAAAAGGAATGGTCTCTCCCCCTTTTTCTCATGTACCGGTCCCTCAGCACCCTTCTTGGAATCTTCCTTGGGCAAATTCTGGGTCTGAGCTCCCGTTCTGGATTCTACCTCTTGATTGTGTTCCTTCCTGACCAGTACGCTCTCGGGTTTACCTCCTTCACATGGCGTCTCCCCCAAGAGAAATGGGTCCTGCTTCCGCGGCATGGATCTCTTAAGCTCTTCCACTGAGATGGTGTCGCCCCCTATCTTCGTTCCACTCGGCTCTCCACTTGGTTGTTTCGGTTGAGATCCATCATAAGTACTTCCTGACGTCAATGTAACCTTACTCACATTCGCCTTTTCTGGTATTTGGACTATAGAAGGGAGTTTCCCTGCATTTCCTCTTATTTTACCCATAGAATTGGCCAGTTGGGCCAACTGCTTATTCATCATATCCATGTTCGCTTTATGTTCCTTCTGGGCATTTTGCATCCCCTGCGCTACTTCGTTGTGGGATTGCAACTCGCCCTTAATACCTTGCTGCGACGCGAGCAGTTCTCCCATCATGTCTTCCATGGATCTCCTTGACCTGTTAGGGTATTGTGACTGATTTGGGCCTTGGTGCTGGTTGTACTGGGAACTTTGGTTGGGCTGGGAATTTTGGAAGTTTTGCTGGTTCTGGTTAGGTGGGTACTGGTTATACTGGCCAGGAGGGTTGTACTGGTCCTAGTGATATTGGTTCTGATTTTGGTTTTGGAACTGATTTTGGTTCTGATGGTGCTTGGGTGCTTGATTCGGCTGATTTTGATAATTTTTGAAGTTTCTCTGGTGGGGTGGTACATAAACAGGATTTTGGTTTTGGGATTTTTGGTTCCTTCCTGACCAGTTGAACTGGTGGTCCGGGTTTGCTGGTCCACGGTTGGGGTTTTGGTTTTGGTGGGGGTTATATTGGTTCTGGCCTTGACCTTAGTTTTGATTTTGGTTCCCATCTCCCCATCGAAAGTTTGGGTGATCCCTCCATGGTGCGTCCCGTTGTCTCCCCTCGATCCAATTCCCATTTGAGTTAAAATACCCGGCAGCATTAGCCTGTTCCATGCTGACCGAGTCGATTGGCTGATCATAGCTCTGTCCTTGGTTTCCTTGTTCTGCTCCCTTATAGTTCCCAACTGGGGAAACCGGCGGTGTATTCTTCTCGATTGCGCTCAGGAGTGACTTCTTTAGCTCATCCATCTTCAAGTCTATCTTCTGTTTAAGCTTCTGCTCCTGGTCAGTAGACGAGGCACTTGCAACCCTTTCTCGGTTGTATCCATCCCTTGAATGGTCACATGAGGCTTCACATCACAGGCAGTTTGTCCTGGGGTCACAACTATGGCTTGAGGTGGTTCTCCCTCGGTATGTGCGTTCAGCGTCCCGATCTCAGGATCTTCTTCTCCTTGAGCGGCCATCCTTCTCGGGTTTCCCTCTATCCTTGGTATCTCTTCCAGTATTGGTCCTTCTATGGTGTATTGCTCCTCGTCACTACTCGAACCTAAGTTAGACGAAGTCGTCGACAAGCCGGATCGAGTGGTTACGAGTATAGATCCTCGTTGAAGTATCTTCGGCCTCCACTGGCCAGGAGCCGAACTGCTGCTCATAAACTGAAACGAAAAGAAAAGAGAAAAATTATGAACAATATATACGCCAAAATATCACTCTCAATATCATCTAATAACGCCATCCATCCCTGGCAACGGCGCCATTTGAAAGAGCAGGTTTGCGTAGGTGTCGTTTAAGCAAAGGGTGTATCCTACTGATCAGGATGAAACAATCCCCTGCTAAGCCTAAAACCTGGTATCAATAATTCCTCAACCCTCTTCTACTGGGTAGTATAGTGAAGGTAGGGGTCGAATCCCACAGAGATGGTGACGGTTGGAGTGATTGTGGTGATATTCTGGAGGGTTTTGGTTAGCTACCACACTTGGGTTGAGTCTCTACCTAGGCAGGAATTTGAAGGTGGTATCCTACTGACTAGGAGGTGTGAGAGGATTCTGATATGCAGCTGTGTACGTGGACATGGTGAAACAGAAAATATTCGAAGAGTACTAGGTTTCTATTTTGGGCTAAACAGAATATCAGAAGGTAGTGGTAGTTAGGTGACTGGGCCTGCAGATCTAAAAAGTAGCAGCTGAAAGGTAAGGACAAAAGTAAAAAGTTGTCAAAAAGTGGTCCCAAACTTGGATGGAGATGTTGTCTTCTTCAACGTGAATCGAATCAGACCAGCAAAACCAGATTCATCACCATAAAAACACAGATTAACAGCTTCAAGAACACAGATCTACAATTAAAACTTCAAATCAACAGATCGAACACTAAAACTGCAATTATGCTTACTGGTCAACATGCAGGGTGGCAGAAATCACGTAAATTGGGTTTTCACACTTAACTAATTCAGATCTAAAATCTAACAGCTATCTAGACTTGCAAACTCAGAGAGATTAACTACAAAAGTTAAAACATGCGATTCCTCACTGGAAATTACCGTAACAGCTAGATCTAAGCTATCTAGGTAGAAATAAGTGAAAACAAACATGAACCGATGCTGGAAAACAACTTCATAGCATTAAAAAATGTTTGGATCTCAACCAAGACTTCAATATAAGCAAAATACTGGAAATGCGAAAGATCCAACATAGAGAAAACAAACAAGATTAACTAGAAAGCAAATAAAGATTGTTTTTGCCACTCCGGGCGATGGAACTGCTAACTACGATCGTGTTGACTCGAAAGAAAGAATGGAATTCCGGCGAACTGATGATCTTCAAGTGACCATGGTTGTGGCGAGGAATGAGACCCTGGACTGGGCTGAAGGACTGAACTACCGAGAGAATTCTACCTAAGAGTGATGATGATGAATATGAGTTTTTTTTTCTCTCTCTATGTGGCTTCCTTTTATAAGGAGGCTTACCCTTGATTTTAGGGTAAAACCTTGTGGTGAGATGACTTCTTTGCCCTTAATTGTGGTTGATCAGTCCCAGCTATCCTTCTTCTCCATCTCGAGCCATTTTTGCATGTATACTGGTCAGTACGTAATCGTCCTGACGCCCTTTTCACCTGAAGTATTTGAAGCTTTGCCTACTAGCTAGAACACTCAACCTGCACACTTTGAGCAACTGTTTTGCAGATATAATCAATTACGCACATCATACTGACCAGTAACCAAGGCCTAGAATACGTCTTATCAAACTCCCTCGGGGTAAATGCAAGATCCGTCTGCTAACTGTATTTCCATATTAGTTTCGGCGAGCTTGGCATTCCCCAGCTTCTTGAATATAGAGTATGGCATAATATTGATGGAGGCCCCTAGGTCGCACATTGCGTGCTCTATTCGAACGTTTCTGACGGAGATTGGGAGCGTAAATACCCATGGGTCAGTTCTCTTGGGGGGAAGATCACCAGGTAGAACCATATTGGTCACTTCTTCTGCTTCGATCCTCCTTCTCTTTTCAGCAACCTGTCTTCCTCCGCTGTGACTTGATTAGAGGTGACGGATTTAGAGTTTGCATTATGACTGATCCTGGATGACGCAAAACTTGTAGTTGAGCTTTGATAAACTCCTTCTAATTTCAGGGACACTGTGTTGACGTTTTCCCGCCCTGCTGGTGGTTGCACTGTAGACGGAATCTTTCCTTCATTACCTTTCAGCTCGCCCAGCGATATGGCGACTTGAGATAACTGCTTGGTAAGCATCTCTAATGCAACCCTCTGTTCCCTCTGGGTTTCCTGTATTTCACGCACTGCATCATTGGGCTGATGTGGAATCGTCATATCCCCTGGATTTTCATTTTGCTGTCTGTTATTTCTCTGATTAAATCGGCCTCCTCCATAACCTTGCCGATAGAAACCGAACGATCCATACTGCTCTGGTTGGCTCTGGAACTGGTGGTTTTGTTGGTTCCCTTGGAGGTACTGTGGAACATAACTCACCATTTGGTTACTTGACTGCCTTCCCTGGTTGTTATACTGGGGGATTTGGTGTTGGTATCCTCCCCAGTCTCCTTTCTTTTGTCGGCTTGACCAATTGGATTGTCCTCCGCTTGACCAGTTCCGTTGAGGGGCACTTGACCAACCTGCCTAACCCCCTTGCACTCTGTTTCCTCTAGTGTTTGGTCTATCCATGATTCGGGACGGCCAGTTGGACTGCCCGTCAGAGGAGTGCGTCTGCTGTGGAGGGGGTAGTTGTGGTTGGTTTTGATTTTGATTGGTCCATCTGAAGTTTAGGTGATCCCTCCATGGAGCATCTCTCTGCTTCCCCTGGATCCAGTTGCCATTTGCATTCCAGTGGCCTGCGACATTCACTTGCTCAACCTCAGGGGGAAACTCGCAGTAGTAGTAATGACGTTCCTCTGGTGGCGGTGGTTGCGGCACATACTGCGTTTCTTTGGGTGCAGTTGGTGGTGGTGGTCAAGCTTTTTTCACTGCCTCCAGCAGCCTTTTCTCCATTTGCTCAAATCAAGCATCTAGCTTTTCATCATTGCGCGCCTCTGCTGCGTGCACTGCCCATCGTCTGTACTGCCCTCGGGTTGTCTCATACGACCGCTTGGCCTCGATCAGCCTCTCCAGAATATTCTCCAGAGAAATCCCCTTGAGGTGCAAGGTTGAGGTCGTTCTTGCTGTCCACCGTGAGTCCGCCGTAGAAGATCGAGTAGGTCTCCTTTTCTCCCAGCTTGTGGTTGGGGCATGCTTGAAGCAGCCCTTGAAATCTGTCCCAACACTGGCCGAGGGGCTCGTCGTACTCTTGTCTGGCCTCTGTAATCTCCCTTTTCAGGGCACTTGTCTTTGATGTTGGGAAGAAACGGTCGAGGAATATCATGCGGAATTCCGCCCAAGTCCTGATGGATCCCTCTGGTAGCCTTGACAGCCATACTCCTGCGTCCCTTTTCAAAACGAATGGGATAGCCTTGAGCCTGTAATCTTTAGACGTGGATCCAGCCGGGACGGGCTGAATATCGCAGTACCGGCAGAACTCCTCCAGAAAGGCGTACGAACATTCCTTCGAGAGACCGTAGAAGTGGGTCAAGATGGCCAGCACTCCTAATTTGATAGCGATGGTCCGCATCCCAGGAGTGGCGGCAATGGCATGTGTGGGCTCCTTCTCATCATGAGCGTGCAAAGAGCCGATTCCTGAGTCGTCGATGACAATGGCCATCTCTGCTTCTGTTTGCTTTGGTGGTGGTGGTAGTTGGTTTTGCTCAGCTGTTGCTGCTGCCTCTAAAGCTGCTCTGTAACGAGTGGTAACTACGCCGGCTCCCTGGACTCTCCAACGATTGTTAGTTCTTCTATATATCAAAGGATAATTCCAGTAATCGCCTTGGTGGTACCTTCTCATCAACAGCAGGAAAAACAAATAAGAAAAGAAAGAAATAAACTATTTACTCCTACGCACTACACACAAACATAAAGTAACACCATGCTTCCCCGGTAACGGCGCCATTTTAGCGGGCTCGGAAACGTGCGGATTAAGATTGGATCAAGTTATATGGAGGACAACTGAATCGGTTGGACCAGTTAGCAAATTGTCGTTGCCACTTAATCGAATCAATCCTCCAAACGAAATGCGCCAAAGATAATATTTATAACTCCCGATTTCGCACTACTTTAACAGTAAAGTGGCAAGTTCGGGGTGGATCCCACAGAGAAGTTGGTGTGTCGAGTATGTGAGTAGTGAACAGGGGGGTTGGCTGATGTCACGCTTTAACTTGGGAGTTTTAACTATGGTTTTTATCTAGGCAGAATTCAAACTAGCTAGCTTGATCAACGGAAATTTAAACACTGGGTCAAGTAAATTGCTGGTAATAACAGAAAAGTAAATGGGCGATTTAAAAGAGAGAATAACTTCGATTAAACTAAGATACGATTACAGCGTGAAATTAAACTAAGCTAACACTTCGAAAATAAAGAAAGCGGTAAACTGAGAAGAATCTCAGCGGGAAACTTAAGTTACGCCGACAGAAATGGTTATTCTGCAACGCTCCCTTCGGTCGCCCTTTTAACTACGCTATCTAAGCTAAACTAGAGATCTGAACTAAACTAAGCTAAGAGAGCAGAACTAAGCTAAACTAAGCTAAACTAAGCTAATCTAGGCGGAAAGTAAAGTCTCGGATACTTTCTTGTGGTGGCGCAGCCTCTATTTATAAGCTCGATTCGGCCTCCAGCTGGATAACGATCTTGACAGGGAATATTCGCTCATGCAGAGGATGAGTGACTCATTGATTGCTACGTGCTCTTTCTTCTAGAATAACGACGCTTTTGGATAACAAATTTATGATCGGTTCGTCCTGGCGTCTTCACAAGCTGGCACGTGTCCCCTTCTAGAACGTCGTCCTGGGTAACAGAATGGTGCGGCGCATCCAGCTCATTTCCTCACGTTTTTCTTCTAGAAACCAGCGGTCCCCACTTTAACTGCTTGACCTCGCCCCTTGATCAACTCCCCTGATTTTTGGCCTTTTTCGCCTTTTGTACGTGCTTGATTAGTTCGGCCTTGCTGCCTTGGACAAGTAGCATTTCTGCACATTTTAACACTTGTTTGCGCGATAAACCGATCAAGTAGTATATGTTTTACCCCCAAAACCGATGCATGAAATGAGCCTTATCAGACAAGTTGGAGCCACTCTCATGACGCCAGAACTTTACTTCATGTGGTGTATGCTAAACGGAGTTAAGGTCCATCTGGGCTATTGGATAGCCCATGCTTGTCACATGGTTCGGACTCATTCTGATCGCCACCTCTATACGTGCAACCTGCTCGGGGCTTTCCTCAAAAGAAATGTAGTAATGAAGGTTGCTGATTCAGTCACCAACCTGCCTATGTGCGACACCTCGGGGAGTTTTGATCTCCCTTTCTTCTTTAACAAAGGACTCACCATACTCAAGGATGGTGAGTTCCGGTTTTACGAGGTTGGCGGGCCGGAGGTGGTGGCTATAAGCCAAAGCAAGAAGAAGACAAAATGCCGGCCAAAGAATCTGACGGTGAATGGAGGAGGTGAATGGAGTAAATGCTGGAGAAGCTGGGCGAAGCTGCTGAATCGCAAAGGAGGATGATAGAAGCTCAGACGGAGAAAATGACCCAAGCCATCGACGTCATGTTAAAGATGGTATATGTGGTCGAATAACGGATCCTCTCTGCCCATCCGCACATTGCTACCACTGTTCAGGATCCACCAGTTCACTCTGCCGGAACATCGAATAAGAGACAGAAGAAGGATGATGCACCACTACCACCACACCCCATGAAAGCCCGAAAGCCTGGTCCCCGTGGGGACCAGGGTCAGAATTGATCCCCCCCCAGTAAACCAAGTAAATTTTACTTTCAGTTTTAGTTTTTTACTTTTAGTTTTGTGTAGTAGTATGCATGCTAGGTTCTTGCTGTTCTTATACCTTCTCCCACTTAGGCCATGACTTGGCCTAAGTGTGAAGAGTTTGTGTTCTTAGCATGTGTTGTTTTCTGTGCTTCTTGTGTAACTCTTCCCACTTAGTCCATGGCTTGGGGACAAGCATGCTAGGTTTCCACCTCATTGGGATTGCTTGGGGACAAGCATGAATGAGGTGGGAGGGGGAGAACAGTTAGTGCAGTTAGTGTCAAGCATGTAAATACTTTGTTAGGTCTAAGAATCAGTAGAAGTTTTTTTTTAGGTTCTGTGTTTGCGTCTGCATAACTGGTATAATAAATAGCAAAAGCCCTTAGGGAGAGTAATTGAAGGGAGAATACATGCCAATTTGTGAAACTCTTTTCCTTACTAAATCAAAGTCAGTTAGATGAAGTGAGAACGGTAGAAAATGCCTTTACTTGAAACTAACTGTGAAGCCCTCTTAAAAGTGAGTTATAAGCCTAGAATAGAACACTTTCTACTAATCACATTGAAAATAATAGAGTGGCTGCCATTGATACTAAGAGAAAAGTGACACAAATAGTAAGGACTAAAGGCAATAGGAATAAGCATTTTGAGCTTAATTCTTTCGAACCTGCTGAACCTGCCTCACTAGAAAGGCATCCCCTAGCGAACACTTTGGGTTTGTACTAAACTTTATCCATTTTCTTTGGAACCTCTAAGCCTTCATGCCATGCGAACAAGGGGGCAGAGATGGAGTAGCTCGACGGTAGGGGTAAAAGATAGATTGAGAAACAAGGGAAAAATGAGAAAAAGTTAGGAAAAAAATAAACGGGCAAGGAAAGTTGTAACTTGACCCGAGAAAAAGTGGTTAGAATATGGGCAGACAAAAAAAATATATATATATGTCATCAGGCCAAGGAAAAAAAGAACTTAGAAAAGAAAATGGGCAGGAACAATTGTAACCTGACCTAAGAAAAAATACAGAAAAAAAAGAAGGGTAGAAAAAATTATATGGCCCAGTGAAACTAAAGTAGGGAAAATAAGGCCAATTAGCCAGGGAACATCTCCAAAATATTGGGAAAGAAGATATCATACACGGGAGGTTGTTACCAAGTTTTGCCCCTAAGTTCACATGTTCGTATCATGTTTTACCTACACTTCTCGAACTTAGGACCTTAGGATTCTCACTGATATGCACTGTAATCCCCTACCCCATTATAACCCAACGAAAGACCTTAAGGAACTATTCTGTGGCATTCGATCTTAAGGCATCAGTGGCACGACAAAATAAAGAGTGAATGATCCTAACATCCCAGGCGAGGAATGAGTGATCGAGTGAATCCAACAGGAGGTAAAATTTAAGGCTATCTTGACAAATTGACAGCTTGACTAAATAGACGAAGGGAGGGGGAAGAATCTGAGGCTGTAAGATACTTGGATTGACCTTAAACTTGTGGGGATGGCTGCTAGGAAAAAATGCCAGTTTATGTACTTGTGTATTACGTTTCTCTTTGTCTTGTGTTTGTTCGTGTCTGTTTTCTTTGTCAAAGTCTTTTTGTGTCTAGGACTAGGAGTTTGTGTTTTGTTTTCTTTTCTTAGGGTCGGTTAAAAGGAGAACATGCATTGAAACTTGCCTTATTTCTTTTTCTTGTCTTTCATGCTTGAGGGCAAGCATGGTTTAAGTATGAACAGTTTGATAAGGCTCAATTCATGCATCTGTTTTGGGCTGGGGTAATCACTTTGGCTTGGGCTGGCTCGCCGTTCAGATGGGGGTTCAGCAAGCTGATCTCGGGATCGTTGTCTGGTTCAACCGCTATTTTAACGGCTCATTCTTCTTCTGAGCCTGCAGTCAACTCAACTTCATCCTTGATTAGTGGGGCTACGTCATCGTCACTTTCCGAACTCAGCTGGACTGGATCTCCTGTTGTCAACCCAGATCGGGTAGTAACATGAGAGACTGTTTTCTTGATCTCCCCATTAAATCAGGATCAAAACAAATATGATTAGTAGCTTCAGTGTCAATAACCCTAGTGTGAGTAGATGTCAAAGCCAAACACGACTAGACCACTAGAGCTTGGTGCATTCCTGTAGCCTTGCCTTTTTAAGGACAGTCTGGCTTCCAATGTCTATTCTCTCCACACTTGAAACATTTCCCCGAAGGCTTCTTATTAGCCTTCTTCTTCTTTCCCTTAGCATTCTTAGCCGCAACCGGGTTCGGTGCCCTCTTCTTTCCTACGTGAAGAGGACGTGATTGTTGCTGCTATGTAAAAGTAAACTCTTAGGTCCAGAGGATTCACTAGAGCACAGGGTCTAAGAGATAATGAACCCTCAGAATTCAGTCGTTGTCACAACAATCCCGCTTCAAAACCTCAACCCTCTATACTATTGGATAGTATAGGAAAGTCGGGATCGAATCCACGAGGACGAAAGGGTTTGGAATGCATTAAGAGAACTTTGGAGGGTTCGGCTGCTGCCACGCAACAAAAGGGTTCAGTTTTAACTAATAGACCTGGGAAATTAAAACTAATCTATTCTATCTACTGGATCCAGAGAACTGAAGGTGCTTCAAATGTAATTGCAATCATAATTTGAAACTGAAAATTAACTTTAAATCATTCACCAAATTTTCTGGGTCAAGCAAAATAAGTTTCCTAAAACAGCTAGACAACAGAGCATAAAAAAAGTAACAAAACAGATTTCCCTAAATAGCTACAGACAAGAAAGCTGCAACTAACAAACTAAAGCGGATCTGATTCTAACGACCGATTATCTTCATCTTCTTCAGTAAGAAAACACGAACTAGAACAACAACAGAGCATAGAAACAAAGCATACTTCAAATTGAACATTAAACGAGATGAATAAGCTAAATATCACTAGATCTAATCTACCAAGTCAAGCAAATCAACAATATCAGACAATTCTTGCAGATTCAAAAGTACGTACTCATATTCAAACATTAAAAATGAAATCTACTCTAGATCTAACAGATTCAACTCCAACAAATCTGATCCACAACTTCCAATTCTCGATTCAAATTCGAATCAAGCCAACAACCAACAAATCCACTCAGATCTCTCCGATCTCAACTTCAAACATCCAACAGTTGCGAAAAGCATCTAGATCAGTAAATAAATAGTAAAGCATCAGAATCAGAGCAGAAACAGAAAATAGAAACTAGATTAAGCATCAAACTGCAAATGTAGTCTCAAAATTGTCGCCGAACTTCCGGCAAAGAAGTCGACGAGAGAAAGTATGTGCGGAAAACTAAAATTGTTTCTTCGCCCTTATCAGGACGGTGTTACATTTCCAAAATAATACCACACTACCCCGGACTTCCCCATCTGAAAACTAAATACGTGTTGAGCCAAGAGTGCAAAAGAGTGAGCCGAAAGCTCCTAAAGATTTTTTCTAACTAAGAACGGATGATTTTCTAACTAAAAAGAGAGCTTGCCATTAAGGATTTTTCTATCTAACTCGCTCCTTTCTTTCTTTTCTTCTTCTCCTATTTATAGTTGTGGCTCCAATCCCTAGGGTAACAATCTTCTTAATTTGACATTTGTGCCATTGAGGATTTCACTCATTTTCTTCACTTTTTCTCTTCCCTGGTGATTGATCTTCGTTCCTAGGTCTGGCAGATTAGTCACACACCTGGACTTACAATTACTTGTTAGCACCATAGAAAACATAGAATTTAGATCCAAAACACATGCATGAAACGAGCCTTATCACTACGCCAGGCTTAGAGCCAGAGGAATGATGCGCCAAACTCAGCATGGCTACCTTAGCTTGAACCATAAGGTCCTCCGCCGACTGAAGTTCAGTCAACATCTGTGCCAAGGTAATTCCTTTTGTTCATCTAAAAGTTGAGCTTGAACTGCTGGAAGCTAGGGGGAAGACTCTGTAGGATAATAGTCACAGGAACTCGGTATCGATCGTCTCTCCCAAAACCTCAATTTGGTTGAGGTGGCTCATCATCTCGAGGACATGGTCCCGCACAGACGTGTCTTCCTTCATTGTCTTCCTCATGATAATCAGAAAGGCTTGAGACTTAGCCGCTCGATTCTGAGTACCAAGAGATTTGTGAGATTTTGCATAATCTCGGCGGCAGTCGCCATGGCAGAATGTTGATGCTTGAGCACTGAAGACATAGAAGCCAACATATAGCACTTAGCCATCTCATTCGCCTTATGCCACCGTTTATGCGCATCTTTAACTCCTGCGCGGCATTTGCTGTAGGCACTAGAGGCTGTGGAGTAGTGAGCACAAACTTGTACTCTTCAGATGTGAGAACGATGTCCAAATTTTATTTGCATTCTATGTAATTTTGGCCCTCGAGTTTGTTTTCATTAAGAATTGCAGAAGGAGGATTGAATGGCATTCTGTTGGCATTTAATTGACTGGATAATTAAATCTTTTATTATCTTTTAGTATCTTACTTTAGGAAATTAATTATTCTAGAATTTAACTCTTGTTCACGTCTACTATAAGATATTTCTAAAATAAACGTATTATTTAAATCTTAATTAGACATAAAAAATTAAATTCAAATTATTTCCATGTTCAAGATTAGGAAGAGAAATTTTATTATTTAATGCATTCCTACATATCTATCCTTATTAGGATTCTAGATATATAATAATTAGGAAACTATTAAATTATTCTTGTCCATATTATCTAGGAATCAAAATAATATTATTTATTTCCATAAATATAGTCAATAATTTAAATATTCCTAAATTCAAGGAAAATCTTCCCAAAATATTTTATTTCCATTAAATAATAATACTTTAATGATATCTTTTAATTAGGGAATTAAATAATCATTAAAATAATCCATCATCGATATCTCATCGCACGAGGTTTGCACGGATGATGAACGACGAAATATTCTGACGAGTTCGTCGCCGGAAAACGAACGCACCTAGCCGCACGCGCATCTCGGCCAGCGGCATGTGCACAGGGTGCCGCTGCTCTTGACCACGCATCGCGCCTGCCTGGTTCGACGTCTCGGCACGTCTGGCATCCGCTGCTCTCGGCCAGGAGCACGCATGGTGGCGCAACTCCTCTCGGCCAGCGAGGCGCCTGCGTCTCGCCTCCCAGCCGCCCCCACTGCACCAGCCAGCACCCGCGCCTGGGCACGGTGCTCTCGGCCGCCGCTTGAAGCTGCTATCGGGACTTCCGCCTAGGGTTCGGGCCTTGGTGGCGTCTCGGTCCCTGGATGGTTCTCGGTCGAACCATCCGCCACGCCTCCTTCCTCCGTCAGCCTCGTGCAGGCCCCGCCTAGGGTTTGGTCTTGGTCGGTGGCATGCACGAGCCCTCACTCGCCTGCGCGTCACACCGTGATCGTGACCCTCGGCTCCCACTACGTTGACAACCCTATCTCGATCACGCGTGGTGCGATCCGTCTCGTATGATCGAAAAATTCAAGTTCTTTGATTCGATAGTTCTTGAGTTCATCATGCATAAAATATAAAACAAAACACCAAGAACATGCTTCGCAATCAAATAACACATGCATACATGAATTTCGCGAAATTTAAATCCAAATAATCTGAGTCGAAGACTTGCTTTGATACCAATTGTAGGGGTTGCCAGCGGAAGCGTGTTTGAAATCGATCACATAATATCTTGATCTATTTAGCAGATTATTTAGACAAAATCTATTCGCGTAATTCTCACATGTATCATGCTCATAACGTGAATTTAATCATGCTTTAGCGTAATTGAGACCTGAAACATGCTCACTATGAAATTAGCCAATTTACCTCATTGATTCTCCAAAGAATCGAAGTTAGCCAGTGCGTTATCCACGTGAAGATCTTGAGTACTAAACCACGGATCTTCTGACTGGTTCTCAGGCTGTAAACTGATATCAGTGCGTGCTAATCTCACTAGAATACTAGGACTTAAATAAAGAAGACGGAAACTGCTCACGGAGGGAGCTGAAAATCGTCCCTCTTCTAAAAAGAGAGGGGAACGAAAATTATGATAATAATTAAGTCTATTTTTTGTCTAATTTATTCTCATATTTATATTAAGTTACATATTGGGCCCAGTCATGGATCTATGAAAGAATTTAGATATCTCCCCCAATTAGCTTCTTACTAATTAAATTGAACCCACAATTTCATATAAGCTTATATCAGAATATTACGAGCAGCCACTACAGAAGTAATATTGCACTGCCTAGGCAAGCACACGGGTCGGAACCGCCGGTTCACGGTTCATCATTCCCATGAACCGGAACCAGCCCACCAAGGGTCCCGGCGGTTCCGATTCCAGTTCAAAAAACCGCCGGTTCACGAGGCAGTTCAAAACCGCCGGTTTCGGGTCGGTCCAAAATCTTGAAGTGAACCTTGTGTCTCGGTCTGACGTGATTGTTACGGGCACTCCATGTAGCCGAATAATTTCTTTCACATAAAGTCAGGCTAGTTTGTCAGATCCATGAGTTATGGGAATAGGTATAAAATGCGCACTCTTAGTGAGGTGGTCTATGATTACCCAGATGGCCGTATCCCTTGCCGAGTCTTTGGCAAACCCGTCACGAAATCCATGGCGATGTGTTCCCATTTCCATTTCGGAATCTCTAGCGGTTGCAACTTCCCATAGGGTCGTTGATGCAGAGCTTTTACTTGCTGGCAAGCCAAGCATTTCTCCACAAACGAAGCTATATCCCTCTTCATCCCATCCCACCAGAATGATCCTTTCAGATCATGGTACATCTTTGTACTTCCAGGATGAGCGGTATATGGAGTCTCGTGTGCCTCAGTCAGAATTTCATTTCGAAGTCCTTCGTCATTTGGCACACATAGCCTTCCCTCGTATGTGAGGGCATTGTCAGCCTCTTCTCGGAACTTCTCTTGCTCACCTTTCCTTACCTTTAGTGGAACCTTCTCCAAATCCTTATCATTTCTCTGACCTTCTCTTATCCTTGTTCGCAGGTCGGGTGCAATTACCAAAGTGGCGATCTTTCCTTTTACGGTCTCGGGAGCTCTCACTTCTTACAATCGCATCTTGCTAAATTCGCGAATCAAATTTCCTTCTTGAGTGAGAAAGGTAGCCAGTTGTGGTTGGGCTTTCCGGCTCAGTGCATCTGCCACTACATTTGCCTTGCTCGGGTGATAGTTAATGCCACAGCCACAATCCTTGACTAGCTCGAGCCATCTGCGTGGCCTCATGTTCAAGTCTTTCTGCTCAAAGAAGTATTTTAAACTCTTGTGATCAGTAAAAATCTCACACCGAACTCCGTAGAGATGGTGCCTCCAAATCTTCAATGCATGCACAACGGCTGCTAATTCCAAATCATGAGTGGGGTAGTTTAGCTCGTGTGGCCTCAATTGACGTGAAGCATAGGCAATCACCTTACCATTCTGCATCAATACACATCCAAGTCCAACCTTAGACGCGTCAGTGTAAACCACATAGTCTATTCCCGGTTCTGGCACGACTAGGATAGGTGCAGTAGTCAACTTCTCTTTCAACAACTGAAAACTAGTCTCACACTCCGGCGTCCAATTTACCTTAACCCCTTTCTTCAGTTGCTGGGTCATCGGCCTTGCAATTTTTGAAAATCCTTCGATGAATCTTCGGTAGTATCCCGCCAGACCCAGGAAACTTCGAATCTCATTTGGGGTCTTTGGCGTTTTCCACTGTTGTACGGCCTCCACCTTTGCAGGGTCAACTCGAATCCCTTCGGCCGTCACAATATGCCCCAAGAAGCTTACTTCCTTTAGCCAGAAATCACACTTACTGAACTTGGCGTATAGCTTCTCCGTTCTCAGTGTCTCTAGAGTGATCCTTAGATGTTCCTCATGTTCTTTTTCATTTTTCGAGTAAACCAGCACATCATCTATGAACACCAAGACGAACTTGTCCAAGTTTGGAAGGAATACTCGATTCATTAAGTCCATGAATACCGCAGGTGCATTTGTCAGTCCAAACGACATTACTACAAACTCATAGTGCCCATACCTTGTTCGGAACGCCGTCTTGGGTATATCTTCTCTTCGTACCCTCAATTGGTGATATCCCGACCTTAAATCCATTTTTGAAAATACCCCTGCTCCCCTGAGTTGGTCAAACATGTCATCTATTCTCGGTAGAGGATACTTGTTCTTGAGAGTTAATTTATTCAATTCCCGATAGTCTATGCACATTCTCAGCGTTCCGTCTTTCTTCTTCACGAATAGCACAGGTGCTCCCCACGGTGATACGCTGGGTCTGATGAAACCCAAGTCCAATAGTTCTTGTAGCTGAATTTTGAGTTCTTCCAACTCTTTATGTGCCATCCTATAAGGTGCCTTTGATACTGGTGTGGCTCCTGGTTCCAGATCGATAGTAAACTCCAACTGTCTATCAGGCGGCGGTCCTGGCAAAGCGTCGGGAAAAACGTCTGGGAACTCACGTACTACAACCACATCTTCAACTTTTCTTTCTTTCTAATCGTGCCCTTGCAGGTAAACAAGATATGCAGGATGCCCCTTTCTAATCATCGTAGTTGCTTGAAGTGCCGAGATTACCCAAGTCCGTTGATTCATTGGAATCCCATGGAAGGTAATGGGCTCCTTCCCCGGGGTTTATAACGAAATTTGCCTCTCTTGATAGCGAATAGTGGCATAGTTTTCAGCTAGCCAGTCCATCCCCAGAATAATGTCAACGTTTTCCATTGGCATAACATGTAGGTTGTGAGCCACTAAGCTAAGTTCTCCCACCACAAATTCTATGTTCGAGCAAGATTGTGAAATGTCTATAAGGCCTCCTACTGGTGAGTTCACATTCATCTTATGTTCAAGTTCATCAATAGGAAGTTTTAAAGCATCTATGCAGGAGTAGGATATAAAGGAGTGCGATGCACCCGTATCAAACAGAACAGCAACAGGCATGTCAAGTAGTGTTCCCATACCTGCCAAATTATCCTGTTTCGGGTCTCCCTGTGCGGCTTTAGCTTGTTTGCGTCCCAAAGCATAGGCCCTAGCCTGAGTGGGATA
Organism: Salvia splendens; assembly: GCF_004379255.2. Classification (NCBI taxonomy): domain Eukaryota; kingdom Viridiplantae; phylum Streptophyta; class Magnoliopsida; order Lamiales; family Lamiaceae; genus Salvia; species Salvia splendens. The sequence continues at coordinate 28,490,504 of NC_056036.1, forward strand.
TGGTTGGCGACGCTGTTGCGGCTGCTGAGGTGGTGTAGAATTCCCTCGAGGCCCATTTGGTGTTCCCCCAACTCCAGCGTTATTGTTGCTCGGGCACTCTTTGGCGAAGTGTCCAACTCCACCACACTTGTAGCATACATTCGTCCCGATTCTGCACTCCCCCATATGATTCTTCTGGCACTTGGCGCAGGGAGGTGCTCTCTGACGGTACTCTCCACCTTGATATAGAGTAGTTTGCTTTCCCTTGCCCCATGCAGAGTTTGGGGTACCTTGGAACCTCTTGTTGTCAAAGGATTCTCGGTTCCCCATCCCACTTTCTCTTATCCCGAAAATTCTGTTGTGGTATAGGTGGTGTTGGAGTAGTAGGCGTTGCTGTCTTTTCTCGTGGCATTGCTTCCTCCACGTCCAACGCACGAGACAGTGACTCGGCATACGAAAGCCTTCCACGGCATGCCAAAGCCATCATTATTTCGTGCCTCAGACCAGCACAAAATTTCTCCGCCATTTTCTCATCAGTATTCACTTACTCTGGTGCATATCGAGACATATCACATAGGGCACGGTCATATTCTGTCACTGTCATCCGCCCTTGTTTCAGATTGTAGAATTCGGCCTCTTTAGCCTTACGGTAACTCCTCGGAATGTACTTATCGTATAATTCCTCCATGAAATCTTCTCACGTCAGGGCGTCTAGTTGTTCACGCGTCATTGTCCGCTGCTTGGTCTCTCACCAAAATTCTGCGGACCCAGTGAGCTGGTAGGTCACGCACGATAGGCGCTCCTGATCAGTGCACCTTAGGAATTTGAATATGCGCTCTATGGCTTGAATCCATGTTTCAGCCTTGGCCGGATCTCCCATTCCGTCAAACACTGGAGGGCGTTCTTTGTGAAATTCCTTTTCAATGTTTCGTTCTGGGTGTGGTGGTGGTGCTGCTGCTGCTGCTGGTTGTCCCTCGGGTCCCACACTACTTTGGGTTTCATTGCTGGCCTCGTTTTCGTAATGAACTGCTGCGCGTCTGGGAGGCATTCTATTTAACACACGTGTTAGTACAATTGTCCGAACTTTACCCATCACCACACCACACCACACAACCTTTCCAAAATAATTTCTCATGCTTTCCATACACATATCAAAGTAAATACGAGCGTAACGATAAAGCAACAAAAATTTTATAACTTAAAACCAGTACGTGTTTCGACAAAGTCTTTGCAACAAGTACAACCGAAAACTCAAAAGAAATTATTACGTAGTTCGTTAAAACAAAACATCCATAAAACTAAGGAAAACAGAAAAAGGAACTCTACTCCTCGGGTGCTCTCTCAACATTCGCTGCTTCCTTGTTTTCAACTTCAATCTCCCTTTCAAGGGGTTCTTCATCCTCGTCGGGGTCATCCTCTTCTTCCATGGGATCTTCCTCATCTTCAAGAGGTTCTTCCTCATCTTCAAGAGGTTCTTCCTCATCTTCAAGAGGTTCTTCCTCATCTTCAAGACTCCTCCTCTTCCTCATCGTTTTCTCTCACATATGTAGCTACGTCGATATGCTTATCGACAACAAGGACATCCGTCGCAGGAGGTGCAGAAGTGCTCATCCCAAGCCTCCTTCTCTTGGGAAAGTTTGGCTGCGGCGTCTCACTCTCGTATCGACCCCCGCTGTAGGGGCTGAGACGCGATGAGGATGCCTCCTTCTTAGGTGGGGCATAGGGCGGCGGTCCGTCACGAGCATCAACTAGGGCGTCCAAAAGAACCTTCACAAAACCATGCATGTCTCCTTGCACACTATAGTCGCGGAGCTTATGCCAAAGGTATGGCCACGAGGCATCATCGGCCCACCTATTCCAAGGCGTTAGTAAACCATCAATGAACCTCATTATGCCCTCGTAGTGTTTCACTCCACACCCATGGGCATCCCTCTATAGTGCCAAGTAGTCGGAAACGTACGACATCAAAGGGGCTCTCTCGTCTCTCTCGATCCCCCGGTACAGTTCCACTGCTCGCAGCCCATTCTTGATGTACCTGCCCCTTAGTGGTGCGCGAATCATAATCGCCATCTACATGAAAGTAAGTTTCCTTAGTAACGAAACGAAGAAAAGAAACAAAACAAGGTGGAGAAGGATAAATACGCGTAGAGAACATCATACGTGCTACCGTGTGTATACTTGCCGGTTACCATAAGAAGAAGGGTCATAACGATTCTTTCTTCTTAAGTTATCATCTAAGGATAGATGTTTCGTAGTAACTTGCAATCTCGTCAATCTTTCGATCTAGGGCTAGTCGCGCTTCACAAGGTTATCCTTGCCACGTCATCCCATCATCTCTTGGGATTCGCTCTTTTCTATGCCCAATTCGTTCCATCGACACATATATTGTCTTAAAAGGAAGTAGTCCGCGCGTATATGACTAGCCTACATCTGAGGCCTTTGAAGTCTACATCTCAATCATATCCCATTCATCATCACGTCCAACATGCCTTATTTCAAAACATTTTACCTTATTTCTTGTTGAGCGCGGCGAGACGGAATGTTGAGCCTTCAATGAATACTCTTTTAGTCTAGCGAAACGAGTCTATACTAGATTGAATAAAAGACTCTCGGTCCAGAGCGGAAGGAAAAATTGCTCTGATACCATTCTGTCACGACCGCATTTCCTAAGGATAGAAAGCACGGTGAGTCATGACTAGTAGGGGAATTAAGAAGCAGGGAAGAAGGGGGAAAACAATCAAAGGGTACGACATGTAGATCAAAAGACGAACCTTCCTTATCAAAACAGAGTCTCAGATCACGAAGCAACATAGTTTGAATAAAAATAGTCCAACGGATTAAAGAAAACATAAGAGTTCTGAAGACTTAGAGTAGCGGATGTTAGGGTTTAGTATACTGAAAAGCATGTTTCGAGCAAATTCGCACGAATATGAATCTTGCTTGTATACGGAAAAACTCTACAATCCACTTTTAACCCGATTCAGTATTATTCGAGCAGTTTGCACGAATAGAATCAGTATATTATTACATTGTGTTTACTTTTGCATTTATAAGATGTTTTATAAACATTTAAATGCATAAGAAGTAAACAAAGCCTAAGTCTTTTGCTTAGTAGACTGGTTGTGGGCGTCGTCCACTTTAAGGTAACTACAATCGGTTCTATGCAATGCTTTGCAAAAGAAAAAGAAGAATTTCACAACCTAGATAGGCTTTGGCTACCTATCGTGAAAGGTAGCAATGTCAGTCCGATTATTTCCAAGCCTTATTGAAATAAGATGACGTTGGTGTGGTATAGCACTGAATGGATCTAACAGCAAGACGTGTCTTTATGCTATCTACTGAAAGACGGGGTCTTGATAAATATTTAGTTCTTAATCAATGTACGTTAGCATTGAGCATACGATATTGAGTATCTACTACTTTGACATACCAAAGGTGCGGGTTTTTTGTCACCCAACGATCCAGGCATATTGGGTAGTGGTGATCATTATCGAGCGGTGCTAGGATTGCTATTATGTTGAATCGCGCACGAGGTGAGTCTCGTTTGATAATGTCCTCAAGAGGAGCTTGAACAACGTTTTATTATTCGGAGACTGGCCAGTTGGAGTTTTATTACTCTATGAATAATAAATAAGTGTTTCTTGCTAAGTCTACTCTTGGAGTTAATAAGATGTTAATTAATTAAGTCCATAGCATACTTTAATTAATTAACGGGGATTTATATCTTAAGCGCGGGAAATGAATAATTAACAAAATGGAAACCCGGAATACTTATAATTTCGGATTTGGATGGGGAGTTCAATATTACGTCTGTAGTGGCTGCTCGTAATATTCCAATATAAGCTTGTATTAAATTGTGGGTTCAATTTAATTAGTAAAAAAACTAATTGGGGGAGCCCATATCCAAAACCTTCCATAGATCTCTGACTGGGCCCAATATGAACTATTATAAATAGGAGAATAAAAGAGACAGAAAAACAATTTTAGTGTGAGAATTTTCGTCCCTCTCTCTAATTAGAAGAGGAACGATTTTTTCTAATTTTTTTCTCCTCCGTGAGTTCTTCAACTCCTCCTCCGTGAGAAAGTTCTGTCTTCTTTATTCGATTCCTAGTGTTTCGATAAGATCAGCCCACCCTGATGTCGGAATACAGTTCGGGACACCAGTCAGAAGATCTGTGGTCTAGTATTAAAGATCATCGTGGAGAAGGCGCGAACAATCGACGATTCTTTGGAGAATCAACGAGGTAAATTGGCTAACTCCGTAGCAAGCATGTTTTAGGGTTTTTTTTGTGCTAAAGCATGTTTGAAATTCAAGTTATGAGCATGATACATGTGATAATTACGCGAATAGATTTTGTCTGAATAATCTGCTAAATAGATCCATATTATGTGATCCGTTAGAACACACGCTTTCGCTACCAACCCCTACAATTGGTATCAGAGCCAGTTTTTGGCTCTGATTATTTGGATTTAAAGTTTGTGAAATTCATGTATGCATGCGTTAATTGATTGCGAAGCATGTTCTTGGTGTTTTGTTTAATTTTTATGCATGATGAACTCAAGAACTATCGAATCAAGGAACTTGAATTTTTCGATCGTACGAGACGTGCGATCCGTCGGCGTTCGCGCCGAGGTGGATCGCACCACGCGCGATCGAAGTAGGGATGTCGAGACAGTGGGAGCAGGGGAGCTATGATCACGGGGCGACGCGCAGACGAGTGAGGGCTCGTGCGCGCCGCCGGCCGAGACCGCACCCCCAGACGAACCTGCGTCGAGATCGACATGGAGGCTGGCACGGTGCGGAAGGACCGAGAACTGGCCGAGACACCGAAGCGCCGAGATCCCAAACCCTAGGCGGAAGGACCGAGATGAAGCTCCGAGCCACTGGTCGAGACATGCGCGCCGACTGGCGCGACGTATGCCGCATGAGTGGGAGCATCGAGGCTCGGGAGAGCCGAGACTGCGAAAAGCTACTGGCCGAGAGGAGCTGCGCCACCGCGCAAGCTCCTGGCCGATAGCACGCGTCGCCCGACGAGCCAGATAGGCCGAGACGGGTAGCGAGGCGCTGGCCGAGAGCCAGCGCCATCCATCGAGACGCCTGGCTAGATACGTCGGCACCCGATGGTCGAGAAGGCCGAATGCAGGCGCGCCCCTACACGCAGCAGACTGCGACGCCATGTGCGTCGTGATCCAACGACGAACTCGTCGGATTTTCGTCGTTCATCGTTCGTGAGAACCTCGTGCGATGAGATAACGATGAATGATTATTTTAATGATTATTTAATTATTTTATTAAAAGATATCATTAAAATATTATTATTTAAGGGAAATAAAATCTTTATGGAAGATTTGCCTAGATTTTAGGAATATTTTTGTTATTATCTATATCTATGGAAATAAATAATATTATTTTATTCCTAGATGATATGGATGAGAATAATTTAATAATTTCCTAATATTCATCTAGATTCAAGATAAATATGGAAAGAAGATTGGAATATATCTTTTGTTGATTTTCGGTATTATATAACATTTGATTTTGTATCAAATCATGGATTAATTAGATTCTTTCCTTATTAAATGGATTTATATGGATTTTATTCCTAGATAAATCCTAGTTATATTTGGAAAATAATAATCTAATTTTATCTATATCCTATGGATTTATATGGATTTATTCCGAGACAAATCCCAGTTGGATTTAGATAATGATAATATTATTTTATTCTTATCCTATGAAGTTATATGAATTTATTCATAGATAGATTCTAGATGGATTTGGATAGTAATAATATAATATTTTATTCTTACCCTACAGATTTATGTGGATTTATTCCTAGATAAATCTTAGATTGATTTGAATAATTATAATATAATGTTATCTTATTCTATGGATTTATAAGGATTTACTCCAAGATAAATCCTAGATGAATTATGATAAAGATATATATTAATTTATTTTATCCAATGGATTTTAATAGATTTAATTCTATTAAAGACAAATCCTAGATGGATTAAAATAAACATTAATCCATGTTATCCTTATCTATTAGATTTATATCCTAGATAGATTAGGATAAAGATAATATATATAAGAAAATCTTTATTTAATTGGATTTAGATAAACTTATTTATCTTAGAAATCCTAAGTAATGTATGACATATTCTAGATATCTATTCTAAATAGAATTAAGATTTGTATAAATCTTGGTTGGTTGGATTTTATTTATCGTATGGATTATGATGGAATCGTTTCTGTCTAGCAATATCCTAGATTAATTTAAATAATCGTTTCTGTCTAGCAATATCCTAGAATGATTTAAATAGAATTATGATGGATTTTATCTTGAATTGAAGGATTTGATTTTATCGAAATAAAATCTAGAATGATCCTAAATAGATTTAGAAAGTTAACACTATCTTGATAAATCCTAAATTATTAAGGATAATAATTATCCAAGATAAAACATAATTATTTAATTGATTCTCCCTTGACTAGATTAAATAATTGTCGTTAATTATCCAGCGTGTTTAAATGCCATGCATTAAATGGAATTATCTGTTTATTTGGTGTTTATCTATTTTAAGTGGATTATCAGTCTTATCTGCTTATGTGATAATTATGTAAAAACCATATAAAATATCTAAGCGATAATTACAACAAGTGCGTTGTATATGGTCTCTATCAATTGGTCTGCAATTTATGAAGCTTTTTTCTAATATTATCGCCACCTGCTCTGTGGGGACAATAATCCTAAGAAATAGCGAGTTCATGAGGGCGGATTTCTCAAAGATAAATAGTATGAACTAGAATGTGGTTTCCAATATTATCGCCACCTGCTCTGTGGGGACAATAATCCTAAGAAACTGCGAGATTCAGAAGTTCACACAGAATTTATGAGATAGCTTGATCTTGTTAGCAGCACATGAGCATTGTTATGGGAGTGTGTTGTAGAAATCAGACTCTGTAATGCTAAATTCGGTGGTCGTGCTAAGGCAACAATAGGCGGCCATGCCACTCTGTGGTCTCTGGACTATTCGTCGGTGTTGTGACCAGTAAAATTGTAAGATTTTAATGCGTATTGACTTCCTCTGGAGGATACAAAATTTTAATTTTACAGTTGCAAGATACATAATTGTTTGGTGGTTATTTGCGATTATGTATTGAGCATGAGTATGTGATAATAAGTTTATTTGCCAAATCTTCATTATGTCATTTATATTTTGTCTGTGATCTTAAAGGTATAAACTCGAATGCCAAAATTATGTAGACTGGAAATGTAAATGGATAAGATTCTCATCGCTAAAACTGGGAGTTTATACTCAATGATTCATGTCCTCCATTTCCTCGGCATAATTCCACGAAGATTGTTCGAGAATGCTTTTTGCATGTACTTGACGAGTTCTTTAAGGAATACGGTCAAGCTATTTTCTTTTAAGTAGCATGACAAGTCTTGGTTATTGACGATGAAAGATGGATATCAGTAGAATCTGTCAAGATGATTCGATTGGAATATCCTAATGGGACAGAATATTTTGAGGAATCGTTTGATCACTCAAATAGTTTCTGACTCAAGTCAACGCCTGGAGTAATAAGAAATGACTAAAAGAAGGTTTAACCGAAAAGTAGAAAACCTTCAGAATATTAGTCGTTATATTACTGTTAGAGGAAAGTAACATGATAGATGACGAATTCATACAGGCTGCATTTTTCCTAAGTCCTAGTTCATATGAACAAAAGACTAGATATGGAAATAGGAGAGCCTGAATTGTCTTCAAAATTTGTTTAAAGCGAGTGAAGATGCTTTGCAAGTTGGATTGACCTCTTTTAAAGAAGGACAATGACTTACATGACAATGCAACTTCTATGTAAGAGATCTTGATCCAGTTAGGTTTTGTTGCAGTGGGAGCTATTAATGCTCAATTATTGTTTTATGGTTGATGATTAAGACATCATAGTATTGAAACAATATACATGAAACAAGATTGAGTATTAAACAACACATCAACTTCTTAAACAATGAATGATAAAGTATTTAGGCTCTTAGTCTTAAGGCCAAGAAAATACTTAGTTATTGCTCAAACTGATCTAGACTATCAAGATTTTAACAACTTGTTAAATAGCTTGAAAGTCGAAAATGTCTTTTCGATGCACGATGAGTTAGAATCATTTGATTCATAATACTTATAGAAGTGCAACGTAGAAAGACTAGCAAGTCTCAATGGTCTACACCAATTAGGAGAGGAGCAAAGAGTTATGATCAGAAGTGGGAGTCTAATCTCCATTAACGAATCTAAGCATTCTTTCAAAGAATGGGATAGTTATGTAAGAAGGAATCAAAGTCTTTCTAAGACAAGTTTGATCAAGTGATGAGTTGTACTCATGAAAATCTTATCATTAATGGGATAAACGTTAGATACAACGAGATACACGTTAAAGAAACTACCATCATCAGTACCTTCTACAAAACACGAGTTGTGGACTAGAGCGACTCTAGTCTAGCACATCTCAAGGTGTAATGTTGTTCCAACGCATGTTGGAAAGGTATCCAAGTAATTGGAGTTATGTACTGAGGTATGTTTTAAGGTTGTCCCAAATGATGTAAGATTACTAGTTCTGTAATCTTCAAAGATAGAATTCTTGTATGAAGACCAAGAAATGAACTAAAAGCCTAACAGCGTGATAACTCTCAGTACAGAGAGAGATATCGTATTTACCACGTTACCAAAGACTAATACCATTAAAAGCTTATGCACTAATAAAATCAACTTCAACACCTAAGATTGTTAGAACCATGTCGTAGTGGGAGCGTTCCTAGGAACATAACAGGTTCATGGGTCTAAGAGTGTCGCAAGACTCGGTCTTAGATTAACTTGAACATATTCCCTTTAACTACAATGTAGAATGGTTCATTTGGATATTCATCCTAGGAAAGGTGATAGATTCCAAACTACAATCTTAAATAGACAACATGTTTTATAAGACTTTCAATACTACCTACAGGTTGTGTCAGTCAGTGGGAGCTAGTACATTTGCAAGTGTAAATATGGATCTTAAATGGCTAGACAATGACAATGGGCTATGCCCAAAGAGAAATATCATCTTCTCGCTGTTTTTGTGCCAAGATTTGTTCGATCCTATTGTCTATCAGCACTCACATAATTAGAATGTATGTATCATGATTGTCAAGACAGCTTTCTATTAATAAAAGTCTTGAAGAAATCATCTACATGGAACATCCTAATAGGTATGTAATAGAGGGCAAGAAACACATGATTGGAAGCTTATGAAGACCTTTGTGGTCTTAGGCAAGCATCTAAATCAGAGATAAGTGTTTTGTCGAGATTGTCAAATGTTTGGAATTTGACGTGTACTCTTTAAGTGTGTAGTATGCCCAAGGAAGTTGAAAGTGCATTAAATATGATATTATTGGTACTCTACGATGATGAAATCTATAAAAGTTGCAAACAACTAAGATTGGCATCTAGCGTAGGAAACTGGTTGTCTACCCAGTTTAAGATAAAGGATTTAAGAGAAACTAATTACATTCTAAGCATCTAAGTCTTTAAGATTGCTAGAAAGAATGTTGAGATTCTCTTAGGAATCCTATATCTATACATAGCTTGGAACATTTTAGCATTGGAAATTCCATGAAAAGGTTGTTACCTTTCAAGATGGAATTGTCTTGTCTCTAGACAAGTGTCGTTTGACGCTTAGTGAGAACAAGAATTATGAGACTAGTTCTGCAGATAGATGTCTCATGTATGCTATGATGTGTACTAAGTTTGATATTAGTTGTGCTTTGGCATAGCAAGTATATATCATATTAACCATGGCAAATGACTTTGATTGAGGTAATGAATATACCATAGTACTTGAGAAAGACTAATCGCTATGTTCTAGTTTACCAGTCATTCATGTAATGTCCTTAGGGTTACACTAACTAAGTCATATGACTAATCAGTGATCGAGTAAGTCATCCTCAGTTTATGTGTTTACATTAGGAGTATACTCCTAGTAGTTTTGATCGTAAGTTTGAGTATGCCTATTAGTATTTTTACGCTAGCACAGGCTAACTCAAGAGGAACACGAGATCATAAGCTAAGCAATCACATAGAGAGATGAAATTAATTAAAGATCAAGAACGCAGCAAAGACATAGTGACGCAAAAGATATTATCAGAGAACAACCAAGCAGATTTTTCACAGAAAAATACCTTTGTGGCAACATGTTTCAAACATGATGTGAAATGAATGGTAGTTCGATATATCTAGCTCCAATACCTGCTTTGTGTATAAGTGGGAGAGTTTTTGGCAGTGGGTATACTCGAAAGCATGTTTTGAGTATAAGTGGGAGATTGTTAGGGTTTAGTATACTGAAAAGCATATTTCGAGCAAATTCGCACGAATAGGAATCTTGCTTGTATACGGAAAAACTCTACAATCCACTTTTAACCCGATTCAGTATTATTCGAGCAGTTTGCACGAATAGAATCAGTATATTATTACATTGTGTTTACTTTTGCGTTTATAAGATGTTTTATAAACATTTAAATGCATAAGAAGTAAACAAAGCCTAAGTCTTTTGCTTAGTAGACTGGTTGTGGGCGTCGTCCACTTTAAGGTAACTACAGTCGGTTCTATGCAATGCTTTGCAAAAGAAAAAGAAGAATTTCACAACCTAGATAGGCTTTGGCTACCTATCGTGAAAGGTTGCAATGTCAGTCCGATTATTTCCAAGCCTTATTGAAATAAGATGACGTTGGTGTGGTATAGCACTGAATGGATCTAACAGCAAGACGTGTCATTATGCTATCTACTGAAAGACGGGGTCTTGATAAATATTTAGTTCTTAATCAATGTACGTTAGCATTGAGCATACGATATTGAGTATCTACTACTTTGACTTACCAAAGGTGTGGGTTTTTCGTCACCCAACGATCCAGGCATATTGGGTAGTGGTGATCATTATCGAGCGGTGCTAGGATTGCTATTATGTTGAATCGCGCACGAGGTGAGTCTCGTTTGATAATGTCCTCAAGAGGAGCTTGAACAACGTTTTATTATTCGGAGACTGGCCAGTTGGAGTTTTATTACTCTATGAATAATAAATAAGTGTTTCTTGCTAAGTCTACTCTTGGAGTTAATAAGATGTTAATTAATTAAGTCCATAGCATACTTTAATTAATTAATGGGCATTTATATCTTAAGCGCGGGAAATGATTAATAAACAAAATGGAAACCCAGAATACTTATAATTTCGGATTTGGATGGGGAGTTCAATATTACATCTGTAGTGGCTGCTCGTAATATTCCAATATAAGCTTGTATTAAATTGTGGGTTCAATTTAATTAGTAAAAAACTAATTGGGGGAGCCCATATCCAAAACCTTCCATAGATCTCTGACTGAGCCTAATATGAACTATTATAAATAGGAGAATAAAAGAGACAGAAAAAAATTTTAGTGTGAGAATTTTCGTCCCTCTCTCTAATTAGAAGAGGAACGATTTTTTCTACTTCTTTTCTCCTCCGTGAGTTCTTCAGCTCCTCCTCCGTGAGAAAGTTCTGTCTTTTTTATTCGAGTCCTAGTGTTTCGATAAGATCAGTCCACCCTGATGTCGGAATACAGTTCGGGACACCAGTCAAAAGATCTGTGGTCTAGTATTGAAGATCATCGTGGAGAAGGTGCGAGCAATCGACGATTCTTTGGAGAATCAATGAGGTAAATTGGCTAACTCCGTAGCAAGCATGTTTTAGGGTTTTTTTGTGCTAAAGCATGTTTGAAATTCAAGTTATGAGCATGATACATGTGATAATTACGTGAATAGATTTTGTCTGAATAATCTGCTAAATAGATCCGTATTATGTGATCCGTTAGAACGCACGCTTCCGCTACCAACCCCTACAGCGGAAGCAATTGAGAGTTAGCTACTACTATGTATGAAGACACAATAGCAATCAGAACGTTTATTGAATATGGTCTCGGTCCAATGCTCACCATCCTCCGTCTCCCGTCCACGCTTAACCTGCACATAGGGAAAACACATGCAGGGGCTGAGTACTTGATGCACTCAGTGAACTCATGCCTGAAATACATTTTATCGCTAAAGTTATGTCAGCCATCATTGAGTGAAACTCGGGTTTTACTTTAAAAGGGCCGAGAAACACTAAAATCATTCCTTAAATAAAATAGTGTCCGCGCGGACAATGTCAAGGTTATCCTCCATCATATACCATATTTGAACCATCATGTGAAACGAGAATGTGGCCACAAACTCGATCACTGGACCGGTCGACCCAAGGGACGACTCACGATCCCCATCAGTGCACTAGCCTAAGTAGGGCTTAGACCCTAGTTAGACCCGAATTTGTTAACCATCAAAGTCTAGTAGAACATTATTCTAGTAGACAATCAGATAGGCAATTCAAAACATAAAATATGGCATGACATAACATTTAAACCACCCTTATCTCACCATATACATATTATTTCAAATAAAGAGTTTCGGTAATAAAGCCCACCTCAAAAGCTTAGAATTCCCTTAAACAGCTTCTCGTTCCGACTTTAGCGGGCTTGCGAACCACCTTTTCGAAAAAATGTATAAAGTACACATCAATCTCGGTAACGAAGACATTTAGAATGCATGCACTCTAATTAAAGTCTTTTATTTCGTTTTTCTCGGTTTTTAGTGCATTTTTTATTATTCGGCGGCCGCCCAAGGCGTCACGTGCGACGTCGGTCGGCCGCTTACGCCCATTCTTTCCTCCGTTGGCTCCTCGTATTTTCCATGACGTCAAAATATATTTCTAAAATTAATTAAGCGCATAATTAATTTATCGCAACTATTTTCCTTCGCATTTATTTTATTCCGAACTTGGGATGAAATTATTCATAATTTCAAAATATCTCGAAATTAACTAAGAAATTCTCACCAACTAAATTATCGGCCCGAAGATTAATCTATTCGACCCAAGGTAATTGTTATCCTAGCCCACCTTATTTCCCCAATTAAAACAAGAGTCCAACTAATAAAAGAAGACCAAAATTTAACTAAACCTCCAATTAAATTAAAAAGGCCCATAACAAAAGCCCTACAACATAAAAAAAGAAAGCCCCAATCTTATCATCCTCTCATCTCTATCTCCTTCTTTCTCACCCTCACTACCGATTCACTCTGTCCCCCTACTGCTCTCTCTCTGTCTTGACGGAAGATCCGAGCCCTCCATCCCGTCGCCTTCTCCGACTCCGCCAGCCGCCGTGGCTGTCAGTAGCGGGCCGTCGTCCCCTCGGCTGTTCCTCGGCGGGGAGGGACATGCCGCGGCCGTTGCCGGCTTCCTCCAATCCGCCGCCGAGACTGCTGCCATCATACTCCATCGCCGCTGCTTGTTCGCCGGTTTCCTCTAATTCGCCGCCAGCCAGCCGGCGCCCCTGTCGCAGTGGGTCCAGCCGCCGGAGTAGTCGACCCCTGCTGTCGCCGCCCCCCCGAACAGACACCGCGCAGCCCCGAACAAATCCGAACAGCCCCGAAACGTCCCGAAAGCTAAGTTCTCGTACTCAAATTATGTTCTTTTCGTATTCGGTTTTTATTTTACCAAGGGAAAGTTCAATTGGAATTGTTTGATCCATTGTTGATTGGTGTATGATGTATACTATGCTAAAAACATGAGTTGCAAATTGGGAAAGGATTTATACCTTCATTGCTATGAACTTGGTCGAGGAATTTTATAGGGCCGAGAGGAATGGCTCCTTAAACTAGGCGGTTTGAATCTGTCAACAAATTGAGAAATTGTTTTGAATGAGAATAGAATTGATTTGTTTGAGCTATGATTTGGTGAAAAGAATTTACCTTGGCTTGGTTGTGATTGAAACAAAATGGCAACAATTTCTTCCACTCTCTCAAACTCGGCTCTCTCTCGGTTCTCACTCTCTCTCACCTTTTTTTTGGCTTGAAATGTTGAAGATAAATGAACATAAGTTTTAATTTTGGGTGACTCTTGATTTTGTAGAGTTAATTGAGGGAGATGGAAGGTGAAGAAGTTGGGAACATGGAGAGTCTCCATGGGGTGTATCGGCCGAGAAGGAGGGAAGAAAGAAGAAGAAAAGGTGTTGGGCTTGTTCCCACATTTTTGGAATGATTTGGCTCCCACACTTTAATTAAATTTATTTTGGGCTCATTTAGTTGTAAAGCCCACATTTGTATAATTCTTTATTGGTTAGACTTTTTTTTTATTGTTATGGCCCAAAGCCATTTTTACTTATAAGAATGTTGGACTCAATTTTTTATTTGAGAAGCCCAAGTGTATAAATACTTTACGTTCTCGCATTCTTTTCTATTAATTTAAAATTCACGGAAGCTTTAATTAATTTCGTTATCTCATCTCCAACAAAGTTTAAAATCACCCAACGCAACAATTTATATTTGGTGTTGTTCCAAATATAAATTCCTCAACCGTTCCTCAATTTATGCGCGCCAAGCACTATAAAATCCATCTCAAACATCTCATTCATTATACCAAGTATAGCAATATCGACATCATTACTTCAACGAGACTTTCAAACACGTCTCCTAAAATTCCACAATTAAATAAAAAGGACGTCCCATTTAACAACAAACACATAATACTGTACTGCATTCCAAAGAAAATTAACGAGAAGGGTAGCATCCGAAATAATTTTATTAATTATTTCATGACATATATTAAATTAGTACTTAAAAAGTACGGGCGTTACACTACATGTTCTTGGATGTGTTGCTCTTTCTTTCAATATGGGATAAAACTCCTTATTTATAACTACATGATACATCTCCATCATCTTTGTTTATATTAGTTTACATCTTAACTATCTTTTATTATTATAACTTAACAACAAATATAATTACATAAAGTATTATTCTTTAATTCTTTACCATTATCGATTTGTTTGTGTATAAGTTTATGTGTATATTAAGTAATAAATATCATTATAATTTATACACATTAAGAGAATAATGATTATACAAATTGTATTGATCTAGTGATAACTATAATATGAATAATTATTTATGTATATACAAATCATATTACTCAATAATTGTTTATTCTTATCTATCAAGAATATATTCACAAATAATAATTTTATTTATATACATTATACTACATCTATTAGAATAACAACTATTATACAAAATTATACAATTAGTCTTCTACTAATACATAAACTATATTATACCACTAAACAAATCATTCTTTAGTTATCTATTTTTATCATTATTACACCAATTATATTAATTGTTATTTTTTTCACATTTTAATCAATATATTGAGAAAAATGAACAACATACTTACATTTAAATCCAATTATTTGAACACGTCCACATTCTATAAATATACAAATTATTAGCAACATGCAACATTCAAATTTAATAAACTATTCTAGTTGATGCTATTATTATCTATAAATTTGTCTTAGAAAAAGAATCATAACAAAAATAAAGATAAAGTTAGTGAATAATAAAATTTAGTAAAAAATAAAGAAAAGTAGAAAATAATAAAAGTTTTGTATCCCACATTGGAAAAAGAAGAATGAATGATCTAAACATGTAGTTATAAAAGAAAATACTTCAACGTATTTTGTCCCACATTGAAAGTGAAAAAAAAATATTCCAGGATGTCTCTATAAAAGAGAAACAACCAAGAATGGTTTCTTAGAATTCTTAAAAGTGAGCACAATTAAATCCAATTATTATTATTATTTGAACACATCCACATTCTATAAATATAGAAATTATGAGCTACATGCAAAATTCAAATTTAATTGAACTATTTTATTTGATTCTATTATTATCTATAAATTTGTCTTAGAAAATGAATCATAACAAAAATAAAGATAAAGTTAGTGAATAATAAAATGTAGTAAAAAATAAAGAAAAGTATAAAACAAATGTATCCCACATTAGAAAAAGATGAATGAATGATTTAAACATGTACTTATAAGAGAAAACAATTCAACATATTTTGTCCCACATCGAAAGTGAAACACAAAATATTCAAGGATGTCTTTATAAAAGAGAAACAACCAAGAATGGTTTCTTAGCCCAACAAATAAATATGGACTATTATGAAATTATTGCATTTATTTATTTGTGAAAATTGATTTTATAAATAATAATTTTTTTAAAAAATTTTATTGAACCGGCGGTTCGAACCGGTGAACCGCCGGTTACGGTTCGTGATATTTTCAAACCTGAACCGCCCGCCGCCGCCGGTTCCGGTTCATGAACCGGCGGTCCAGTTCGGTTTGTGCATGCCTAGCACTGCCCATCAAAATCTGAAATTACAAGTATTCCGGGTTTCCATTGATTTGTCGTTCATTTCCCATGCTTAAGATAGAAACGTCGATTAATTAATTAATGTCTGCTATGAACTTAATTAATTAACATATTATTAACTCCAAGAGTGAACTTAGCAAGAAACACTTATTTATTATTCATAGAGTAATCAAACTCCAACTAGCTAGGTTTCGAATAATAAAACCTTGTTTCGAGCTCCTCTTGTGGACGTTATCATACAAGACTCACCTCGCGCACGATTTAATATAATAGCAATCCTAACACCGCTAGATATTAATCACCACTACCCAATATACCAGGATTCTTGGCTTGCGAAAAACCCGCACCATGTGGTAAGTCAAAGTAGTGCATAATCAATACCGTATGCTCAATGCTAACATACATTGATTAAGAAATTAATTATCAAGACCTCGTCTTTCAGTAGATAGCATAAAGACTCGTCTTGCTGTTAGATCCAATTCAGTGCTATACCACACCAATGTCATCTTATTTCAGCAAGGCTTAGGAAATTTGCGGACTGACATTGCAACCTTTCACGATAGGTAGTCTAGGTCTATCTAGGTTGTGAAATTCTTATTTTTCTTTGTTTAGAACTGACCGTGTTACCTTAAAGTGGACGACGCCCACAACCGATGTACTAAAACAAAGACTTAGACTTTGTTACGTTGCTTATACATTTAAATATGCAATAAACATTCATTAAATGTAAAACATAACAACATTATGACAAAAATAATCTGTTGCATCCATTGGAAATAAAATATAGGGTTTTATAGTATTCAATCACTCGAAAGGTGATTTCTAGTATAAAAACTCTAACAGGGGGTGGTCGCCTCCTCCCGACCGTTCGGTGAGTCTAAACTTTCCCTTGAATCGAGCCAAAGACAGGGTTCTTAACATAGGGTTTAATCCTCAACAAGAACATATGTTTCCATTCTTTACTTTTTTATTTTACCAATTCATATTTCTTCTTATTATCAAAATAATACATTTAAATAATTTATGAAATCTAAACTTTTATTAATTTGCATATATTATGTTGTATTTAATCATTAGTTAAAATAATTTTTAATCTTGTGTTAATGTTTTTTTGTCCTAAAGTACTTATGATTTGTGATCCATGCATCTTATTCTCAATGTAACA
The DNA here is from genome assembly GCF_004379255.2 of Salvia splendens. NCBI lineage: Eukaryota > Viridiplantae > Streptophyta > Magnoliopsida > Lamiales > Lamiaceae > Salvia > Salvia splendens. The sequence continues at coordinate 28,507,959 of NC_056036.1, forward strand.
AAATAAAGATTTCAGATATTTTTGAAATCTAAATATTTACTACTCTACTTATATCACTTTTGTATATAATATTTACAATGGTTTTGAATGTATATAATAATTACAATAGTTTTATATTTTAAAATGAATAATACATATTTGCACGCTATAGTACATGTTTATATTTCATTAACGAAGCTAGTGCTACTTAAATATTAATATAATATTATTTATTTTATTATTAAAAATAAAATATAATATTAAATATAAAATTTATTAATATTTAATATTTAAATTCCACCCCGCCATTTCCGAGTTCTGGATCCACCACTGTCTGGATCACTCGGACACTACACCAGCTTCAATTTTATTTTATGAGGAATGTATTTGTATACATGTAGTAAAAAAATTTACAGTTGGGTACTATTTAATTAAAATTTAGATTAAAATTAAATTAATGTAGGGTTGGATATTATTTAGGTTTAAAATGAAAATAAAATAAATGACCTAAAATGATGATTTATAAACTCTCATTAAGATTACTATTATCTTCATCTTCAAAAGAACTTATGTGGACATCTTGTACGACTCAATCGGAGTCCGTAAACAAAGTTGTTGCCTTTTCACAAAACATGTCGGTCATCGAGCAAAACAAGCAGACCGCAGTTAATGTTCGCGAACCAAGTGGTCTACTGACTTGCACCATCGAGAACAAAAGCCTCCTAGCATCCCGCTGAGCTGGTCTAACCAACCCAGGGGTGATCTGACTTTCTCAACGACCCCTAAAGAGTTTTTTTTTGGATATTTCCGTCCCTTTAAAACCAATCTCTTCCCACTACATAAATACTTAACAAAATTCAAATTTTATCATATTTCAATCTTCTTCACATTATAAATTGACCCCTTTGGCTCATTTTTGTGATCTAAGCTACAAAATTATCATGCACGTCATCTTGGAAAGTCCACCTCTCTTTGTAGAGCCAGAGATAGATATAAATATGTTGGGATCCACTCACAGAAGATTGAAGTCGTTCTATATCTCATCCATTAGAAGATTCATCCACTTTAGTATTTTTGTTTAGAATTTTTTCTCAAAGAATGGATTGCATAACAAAAATTGTGCATTTAAATTAACTGACAAATTAGAATCTATCTAGGTGATTACGTATATTTACTCATTTTAGTGTTTATACATAGATCACATGAAATAGCACATTTAATTAACACAAAGCAAAATAAGTGAAACTAAAGGGATAATCGATATGGCTCGCACCTTCTTTATGTGTCGTGTCTGTATTCGACCTTAGCTTTGTCGACATATTCCCAGACTCATATTCTCCATTTTGGGTGGACAAATATAGAAGAAATATTAAAATTTGAGCTAGATATAGAGACAAAAAACTAAGAGAAAGAGAGCAGCGGAAAATCGGTTCTTCCTCTGCTGTAGGGGGCATCAATTTCGGAGCCTAGAATTAAGGTTTTGTTCTTCTTTAGTCTCCTTTTAATAGAGTCAAAGTGGGCTAGTGATAAGGCTCATTTCATGCATCGGTTATGGGGTTAAATTATGTGAATTCCATGGACTAACACACGTTTTTAAGCTTAGGTGCGTAGAGAATCTGCCAGGCTAAGGAAACAGATGAAAAATCAATCAGGCAGGAAATAAAGGGAAATCGAAATGAAGAATGCTGGTTCGCAACCTGACGGGAGATGGAGGAAGCAATGGCAGAAGTAGCAGCGAAGCAAAGCATCTTTTAAAGGATTTCTAGGAGGGGGAAAATTGACAAATCAGCAAAGAAGATACACTAGAAATCCGAGCCTCAGCTATAGATAGAGACACAACATGAAGAGAGGCATCATTCATCAATCATTCTAGCTTTTGCTCGTAGCTCACTTCACACACGTTCTGTCACAACCGCCCTTTCTAGGGTCAATAAATGTGGTAGGTCGCGACCAAAGGGACTTTATGAAAGGAAAATTTTCTAGGGTTTCAATAAAGAGTTTGACCAAAATATTTAATATTCAATAACGAGGGAAAATCAGAGTAAACTCTTAACATTTGAATCTGAAGTCAACAATTATCAAAACTAGTAGTCCAAGAATGGAAGAGGGTTCAGTAACATAATTGAGGAAGAAACAGTCATAATTCAGCGGAAGCATTCAAGAGCACGAGTGATGCCATGTATGAAGACACGACGCCCCTCGGAGTTCAAAATAAATCCAACGAGACTTCAATTTAAGCTCAACACCACCCAGCTCGTCATCGCTCAACCTGCACATAGGGAAAACACATGCAGGGCTGAGTACTATAAAATACTCAGTGGACTTATGCCGAAAACAAGTTATTAAAAATATTTATATCTTATCATGCCATTGTTAGGTAACCATCGGGGTTTTAGCTTTTGAAAGGCCCGTGGCACCAAAATATTCCATTGTTCAAAAATCACGACTGCGCAGTCATTTTCCCATAGACGTCAACCATATCTGCTCATACATGACTTGGAATGTGGCCACAAACCAAGTCACTAGACCGGCCAACCCGTACGCTGGCACACGGTCTACCATAGGTGTACACTAATCCAAGTAGGGTTTGCGGCCCTACAAGGACCCGAATTCGATTTAAATAATAATGGCAAGGCCATTTCAGATAGGCGCGTTAAAACCAAAATTTTGGCATGATAACATGTTCACATTTCATTCCCATCGATAAAATAGTTAGGACATTGTCCTTATTTAAAAGAAAGCCCACCTTGAGTGCTTAATCCGAAATTATTTTCTTTCCCTTGCGATCACGATTCCCTTGCGAGATATCACCTTTAGAATTTACATAACACATAAATCAACACACTTTCAAATTAAATTAATAAGATGCATGCATCCTATGTCTCCAATTATTTTGCGAAAAGATAAAATGAACCACGAGGATGTAATTAGCTCGATTCTATTCACCAACAATTTGTCCAACAACAGAAACAGAAACAGAAACAGAAACTTCCAAGCCAAGCCCAAAGACTTAAATAGGTACGGCCACTTCCAAAAATTTAAAAGAACTAGCCTGAACTTTAATTAAACAATCCACATCCCTTTTACAAAACAAAAAAAGAATTTAATAAAGAATAAAAAGTATACTCCCATTCCCAACACAGTACACTTCCATTTTAAATCAAACATTAACCAAGAATTAAAATATTCCCATTCCAACAAAAGCTGCCGGCCCTCTCTCTCGTTCAATTTCGTTCAAAGTTCTTCCAAGAATACGCCCAAATTTCTCAAATTTGAAACACTCAAATTGGAGATTTCAAAAGCACACACACCAATTGGATATGAGAGCAACGGATGAAGGGCTTCTTCACTCGAGTTTGGTTCTGATTGCTAACGGAGAGGTTCAGTAAGTTGGTTAAAAAGGAACTTGAGAAAGAGAGAAGGCAAGTTCTTGCAATTACCTTTGTTCAACAGAAAGCTAGAAGGGTAGACGGGTTGAATTCTCTTCATCGGCTCATCTTCTTCTCTCTAGCCTTCTCTGAGACTTGTTTGTTAGGTTGAAGAAAGTGAAGCATGTTGTATATAGGAGGGAGGCGGACTGAAATTTGGAGTAGGGCTTAGAGTAACTGCCTTGCAGTGAGGGTGAGTAATTTGGGTTATTGATTTCCAATCGATTCGGAATTTAAGGATGATTGGTGCTTCATTTTTGGAGAAATTAGAAGATTATTGAAGAGTGGAGGAAAAACCTTGTGAAGTTTATTATTGTGTATATTTGATTTCATAATTTAATTTGAGATTTAATTGCTAATTTTATTTGGTAAAAATTAATTTGCAAATTGGGAGGAATAAACACGGTAGAGAGAGAGAGGAGATCTGTGCCGAGATCCTTTATTTTCTTGGAACCCTTTTTTTTTATTTAAATTGTGTAGCCCACAATTTATTTTTCCACAAGATTGCACTTGTTTTATTTATTTAATCTATTGTACTCACACGGAATTGGGTCCAAAAATATTCCTCACGGAAAGGATTTATTTAAAACCAACTGTGATTTCATTATTACCATTTCGAGCTCATAATTCAAGTTATCAAATATTCAAAAAAATAAAAAAAATTCACCCATCATCAATTATTCAAATAGCCATGTCACATCATCAACAAAGTTGACTCGGTCAACGCACAGTCAAAACTTCAACTCAAAACTAGGTCACAACAATATCAAATAACTAAAATTACTCGCCAATTAATCCACAGATTTCACGACATTAAAAGCATTAAATGCAAAAATTTAGGGTTCGTGAATTAGGGTTCAAAAATAGGGCGTTACACGTTCTCTGTGCGCACTTAGCATATACGGGGTAAAAATTCTGGGAATTCGTGGCAGTCTAGTTTAGTTCTGTGGTGTAACACCGTCCTTGCGAATGGCGAAGATACAACTATTTACTTTCTGTCGTTTTGAGCCGAGACTTCATCGTTTTGGAAGCTCAACGTTTAATATTTTCGTGTTGAACCTTAATTTCGTGGCTATGGAATGTTTCTGTTTTCTGTTCAGCTTTTTCTGACGTTTGATTGTTGGTTTGTACTGTTTTGGATGTTTTTCGCAAATTGATGTTTGATTTGGAGTTGAGATCGGGTTGATCAGAGTTGATTTATTGTTGAATCGGTTGAATCTAAATTGAGGAGTATGGATCTGACATATCGGAGTTGGTTTTTATCGATCTAAGTTGAATTGAAGTTTGGAGTTGTGGATCTGAGACGTGATATTCTGAATTTGCATGGTTATGGATGCTTACTATTGTTTTCTTATTTTGCTCGGCCTAGCAGTTTTGTTCTAGTAGTTTTGTGCTTAATTGTAATCTTAGAAGTCGGATATGAGATTGCTCTGTTTTCTTATATTTGATGTTTTGTTTTCGTTTATGTATGCTTGGGTCGTTGATGAAGATGAAGTTAGAAGTCTAATTTGCCATTGGTCGTTGTTTACTTTTTGCAGCTTTTCTGTCATCGTAGCTTGAAAGGAAAAAATGGTCCCCACTGCATGTTTATATATTGTTTACCTATTTTCAGAAACCAGTTTGCTTGACCAAGTTGTTTAGTTGTCTCATTCCTTTAGTTAACTTCATTTCCGTCAATCATGTATGCGTACGTACTCTTACATGTTTCCTAGGTCTAATAGATAGATTAGTCACATTTCAATTCCCCTGAGTCTAGTAGTTAAACAAGTCTTAACCCATGAGTTGCGTGGCAGCAGCCAATGATGGGGTTTGGTGCCCATTGCACAGTGGAAGACTTGTACAAAACAAATAAATCAGACATGGATCTATTTGACCGATTATGCGATTAATCAATTCACATGTTAAACAAATAAGTGCATGCTAGAACGCAAATAATTCATGCTCAAAGAAAGTAAATCCTAAAACATGAATTCTATGGTTTAGAGTTACCGATTTGATTATTCAAAGAATCGTCGATTTCTTGCGCCTTCTCCACGTGATGATCTTCAATACTAGACCACGGATCTTCTAACTAGTTCCCGAACTGTATCTCGATATCAGGGTGGGCTGATCTTATGAATATACTAGAACTCGAATAAAGAAGACAGAACTTTCTCACGGAAGAGAGCTGAAAAACTCACGGAGGAGAAAAACAATAAAAAAATCATCCCCTACTCTTTTTAGGAGTGGATGAAATTTTTCATCAAAATTTCAGTATTTTCTGTCTCATTTATTCTCCTATTTATATTAAGTTCATATTGGGCCCAGTCAGGGAGGAAGGTGTTGGATATGGGCTCACCCCAATTAGCTTTTTACTAATTAAATTGAACCCACAATTTAATACAAGCTTATATTGGAATATTACGAGCAGCCACTATAGAAGTAATATTGACCTCCCCATCCAAATCCGAAAGTATAAGTAAACCGGGTTTCCGTTATGTTTATTATTTATTTCCCGCGCTTAAGATATAAATGTCTATTAATTAATTAAAGTCTGCTATGGACTTAATTAATTAATATCTTATTAATTCCAAGAGTGGACTTAGCAAGAAACACTTATTTATTATTCATTGAATAATTAAATTCCAACTGGCCAGTTTTCCGAATAACAAAACCTTGTTCGAGCTCCTTTTGAGGACATTATCAAACGAGACTCACCTCGCGTACGATTCAACATAACAACAATCCTAGCACCGCTAGATATTAATCACCACTACCCAATATATCAGGATTATTGGGTTGCAAAAAACCCGCACCATTTGGTAAGTCAAAGTAGTGCATAACCAACACCGTATGCTCAATGCAAATGTATGTAGATTGAGAAATAGTTATTTATCAAGACCAAGTCTTTCAGTAGATAGCATAAAGACATGTTTTGATGTTAGATTCGTTTACTGCTATACCACACCAACGTCATCTTATATCAGTAAGGCTTTGAAATATGCGGACTGACATTGCAACCTTTCACGATAGGTAGCCAAGCCTATCTACGTTGTGAAATTCTTCTTTCTCTTTTGCAAATCATTGCGTAGAACTGACCGTGTTACCTTAAAGTGGACGTCGCCCACAACCGGTCTACTAAGCAAAGGACTTAGGATTTGTTTACTTCTTATACATTTAAATGTTTATAAAACATCTTATAAATGCACAAGCAAACACAATGTAATAATAATACTGATTCTATTCGTGCGAAACTGCTCTAATAATACTGAATCGGCTAAAAAGTGGATTGTAGAGTTTTTGCATACAAAAGCAAGATTCTATTCTCGCGAACTTGCTCGAAACATGCTTTTCAGTATACCAACCCTAACAGCCAACCCCTTCCAAATCCTTTGGACACTTGCAAATCACTTCCATCTCTGTGGGATCGATACTTACGACCCTATACTAGGCAATAGTAAATGGGTTAAGGTTTTGATAGTGATTGAGAGTATCCAAACGACATAGTCAGATAGTTTAGGAATTTCCTAGGCCTAGCAGTTGAGTGAATCCTCTGGAGTCAAGACAAATGTCTTATCAGTGATGCCACACTATTATGGGCGGCCGATTGAGTGTCCGTATGAGTTTCTACATGAATTTTGCAGAGAAGGAATGGAGGCATTTGTAGTGGACGACATTTCACTACTAATGCCTAACTCTCTCCAGTAGACAGGTAAAAAGGGTTGACTGCGCACTCATGGGAAGTCAGCTTGATCAAGCGACAAAGACTTAATCAATTAAACTGATCAAGTGACATCCTAAGAGAGCCTGGTCAATGTCTTAAGTAGCTAGTGTAAATAGTTTTTATATTAAGTTTATTTTCTTATTAAAAATCGAAAGAAAGGAAGGGAACTGATCAAGTAGAGCTAATTAAGTTTTCATCAAGAATTAATTATCCACTTGATCAAAGAAATTTGAAATTAAATAATGGTACAGTGATTGAGTTGAGCAGGGCAGGTGATGAAAGGACGTGTGCAGTCACTGAAAGAGTGTCAGGAAGCACCAACAATCACAATGGGAGGACACCTTGGAGAGAGGGACGAAGCGTATCAGAGAAGCTAAGCAAGCTGGCATTCTGAAAAGGCGCACCCATACGGAAGGAGTTGCAGGATTCTGAACAGCCGTAAGGATCTCAACAGTCGCGATATCATTATAAAAGGCAGATTTCAGATCAGTAGACCACTTTTACCCAAGCCGCCTACAATTCATTCCTTTTGCTCTCTTCAAAAAAATTCTACCAGAGTTAAAAATTTTTCCGAAACATCATCGCCTTCGTCAAGACATCCCCACATTACCAGTAATAATGATTCTTGAACAAATCCCAACTTCATCTTCGTCCTCCAGTTTCCATGCCGCGAGTGATAAACAAGAAATCTCCCCTCAGGCCCAAATCGAAAACCCTAGCCCACCTACACCGACCACCGCTCCATTACCCGAGGTGGACGAAGAAGCTCAATGGCGTTTGACCAAAGTCCTTCGGAGTATGCCGTCCGATTTAGATCCCGCGACTGCTTCCGCAATCTTAAAGGACTGACTGGGAATTTCCCGGTCAAAAGATCGAGCCACGACCTCCACACCGCTAAATCTTCCATCTCCCCAAACACAAGCCCCCTGTCGCACTCCTGAACCTACGCATTTCGTTCCCTTGGTACCTTACAGAGGGGACGATTCTGAAGAAGAAGGAGCGGCGCAGCACACTAGCGCCCCGGCCGAAGAAGCGCCAACTGTACCGCCACCGCATACAGAAGAAACGGCTGCTCCCAACATTCCGACACCACCCAGCGGCGGAAGCTCCAACTCACCCACTCTTCTCGAGCCAACACGACCAATTGAGGTTGTGAACATCGAATACGATTCCACGGAGGACCTTCCACCTCCCCCTCGCGAAATATTTCAACAATGGGAGGCGGAATGGACCTTCATTCCTCAAGCAGAGGATGAGTCGGTTCCGGAGCAGGAGGAGGAACTGCTACACCGCCTGGCGTGCAGTATGGAAGCCAACAGGCTGGTGAGGGCAGTGGAGGCCCGAGTGGCAAACATGCAGAGGGCAGAGGAAGGACAGAAGGAAAGGCTCCGTGTGGCGCGGCAGTTGTTGAATGAGCCGGACAAACCAGAAAACCAAGAAGCCGTTGGGGCGATAAACAAGGAGGCCTGAGCGGCCGAAAACGAAAGGAAGGCTGTTGAGGACAGCCACCAACAAGCTAAGAAGAAAAGGAAGGGGAAGGAAATTGTTACTCATCCCCCGAAGAGGATGCGCCACCCCGTCACTCAGGACATTACATTGTTATTGCTGACCAGCGTACCCCTTCAAAAGAAGGAGGTGGGGGCAGTGACGCAGAGGATAGGGAGCTCCGGTTGGCCCGAACATCCCGCAGTCAACAGGGAAGACTTGCATCGCCCTCCGTTGCGGAATATACCAAACAAACTGTGGTGCTGACCACGGACCTCCTCCGGCAGATGCTGGTATTTGAAGATCCCAAGTGGAATAAAGAGGTCTAACAGAGGGTAACGGACACAAAGAAGCTCAAGGCAGGCAAGAGACTTCACCAGCCCTCCCTGGAGGCTATCCGGGTTGAGGAGAAATTTACTCAGTATATTACTGGGATTGGTTTTGAATGGCTGCTAGAGATCGAGGATACCTTCGTGCCCACAGACCTGGCCAAAGAGTTATTCACTTCTTTCCGGTTTACCGGGAGTACGCACTTGGAGGCCAAGAGTATTTCTTTCCGGGTGTTCAGGCGCAAACAGAAGATGACCCTGAACGAGTTCTCCGTGCGAATGGGGCAGCATACAGAAGCCCAGGTTGCTAGTGGAGAATGGTTCGGGCACGACATTGGCCTTTCTCAGCGAAAGTCGGACTTTGATCAGCAGGCTGTCTGGCAAGCCTTGTGCAATGGACGTGCCCCCGAGTTTAAAGCTTTTGAGTCCAGAACACGTTGTCACCACAACACGTTGTCAATCATCACTCTGGTCGAGCTCTATTTTATGTGGTGCATGAAGGAGCAAAGGAGGGTGCACCTAGGCTACTGGATTGCTTACTCGATTAGTCAGATTGCCAGTCGCCCTGCTCGCCACCTTAACGTTTGCCACCTTCTCGGAGCCTACCTCAGGCGGAATTGGACCCTAGAATTCCAGGAGGATATGGAGCTTCCTCGTCGCTGTCCAAAATCAGAATTGTTTAACACTGGTTTCTTTGTAAGATTTCATGTGCTTGAAAGGCTGCGCGACGGGAGACTCTGCTTTATCTCAAAGGTTCAGCAGGGCGAGCGGCAAGAGATCGGCAGGCGGAGATAGAGGAGGCCGGACGCGGGAGAAGGAGGATAACGACGGACCAACCGGTAAGCCCCGACAGGCAACCAAGGCAGAGGTTGGAGCTAACAACCGTAGCAGAACCAGAGGAGGTTGCACGCGCTATCAACGAATGGAGGCTCCGCGTGGAGCAGATGCTAACGCAGCTGGTGGAGAATTCGAATGCCCAGCTGGTCGCTCAATCACGGGTCTTGCAAGCTATTCGCCAATTGACCCTCGCTATGCAACCACCACCCTCTACAAGCTCTCCTCCACCTGGGCGCCCGATGTCCTCCAGGCCACCTTCAGCGTCTCCGAGTCAACCCCCCAGGAAACTTTGAAGTACCCCCCAAATCTCCGCTCGTTTTATGTTTACAAACAAATTTTAGTTTATTTTTTGGTCTGTATATACTCATGCTCTTTTGTTCTCTTACACTTAGACCTGGTTTGGGAAGTATGCATGATATTTTTGCTATCTCTGTTTGTCTGCGTTTACCTATTTAAGTTCTGTTTTGATTAGCATGTTGTGATTGTGGCACTATCTCACACTTAGCCCAATGTCTGGTCTAAGTGTGAGAAGTTTTTCTTGTTTGTTAATGTGCCGTTGCCTGTGCCTAACCCTTTTTTCCACTGCATCCAGTCCCTCGAGGACGAGTTCATATGCAGTGGGGAGGGGGGACGGGTTAGTTACAGAAGAATCATACATACTAAAGTTTTTGAGAAAAATACAAGATTTTAGAAAAAATAGGCAATATGCATGAAATTGGATAAGTGGAAGACTTGATTACTTTTTGGGAGAGTTAGAAAAAGGATTCAGTATGCTCACATGTAAAACTTGATTGCAAAAATTTGATCAATTTGAACGACGCAAGTATGATGGAAACGCTCAATTTTTAAACCAACTGTGAAGCCTCTCTATCTGTGAGTTATAAGACAAAAGTAGAACACTTTCTACTATTTTTACAAAAGAAAAATATACAAGAGGCTGAATTTTAATATTGAGATGAAAATTGCACAAGTAGTAAGGACTAAAGGCACTAGGACTTAGCCTTTTGAGCCGTTTTCTTCCTTCGTTCCACAACCCCGCCTCATTAATCAAGGCACCCCTTAGTTAACCACTTTGACCCCAAACACCCTTACCCATTCTTTGAAGCCTTAAGACCAAATTCAAAGTTTCATATCACATGAGGAAGAGGGTCAAAGAGATGAGGTTTGTCAAGGGAAACAAAAGGGGATAGCAATAGTATGGTCGAAATAAAGGGTAGCCGGGTTGATCAAGTTAGAAAATCGGGTTGATCATAAAAAAAATGATGATGAAAAGGTTTGAGAAAAAGAAAGGACAGGAAATAGTTGTAACCTGACCCAGAAAATCATAAGTAAAAAATAGCAAGACGAAAGTTATAAGGCTAAAGGTCTAAATTTGACCGAGAAGGAGCATCAAGAAGAGGAAGAAATAAATATCCCAAATCTGATCCAGTGATTTTTAGTCAATTCTTTGGCTTTTTGACTCATGTGATTTTTCTTTTTAAATTTAAAATTTTAATTTTGAACTTAGAACCTCTAGGACCCTACCCTAATATGTTACTACCCTTGAGCCCCGTTACAACCCAAAACAAAGACCTTAAGGAACTATCTTGTGCAGTCCAATTCAAAGTATTAAATTTGTGGCAACACCGAGTGAACAATTCTAACATCTCTGGTGAGAAATGAGTGACTGAGTGAATCCAACAGTGGTTTTCAAATTGAGCAATCTTGACAAGCTGACACTTTGATCAAGCAAAAGCGAAATAGAATGAACATAAGCTACTGACAAATGGATTGACCTCGACCTCGGGTATGATTGTCGGAAAATTATTCGGTCTAATGCATACATGTGAATACGTTTTTTTTATTTTTAAGTCTTGTTTTTCTTTTCGTACTTGTGAAATAAGTAAACCATGCCTGAAATTTGCCTTATCTTTTTGTTTTCTTTTTCTTTATACTTGAGGACAAGTATGTTTTAAGTGTGAGCAGTTTGATAAGGCTCATTTCATGCATCGATTTAAGGGTAAAATGTATGCTACTTGATCGGTTTATCGCGCAAAATAAGTGTTAAAATGTGCAGAAATGCCACTTGACCAAGGCAGCAAGGCCGAACTGATCAAGCAAGTACAAAAGGCGAAAGATGACCAAGAGTCGGGGGAGTTGATCAAGGGGGAGTAATCAAGCAGTTAAGAAGGGGACCACTGGCTTCTGGAAGAAGGCACGAGAGGGAATGAGCTGGAATTGGCGCACGATTCTGTTAGCAAGGACGACGTTCTAGAAGGGGACACGTGTTGGAATATGAGACGCAAGGACGGAGCTGAGTCACGAATCTGTTACCAAAAAGCGTCGTCATTCTAGAAGAAGCAAAGAAGCAATCAATGAGTCGCTTACTCTCAGAATGAGCGAATATTCCCTGACAAGATCGTTATCCAGCTGGGGGTCTAATCGAGCTTATAAATAGATGATGTGCCACCACAAGAAAGAGGAGAGACTTTACTTTCAGTCTAGTTTAGCTTAGCTTAGTTAACTAGTGTAGTTCAGCTCCCTAGCTTAGTTTAGATCAGTTCTCTAGTTTAGTTTAGATAGCTTAGTTAAAAGTGCGACCGAAGGGAGCGCTGCAGAATACTCATTTCTGTCTGCGTTATCTTATGTTTCCCGCTGAGATTCTTCTCAGTTTTTACCGCTTTCTTAGTTTCCGAAGTGTTAGCTTAGTTTAATTTCACGCTGTACTTAGTTTTTAGTTTAATCGAAGTTATTTTTCATTTACATCCTCGCATTTACTTTTCCGCTGTTACCTGCAATTCACTTGACCCAGTAGTTAAAGTTCCATTGATCAAGCTAGCTAGTTTAATTCTGCCTAGATTAAAAACAGTAGTTAAAAACTCCCAAGTTAAACCATGGCAGCAGCCAACTCCTCCTGTTCACTACTCACACACTCGACACACCAACTTCTCTGTGGGATCGACCCCGAACTTGCCGCTTTACTATTAAAGTTGTGCAAATTGGGAGTTATAAATATTTTCTTGCGTGAGCCGGTTTGAGGATTGATTTGATTAAGTGGCAACGACAATTTGCTAACTGATCCGACCGGTTCGGTTATCTTCCGTATAACTTGATCCAATTCCAATCCGTCGATCTCGAGCACACCAGAACACCACAGGCAGAAAGAGGCCACGTGGGAGTTGGAAAATAAGATGAAGGAGCGTTACCCCGAGCTATTCGAGTAAATCAGCGCAAATTTCAGGATGAAATTTCATTTAAGGAGGGTGGAATGTGACATCCCGAAATTTCGTTCCTTTCTTTCGAGATAAATCAGATTTATTAGCTTAATTAATTTGTCATTTAGAAGGTGTGTGGACGCAGAATTTCCGTTGTAATTTACGACTTTGGAATGAATTGGGTATTGTTGTTGGGAGAAACAAAGTGCAAAGAAATTTTTCAAGGATAAAAGTAAATGAGATACTTTTATTAGAGAAATGTGGTTACACCTTGAGGAAATAGAAATTCAAGATATGGAGATACAAATAGTACATGCTTACATGTGTGAAAGGGACAACACACACCTATACTACACCTTTCATCCTACCAACACTATTAAACAAGTTTTGGAAGATAGCTATTTTAGTGATGAAGCCAAAAAGTTTTAAGAGGAGAATATCTTTCCCTTTCCACACTCTCTCTCTCTAAAAATGCTCCCACAAGGCTCCAAGTTGGAAGCCACATCACACCAAAGGAATCCTGCAATGTAAACACAAATTGGGATTAAAAGTTGTCAATAAAAAGGGCTATGACCCTAAGCTTTCACCAAAGTAGTAGAGTAAATGGTACAACATAGCATCTCCTCTGCCAAAGACCAAGAAAGGACAAGGAGCATGATCTCCCAAATCTTTCCAAAAAAGGGATGAAGATAAAGAGCCAAAAGAAAGCGTGCTTAGTCATAAACCATTAGAGGAGAACTACTGCAAGGGGCACATACATCCACAAATGGCCATGAGATCATCCAATCTGGGATGCCAAAATATATACCAAATGGGCATGGGAAGCCTACTTACAAACTGGAAAATGGGCCAACCTTACAACCCCAAAATAGGAGACTTCCTCCCCAAAATTTCAGGCACAAAATGCCAAATAGTTGAGCTATATAAGAGACCACAGCCTTCGTTCCCTCCCCACTTTTCGGACACCCAAGTTTAACATTATATCTTAGGAAGAGAGCGGCAAGGGGGAGGAGCGATGAGAGGAGTTAGCAGCAAGAAAACAGCAAAGAATTTCCAACCAAGAGGTAACCCCCCTCAACACCCCATTACCCCTTGCATCATGTAGATCAATCACAACACTTAGCCAAGAACTTAGAGCTCAATAAGATGTTTACAACAATAACCTGAGCAAGTAATACATAGGCTTAGCCTCAACATCCATTCTGTCCAGAACCACAACAAAGATGCTGCTGCCATGATAGTAAAAAACATAGAGTTATGAAAACATGACTATATAAAAGAACCGTAGAGCTAACATCAAGAATCATGAAATGTAGCAAGAATAAAGAGAAGTATGCTTTAAATCTCACATCACAACAAGCTCATTCCACTGGATAAGAACCCCCAATGTTTCAAATCAATCATCAATCGAGGACTCCGAAAATTTACAGATTAATTAAAGGAGAGGGGGAAAGGGATTTAGCTTTAGGCCTTCTGGGGACGAGCGTTTGACGATGGAGAACTCTTCGGAGGGAGCCTGGGAGAGCGCATGCAGCAGCGCTGCTTGCCGGCGACGCAGAGGAGCGGCGAACGGCAAGTGACGGTGGAGCTCTGCTCGTCGAATAACCGGGGATGAGGACGGATGGAGGCGCTGCTTCCCGATACCTCAATCTAGAGATTTACAGAATTGAAGTTTGAGAGAGAGCCGGAGGAAGAAAGGCGACGCCTTCCCCCTCAATCGGTAATTCGCCGGAGAAGGGAGAAGCGAGAATTAGGGATTTTGGAGAAGAAGAGGATTGAAGCATTTGGGAGTATAAGTCTTGTACCACTTTAACTAAATTAGTTGGGCCCACTCCACTAATTCTTTTTATGACTTGGACCAAGGTAATTAAATAAGAGAATGGGCTAATCCCAATAAATTGAAAGTCTGGGCCAGAAGTGAAATAAAAGTGAATTATGAAGAATGGGCACGTATAGTTTACAATGTGGACCGAGAATGGTTTATATTTTGGACAAGGATTAAAGTTAGTGTTGGGCCACTTGAATTATCATGGACTAGAATTAATTTAAGGAATTGAGTTGGAGCTTAAGTAATTAATTCCCGAATAATTTATTTAGTTCCCGGAAGTGGGAAAATGTTGAAGTTGGAGAAGTGAATTGGCCGACCGGCGTCGCCCCGCGACGCCATGGGTGGCCTTAAGAAGAATTCAAAGAAAGGAAATAGAAGGGATCTTCCAAGAATCCATATTTTATTAAATAAGAGCACAAATAATTGTGTTAGAGAAAATAGAATTTTTCGGAATTAGTAAATAGAATAATTAAACTCTGCAGAGCAGTGAAGCCCGAGGTAGGATTAAGAAAAATCCTATAAGTCGAGACTAAGATATAGGTGATATCCAATAGGATGTATGCATTCTTTTCTCAATAGAAATAGTTCAAGTACTAATTAACGTGCTATGCTATTTATTTTCAAAGGATAAATTATTCAAGGGCAAGTGAGGCCAGACGAGAGTTGTTATTTTGAGATAAGCTTATCAGGTGGGCTTTCTTTTAATATCCAGCACATTAGGGTGGATATAAATCAAATACTTGTGAAATTATGAAGTATCATCTTTTCTCAAAATGAAGCTGTGATTATTTTCAAATTGTTGTCATGCCATGAAATTTTTATTTTTGAGGCCTATATGTTGGGGCTATATGCCAAGGGTTTTGGCGACACCCAAGCTATGTAGCAAATTCGGTTCCCAACAGGACCGCAAATCCTATTCAGAATATTGTGCACAAGGGCCGTGAGCCATCCAAGAGGGTTAGCCGGCTATGGTGTCCCTGAAGGTGGCCACCTTCTCGGTACGCAACTTACAAATATGGTATGAAGTTGAAGAACTTAGTCTGCAGACGAACTTTTAAGATCACAAAAGAATTTAGTAAGCTCGGACATTCTTAAGAAAACCCCTGTGTGTTACTGTTGATGGATTACAACTATATAATGTATGTTTTCCTTTTCGACACGTGTCCACTGAGTACTCCTGTACTCAGCCCTGCATGTATTTTTAAATATGCAGGTTGAACGTCAAGAGGAATGAGTATTGATCGGAGTCGATGTTATTAAATAATCAAGTGGATCTTTCGACGATTCGTGTCTTCATAAACGAAGTCGTTTAGTAAGGACTTATTCCGTTGTACTTTTGTTAAGTGAGAATTTCAAAGTCTCATCATCGAACTCTGATTTAGTTGATGAGATGATTATTCTATTTGTGAGACCATATAATTGAATACTTGGCTTCTATTTCATGGTATCAATTCATTTGGCCTTTTCGGCAAGTTCCTTGAGTTCTACCCCTTTCTTTCTCCGTTTCTTTAATCCCTCTTATTAGTAGCGGATTACCCACTTTCACTATCCTTAGAAAAATGCGGTCGTAACATAGAGTGTTTGCAATCTCCACGAACTTCGAGAGGTGGCGTTTGCATCTTCTATAGCCCTACCTGCAAAAGGATGCTGCTCAACCATATGTATAAGGGGTATTCGCAACTCAAAATTATTATCATCTACATGAGGGGCTTCGGGAAAATTAATCATGTTACCGTGATTAAACATATGCATAACAAGAACTATCTCCCTGGTTTTTTTCTTGGGCCTCTCGGGCAATCTTTTCATCCATCAACTGCTTTACTAAGCCCTGCAGCCTTTCCAACTCAACACTAGTCTCGTCCTCCATTGTGTTACGATCACTTCTTATTCTCCTACGTGTCCTTTCAAGTTCGAGATCGAGCGGCTCTAAGATGTTCTTCCCAGAACGCGTTCGCATCTACTACCTGAAAACGACAAAAACAAAAATAAAAACACAAAGCAAGTAAAATCCAAATTAGCAAATTCGTCCGTTTGAAGATATCAATCACAAAGTGAATGTATTCCCCGACAACGGCGCCAAAATTTGATTCACTTTTTATTAGCACTAAATAAACCTGCAAGTATATAAAGTATATATAGTATAGCGAAAGGTCAGTATCGGATATCGATCTCGGGGAAAATAATCACAGATTGGCTACTTTCTACTAAGCTTCGGTCACTATTTGGAAAACTGAAAGTTTTGGAAATTTTGAAAACTAAAAACAATTTAAAAGCAATAAAACAACTAATTGCAAATAATTAAAGAGTTAAAATATGAGAGATAAGAGAATTACAGGGATGTGCCTTCACAGTTATGGTTATACAAATTCCAACTACAATACCCTAGCACAGTTTATACATCGATAGAACGAGTCACATATGTTTTACCCATGCAGCGCAAGCGTAGATTACTAACACTAGGGTTGTCAATCCTATATTCGTAACTCCTAAAAGCTCCTAAGACCCTTGAAAAGTCCTCACTCTCAATTAACAGTGCCATTTTAAGCGAAGCTAATTGTAGTGTCTACTAAGTGCATCTAACTCGCCAACCTCCTCTCACGATTATGCAGCAAGTTATATTAAATCATCACCGAATGTGTCACTTAAACGTGAAGTATTATGGAACAACTTAGGTAAGAAACGAAGTAAAATTAAAATGGATATTAAATAGAAAACGGAATTGTATAACCAAAGTCGTTACTAACACATCCCTAGAATCCTATGAATTTAGTGACACATAATTGAATAATCTAAAAACATAAAATGAATGGAAAACAAAGTGAACATAAGAACTAAAGTAATAAAATCCAAAGGTTGAATCCTTGTAGCCTTGATCTTCTCTTGATTCCTTCTTCAACCTCTTGCACAATGAAGAACTCTCAAATTTATGCTCTAGAATTATAAGGCAAAAAGAAGATCCTAATGAAGAGGTTTGAGGGGATATTTATAGAGGAAAATTCGAGCTCCAGCAAGTAAGGCAAAAAGTGGATAAGTTTGGTAAACGTTGGGGAGAAAGTAGGTCAATTCTGTGCGCCGCATTTTCCCAGCGGGCCGCTGCACCTTGGCCATCGGTCGCTGCATGTTGATCCGTAGCCTCTGCCTCTTGAACAGCTGTCGCTACACTTCATCCCAGCGGTCGTTGGAAATTGTCCCGTATCTTCTGGATTATTTGGAGTGGTCGCTGCGCACACCCCAAAGGTCGCTGAGCGTGCTCTTTGTTTTATGCACAACTTTCCCGGAGCGGACCACTACACGCTCAGCGGTCATTAGGCCCCAATGGCCGCTGTTTGTGTTGCAGCGGACCGCTGGGCATCTCGAAAGCTCCAGATTTCCAACTTTGACATTTTGCTGTCTTTTTAGGCTCAAATATGCACATATCTCACAAAACACGTCAAAATACCAAAATAGAGAAAATAAGCAAAATATGGACATGAATTGTGATTTTAACATTAAAAACAGACCAAATAAAGGCCTTAAAACAGTGCAAAATCCGAACGTATCAATTTCCTTTCCTCCATAACGATGATGAAGAGATCCACACAATTTGCTCAAAACTTGACGGTGCAACAACTCTTGGACAAGAGGCTACCATCTCCGGACGAAGATATAAGATTTTCGAGGGAAGTGGTTGGAGTGGTCAAAACAGCAATAAAATGCATAAGCTCTGACCCAAAGCTGCGGCCGTATATGGAGGTATCTCAGGAACTCGCTAAACGCCCACCACGGTTGACGATGCCATTCTGCTCCATAGCAGTGCTTGATCTCATGCACACAAACTGAGCTCACAACTTTCTAAAAGCAGATTCTTGAATAATGTTGTCAATTTTAGTAGAATCAAGATTAAATGAATTGGTGTATATCTATTTTTGTAGTATATATGCTGATGTATTACTGTGTAATAGTTATGTAGCTCCACTCTTAACATATTTGTAAGACTCTCCCATTATTGCAGGTAACTTTATTAGTTCAGTAACATGTAGTACTTATATAAATTGGTGGTTAATACTGTAGTAAACTAAGTTATCTTAACTTAGTCCTTGTATAAATTGCATGCTTTTATTTAACTCTAAAATCTTGCAACAAATTTACTACACTTTCATTTGTCACTGAACAAAGTCATCTAAATGGATATTAGAAACATATACAACTAGCCGAGGCCAGCAACTACTAAAGAACATCCATGTAAATCTTCTTAATTGAAGGGCAAGTCTTTGGAGACAAGAACCATAACCATCAATTGAATAAATGACAGAGCTAATCTTTAGAGACAATAAACATAACAATAAGGGGGCAAAGGCAAAAGTTTCAACTTGACAAAATAGGTGAATGTGAGTAAATATCACATAAAACCAGGATAACATAGCTTGAAATATTACCTCTTGAAACTTTCAAGAAGTCTTAAAAGGAGCATTACATGTCAAAAAAAACTTCTAACCCAAAACCCTCTTAGTTCAGTGTATGTTCTTCAATCACCCTTTTCACTCAGATAGAAGAGACAAGATCACTCATCATTGACCATGCGTTTAATTATTTTATATAATGGTTTTTCATTGATTTCCCCAAAAACTAAGGATGTAGGAGTCTGAGAGGATGAGAGTGAATCCCTTGCACAAGAAAAATGAATCCAATAATCGCATTGTGAACAGGAGAAAGCCACTTGATCTACCAATCCCAAAATGATTTTGTGGCAATACCCACACTTCTCATTTCTTCTGTAAGTAAGCATCCTTCTATATTTGCATCCGAACTTGACTTTGGACAAATAGCCAAGCGAGGGAATGTAGTTTACGTGGAAAGAGTAGTCACATTTAGTACAGTGGTAGAACCAATACTTGCACTCTATCCCTTCCTCACACACCTCACAGATGTCGT
Organism: Salvia splendens; assembly: GCF_004379255.2. NCBI lineage: Eukaryota > Viridiplantae > Streptophyta > Magnoliopsida > Lamiales > Lamiaceae > Salvia > Salvia splendens. Next base: position 28,527,653 of record NC_056036.1, read on the forward strand.
GATCACTACCACTACTACTGCTAGTAGTATCGGTAGTGATCAAATTCAATGGATGTTGATCGAATTCATGAAAACGAACCCTTTTTGGTCATCGAACAACATGCAACCATGGGAGCAACAACTAATGGGGTAGGCCCGCGAAATTTGGTTGGTGCGAATGAGAAGGTGTTTGCTGTGTGAACTGTGCTATGCAATGAATGGGGCAGCCATGCACAACACGTCAACTGTCATGATGGGGATATCATTATCATGAGGAAGGTAGTAGCAAGGTCCATTGCAAGGAAGACAACAGAAAATACAGTAAAATATCGAATTGAAGAACCATTGGGCGGGATCCGGACAAGGTACACATACAGGAAATTCATCTGGAAGTGCAAACTTGAGAAGGGGGAGAAGGTCTGCACAAACTTTATGGGCAAGGAACGACCAACCGCCAGTTTGTTGAGCACATCTGTAAAATCGAGATGGAGTAGTAATGGTTTGTATGCATATATCACATACTAGTTTTTTATAATTATGATCTTCTTCCATATCACCAACTAAGACCAAACGATACTTGTGAAATATCTCAATTGCGGGCTTCCTATCTTCATCACCAATACTATTGGCGGGCTCGGAAACGCGCGGATTAAGATTGGATCAAGTTATATGGAGGATAACTGAATCGGTTGGGCAAGTTAGCAAATTGTTGTTGCCACTTAATCGAATCAATCCTTGAACCGAAACGCGCCAAAGATAATATTTATAACTCCCGATTTTGCACTACTTTAACAGTAAAGCGGCAAGTTCGGAGTCGATCCCACAGAGAAGTTGGTGTGTCGAGTGTGTGAGTAGTGAACAGGGGAGTTGGCTGCTGCCACGCTTTAACTTAAGAGTTTTAACTATGGTTTTTATCTAGGCAGAATTCAAACTAGCTAGCTTGATCAACGGAAATTTAAACACTGGGTCAAGTAAATTGCAGGTAATAACAGAAAAGTAAATGCGCGATTTAAAAGAGAGAATAACTTCGATCAAACTAAGATACGATTACAGCGTGAAAATAAACTAAGCTAACACTTCGAAAATAAAGAAAGCGGTAAACTGAAAAGAATCTCAACGGGAAACTTAAGTTACGCCGACAGAAATGGTTATTCTGCAACGCTCCCTTCGGTCGCCCATTTAACTACGCTATCTAAGCTAAACTACAGATCTGAACTAAACTAAGCTAAGAGAGCAGAACTAAGCTAAACTAAGCTAGAGAGCTGAACTAAGCTAATCTAGGCGGAAAGTAAAGTCTCGGATACTTTCTTGTGGTGGCGCAGCCTCTATTTATAAGCTCGATTCGGCCTCCAGCTGGATAACGATCTTGACAGGGAATATTCGCTCATGCAGAGGATGAGCGACTCATTGATTGCTACGTGCTCTTTCTTCTAGAATAACGACGCTTTTGGATAATAAATTTCTGATCGGTTCGTCCTGGCGACTTCACAAGCTGGCACGTGTCCCCTTCTAGAACGTCATCCTGGGTAACAGAATGGTGCGCCGCATCCAGCTCATTTCCTCACGTTTTCCTTCTAGAAACCAGCGGTCCCCACTTTAACTGCTTGACCTCGCCCCTTGATCAACTCCCCTGATTTTTAGCCTTTTTCGCCTTTTGTACGTGCTTGATCAGTTCGGCCTTGCTGCCTTGGACAAGTAGCATTTCTGCACATTTTAATACTTGTTTGCGTGATAAACCAATCAAGTAGTATATGTTTTACCCCCAAAACCTATGCATGAAATGAGCCTTATCAACTATCATGTTGGTTTCTCTGGGAGTATGTACGGATCTCCAAACTTGGAAATTTGTCCAACTCGTCATCTGGCAGTTGGATCAACTCCAGCCTAGTTCCTGCAATGAATATATTAGTATATGAAGTCGAGTGAATGGCTTATAGTATATATATGATTGTTACATACTGGATTGAGTGTTCGCGAGACGACATCTGACATGAGTAAAGCTCAAGGTTTGAGGACAGAAATAGATGGCGCTACTGGTAACAAGGTGGTATCTGTTGCAAACTATGCATTGTTTGGATTGAGTATTGGCAGGAATAGAATACATGAGAAGCAGAAGCAGAGGCAGAGGACGAGAGAGAAGCAGAGGCAGTACAGTGCAGGCTTGATGAATCCAGAAATCACAGAGTTGGGTGAGGTGGACGAGAAGAAGAAACCTTGATGTATCTCCCCACAACCATCACACAGAGACCAAATCCTTCTACGAAGAGCCACGAGGGGGTGAGGTGGATTGCTCTTGTGTTTGTTTTTGATCTCAACTGCAACCACTGCAGACAGAGGATGGATTTCGAAACCGCAATCCTCACATTTGTAGGTGAGACTGTGACTTCCTTCTTGGAGCCAACGGATGTGCCTAGGATCACCATCATTTGGTGTATGATTGAGATGGCAGTATCTGTTGCTGATTTTTTGGGGACATGATTCGTGCAAAAACAATTCGCAAGCAACAATGGTGCAAGTGTAGGAGGATGGTTATCAGTAACATCCACTTCCATCTCATCTAGAAATGAAGTCAATGGATGAGGATGGCTGAAATGCCTATCCTTCTCCACACACTCTCTAAACCTGTGATTTAAAACATTGACAAGAACTTTGATTATATATGTAGTGATTGGTTCAATTGAGAACTATTTTGAAACGAGAACTTATCAACTTGCCAACTGATATGGTTTGTGCCACCAATTGATATATGTTGTGTTCTCGTTTAAGATATTTCTCAATTTAACTACTCTCTATATATGTATATGCATGGTTTGATTTTCCTTTTTTTGAAAGGAGATCAATAATGGTTGGAGGGAAAGGATCTTCATATACACAAACAGAACATAACAATGGTAAAAATGTACAACTGCATTCAGAAACACAATTATATATAACTCTCTCCTTTCCGTGGTAATAGAGATATTTCTTTACGACACAAAGATTAAGAAAGTGTGTTATTAAGTGCAAAGCTAAGAAAGTAGAGAGAATTAGTAGAAAAAGAAAATGTGTTAATTTTTGTCAAAAATTAAAATGAGTACTCTACTATGCTGGTAGTCCTAAAATGAGTTATATATGCAATTAGAACAAAAGAAAAAGAGATTAACTCGGAAATACCAACCGGGGAGGGTAAGATGGATGAAAAAACGGCATGCCGGAAAAAGGAGGAAAGGAGAGATGCCGGAATGTTACTCTGCAAGGAGGAATTGCCAATGAATATTTTCCCTCTTCAGTGAGGCAATTGAATGTGTATGTATTTATGCAGTTGAATGTAAGTGAATAATCACCAGATTTTGATGAGAAGATGTGTTGGCAAGAACTTAACCAGATCCCAAGCTAGCTGGATTGTAACGTCCCACCTTCTAAACCCTAATTTGTGAAGCATAAAATTTTTGCCTTAAATACTTTTAATGCCGTGAAGTATGCGAATTAAATAATGAGTGAATTAATTGCATGGTTTCTGTGTGACCTAATTGCATTTTGGAGTTGAGATTTGATTTGAATAGTCAAATCCGTTGAATAAATGACGTGGCCGTTGAAAGGTCAATGTGTTGAGAGCACAAGGTGGAAGTGAAAAGAATCGAATTGTGGCGTGACAGTGTGAATATTTGATGCGGGGTGAAATATTGTGTGGTGAATTATTTTCTAAGGGAGAGTGAGATTAAATAGGATCATCAATAATTACCTTCCCCATTTTTATTGAAATTTTCGACCACTATTATTTATTGGAGAGGAATTCTATTTTCTTGGATTTAATTATTTGTTTGGGATAATTATCCAAATTAAATCCAAAGCCGATTATTCTTTATTTTATTCATGAGAAAATCGACCCCATGCTTGTTCATAGGGAGATTTCGAAAATCTCCTATTTATGGGGAGAAAGAATTATTTATTATATTATTTGATCCCTCATTTATTCCCACCCATGAATAAATATAAATATCCTAGCAAATCTTATCAAACGCAAGGAGATCTTGCCATATCCTATTTTAATTAGGATTTAATTTATTTCCTTGTGGGAGAAGGAATAAAAATCGCCTACTCCATATACTTTTGGGAGGAATTATTATTTTATTATGCTCCGTATTATTTTATTCTACTCCATGAAATACCAAATTAAATCATAAGCTAATTAAATAGCCTAGATTTTGAATTCCTCCTATTTTTTCTCCTAATTCACGCCAACTTCCACCCTTCCATATCTTTTCAAATCTTTAATTTATTTAATTAAAGATTATATCTTGCACTCTATAAATTAGAGAGAAATCCTAAACCTAAATCACAAAATACACGCTCCCTCTTTCTCCCAAATTCACGCCTCCCACTCTCCCACTCTCTCCCAATTTTTCTTCTATTTCTCTCCATGAAGAATTGAAGTTGAAACCTCAAGAACTTTTGAAGAATCAAGATTAGACTTTGTTTCTACCGATCGTTTCTATCAAGAAGATGTATTTTTGATCTATCTTTCCTCATCCAACCGATTAATCGATGATCTTTGAACCCCTCATGCATATAGTGAGTGAAGAATGGTAAATCTAAGAATTAAATGGTTGGGAAGGAAGTTTTGTACATGATTGTGTTTGTGTGTGCTGAGTATGAAAAACTGTTGTGAACGGGGCAGTAAGTTCTGACGTGTATTTGGCCGACCAAACGATCTTATTTTGCCACTAATTTTTAACTGAGTCAAATTTAAGGAATCTTCTGTGTTGTGTGAAAAAATCAGCATCTTTTGACGAAAGATGAAATTTTAATGAATTTGTGAAGTTAACTGCGCAGTTCTGTCAGAATTTATATTCTCGCCCAGTAAGTTTCGTTTTTGATTTGACCGACCTAAAGAGGTGATTTTGATGTGAAATCTTAACTGGATGATTTTTGGTGTGTCTAATGTATTGTGGTAAAATTTCAGCCCCATTGGAGGTCGGATGGATTTTTAATGATTTTTACAAAATAACTGCGCAGTTCTGCCAGATTTCTGCCATGTTAAAATAATAGTTGTTGTCAAGTTTGAATGAATTACATGATGCTTGTGTGATTAAGGAACGTATCGTATGGTGTGATTATGTATTATACATTGAGGTATACTATGGTATGTTTTCCTTATGTTGGTGAACGTTGGGGTGGGAAAATTTGAGAACGCCGAAAGGAACAATAGGACATGCATGATAAATTGTATTGATGGAAGACTGACTGTGTTGTGGTGTTGACAAGGGTTGTTGTGCGTACGTGAGCACAAGGAACGAGGGTTGCTTTGAGTTGTGTATTGCGTTGTCTAAGCAAGCGAGGTGGGCTTTCTTTTAAATAAGGACCATGTCCTAAATATCTTATCGATGGGAATGCAACTATATTTATCATGCGGTATTTTAATTTTAACGTGCCTATCTGATGTGGCTTTTGCCACTATTATTTAAATCGAATTCGGATCCTTGTAGGGCCGCAAACCCTACTTGGATTAGTGTACACCTATGGTAGACTGTGTGCTAGCGTACGGGGCTGGCCGGTCTAGTGACTTGGTTTGTGGCCACATTCCAAGTCATGTATTGGCAGATATGGCTAACGTCTATGGAAAAATGACTGATCAGTCGACTTTTACAATGAGAAATGATTTTGAGTGCCTCGGGCCTTTCTAAAGCTAAACCCCGATGGTTACGTATGTATGGCATGATAAATAATAATTTTTATGAAAATTTTTTCGGCATAAGTCCACTGAGTATCTTTATAGTACTCAGCCCTGATGTGTTTTCCCTATGTGCAGGTTGAGCGGCGACGAGAGTATGGTGGTGTGAGCAAGTTCATTGAAGAATGAACTGTTTATCTTTGATCTGTGAGTGTCGTTGTGTCTTCACACATAACTTCACTCTTCTCTTGGATGCTTCCGCTGAAACCTGTTTTACTTATTGTTTGATCTTGACACTATTTTGAGTTCCGTTTAGAATCTAAAGACATGATATGTTTTGGAATACGTTGAACCCTCGTTATTTCGAAATAAATGATGATAATTGCTTCCTCTATTTAGTCTATCTGTCAAAGCGTCGCTCTACCCTTTTCTTTTGATTATTTGTCATTAAATACCTTGGTCAAACCCCTTTTATAAAACCCTAGTCCATTTTTTCTTTGATTGTATTTAAGTTCATTTAAGTCGTGATCGCCGCATTTATTATACCCTAGAAGGGCGGTCGTGACATCGATTGTATTCTTTTCATAAAGTATTAAATATGTCATACAATTCCCAAAATAATACATAAAAGATTGTAGTAGATGCCAAGAGTAGGTTACTAAAACTTGTTGCCAAATTAAAAGTATATTACATGAGTAATTAATTTCAAGCATGCACCTTTATTCTATAGTGAAAGACAAACATTCCATAATATAATACTGAAAGATGTTAATATCAAAAGGTAAAGTTTTATATAATACTAAAAGAAGTTAAGTAGTCTATCTGTCAAAGCGTCGCTCTGCCCTTTTCTTTTGATTATTTATCAATAAATACCTTGGTCAAACCCCTTTTATAAAACCCTAGTCCCTTTTTCTTTGATTAGATTTAAGTCCGTTTAAGTCGTGATCGCCGCATTTATTATACTCTAGAAGGGCGGTCGTGACAGTTTGGTATCAGAGCCTCAATTCTTTCCGCTCTGGACCCAAGAGCCTTGTTGAGTCAAAGTCTATTCATGTGTAAATTTACTAATTGATAATCGTCAAAGGCTCAACACCGCAGCTCGCCCCGCCCAACCACGAAGAAAGAGGTAAAAATATTTTTTGTGAGTTTTGGATTGAATTACCGAAGCTTGGAAATTTTCGATTGGAATCAAAGATAATATGACGTCTTTGAAAATGTTGCTTGGAATTGTGGAATGACGAAAATACATGGATATGAAATTTCTTAATACGACTATGCCAAAAATGATGAATATTGTTGTGCACACCCCGATAAGAAAAATCGGCAAATATGTGATTGGACTTCTATGAGTTTGGATAGATGAAATTCTAAATGATTGAAATTACATGAATTGTGAAACGTGACGTATGAGTGTGATTACTTAATCATACTATGAAACAACACCTGTGAGAAATAAGTAAGTACTATGGCTTTTGGAAAATGTTGTGAAGGTATGAACCGGGAGACACTATGAGATTATACAATTGCTTTTGTTTAACAGTGAGGCATGATGGCGTTGAAGGTGCTGGATATTGAAGTATGATTGTGAACTTGTATTGGTTGATGTTGAGATTTGCTATTACGTCCACGAAACTGCAAAATTTACTTGAAGAAAATACTTGTTGCTTCCAGGAATGACAAAATTTTATGCCTATGCGTTTAAAATTTCATGACTATGAAACTGTTAAATGCAAAGCTTGATACGCGTGTAGTTGTGAGTTGTGATTGTGATATAGATGAGCATGAACTGCATGGTTTATGAAATGCGATTCCATGGATGATTGATTGACTGAGTGTTGCTATTCACATATATTAATGTACGATGTTTGTTATGCTATGGAACACCAAATGATTTATACGAATAAATGAGTTATTGTGCAATATATGGATGACGTTTATGTGGTGAAAATTTATGACCGATGAAGTATGAGGTATTGTGGAGAACCACTATTAAAGTGAAATGTGGAACTTTTGAACTTCGTTGCGAACGTAGGAGCCATATGAAGCTTGAGTTAGGTAATGATCAAATATACGTTGAAGTACGAGACTTTAAGCTATACTTGAAATTATAGAGTGCCTACGAGGTAGGCTAGACTGAACGTGCTAGAACTTAGTTGTAAGTTGACAACTACAATGTCACTTTCCTGAGTGATAAAACCAACGAAAGTATATATTTCGAACTTTGGTGTATCCTCACAATGGCAAGATCATACCTAAGATTTAATAAAACTATGCAGTCTTGCATACGATGCCAAAGTGGCGATGCGACACAAGTACGATGACGTTTACGACACTTTAAAACCACGTGTGCAATGGCAATGCATTTCGAAAACTACGTGGCATGACAAGAAGACTTTGAAGATGCGACCATCAAAAATAGTTATTAATTTCGACGATACGATGAATCTCAACTTAGAATCCACGATTTCATAGAACGATGTTACCATGTTCAGGCTTGCGAAAATGTGCGAGGGAGTGTGACCCTTGCAGCTAGAATGAACGATTTTTAAATCAACAGTACTTACTTGGATTCTAAGAAAAAATTTTTTTGGAACCTTTCAATTAACGGTGAGCCCTTGTCTATTTAAGGCCTTGTTCGACTCACAATTCGCAAGTAATGCCCATTATTTCTTTTCCTATACCGAGTCATGACTCACTTTTAGTTCTTGAAAATTTGTGCTTGCCTATGTAACTTTGGACATCTTGATTAGTAGTATACTTTGATTCATCTTTCGTAAGGACAATATTTTGACCTTATGAGCTTCAGTCATTGAACTTCATTCCTAAAGTTGTTTGCAGTTATGACCTTCAGTATGATCACACCTCCAGACATGTTTTCTTCAAAGAATGGAATATTATTCTTGGAACTACTGGTTCACCCCTTTATTTTGTAACCAAGTATGTGACAAGTTATTTCTTGCAGAAGTGAAATTCTTTTTAGCTCGATTTCACTACATATATTGTGTCATACTCAATGGTTTTTCTTTCTACAACACCAAGTTAAGGCTATCCTGTTCTCTTCTTCCCTAAAGGGTTGATGGTGTTAAATTTCTGAAAAGTACCATTCACTTTGAGTTGTCTTTAACAAAACCGCGAACCCATTGATGTGATTTCATCTTTTCCAATAACATGATGTTGTTGAACCATCATTTGTACTACTTCATGACATTTGTCCATGTTTCTAAATCTTGCCGCGACTGATTATTTTAGGCCTTGACATGTTTGAACGATATCCTTCATTGCTGTCCGGAATTTTGCAAATTGTGATCTAGCAGTCGGCTATGGAATTTGAGAATTTTTGCAGTTTCATCCTGTTTCCATGACCTATCTCATGTTCTTCCGAGCTCTCATCAGAAGTAAATTCTCAAAGCTCTATGGTTTTATTTGATACCTCTAAACCATTTAATTCTCAGAATGGACGGGTTGAGTCCAATGAAACTCAATCATTGCATTATTGTCCTTGTTTCCTTGATTAATTTTGGAGCCTTCCCGACTAAAGACATCCTTAGCAATGTTGCAACAATTTGAAATCTGTTCATATCCAAGTAAGACTGTTCGGTCAAATTTCAAATCCTTGATACTAGACGGTAGGGAAATGCAGTAGTTGACTCGGATTTACACAAGGAATAAGTTTCTATAGTCAGACATGCTCAAAAATGGCACACCAACCAGAAGCATCGACATAACTGATGAGATACATTTATGAGTGAACGATCGATCGAACGACAAGCGAATAATGAATATGAGAAGATGCATCTACGGTCACCATCGTGTGAGGATATTATAGAGGGAGTACAAGCCCCTTCATAGAGTTTATTGGACAAATTAAATATCGTCAACAAGAGAGAACATATGAAAGGTGACAAGAAAGAGCCACGAGACGATGAGACGATCGTGAAAAGAAATGTGTGATAATACCATGAATATTAGAAAACTGTGTGGGAGTTGGAAGACAAAACGAGGAGAGTTAATAGAATTTTTTCATGGGAGGACCGGCTAGGGCCGAATCATGGATACTCGCACTGGAGTGAATTTTTGCAATCCTAGGATGCAATGATCGACAACGGTTAAGTTGTGTGAACTACCAACTTACCGACGGTGCCGACTTCTGGTGGGACACCAGGATGAAGACAATGCCCCAAGACCAAGCAGAAGGAATGACTTGGGAAGGCTTCAAGGCGGAAGTGTATAGCAAGTACGTGCCGAAGAGCTACTGGAAGGCGAAGGCGTCTGAATTCTACAATCTGACCCAAGGACGTATGACCGTGCACTCAACAGCATGACACGATATGCACCTGATCAAGTCGATACTGACGAGAAGCTGTCTGATAAGTTCCTCGAGGGACTAAGGCACGAGATAAAGATATCATTAGCGAGCCATAGGAGACTTCCCTACGCGGAAGCACTAGCTCTAGCACTGGATATTGAGGCAGCGATGCCTAAGGAGAGAGCTAAGGAAATCACTACCTCGTCATCACACCACAACCGGGAGAAAAGGAAGTGGGATGATTCTAGGACTCCATACGACGGAAAACGCTACCAGTCGAGTCAGCATCGATCTCAACATGGAGAAGAGATGGAGGAAAGGAAAGTGGAAAACGTCGCTGTTGTGCGAGGATTTCCAGACGTTTTTCCAAAGTGTTACCTGGACCGCCGCCAGATCGACAAGTGAAGTTTACGATCGACCTCGAACCAGGAGCCGCACCTGTGTCTAAGGCACCGTATCGAATGACGCCTAAAGAGTGGGAGGAACTCAAGATACAACTTCAAGAGCTCATGGACCTAGGATTCGTTAGGCCTAGTGTCTCGACTATAGAGAGTTGAACAAATTGACTCTCAAGAACGAGTATCCACTACCGAGGATAGATGACCTGTTTGACCAACTCCGAGGAGCCGGCGTGTTCTCAAAGATGGACTTAAGGTCCGGATACCATCAATTAAGAGTCTGAGGAGAAGATATACCAAAGACGGCCTTTCGTACGAGATATGGCCACTATGAGTTTGTTGTGATGCCGTTTGGGTTGACTAATGCCCCTACGGTATTCATGGACTTGATGAATCGAGTGTTTCATCCGTACTTGGATAAGTTCGTTTTGGTCTTCATAGATGACGTCCCGGTCTAGTCGACGAACAGGGAGGAGCACGAGGAGCATCTACGAATCGCTTTGGAGACGTTGAGGACTGAGAAGCTATACGCTAAATTTAGCAAGTGTGAATTTTGGCTGAAAGAAGTAAACTTTCTTGGACACATTGTATCGACAGAAGGAATCCAAGTGGATCACGCCAAAGTTGAGGCTGTACAACAATGGAAGTCACCGTCGACACCGAACAAGATTTGGAGTTTCCTAGGATTGGCAGGATACTACCGAAGGTTCATAGAAGAGTTCTCCAAGATAGCGAGACCAATGACCCAACAACTCAAGAAAGGAGTCAAAGTCAATCGGACCCCGGAGTGTGAGGCAAGTTTTTAACTCTTGAAGGAGAAATTGACCACGACGCCAGTGTTAGCTGTGCCGGAGCCTGGAGTGAACTACGTAGTCTGCACCGACGATTCGAAGGTGGGACCAGGATGCATATTGATGCAGAACAACAAAGTGATCGCCTAAGCGTCACGACAATTGAGACCGCACGAGTTGAACTACCCAACCCACGACTTGGAGCTAGCAGCAATAGTGCATGCCCTAAAGATTTGGAGGCACCATCTCTACGGAGTTCGATGTGAAATCTTTACGGACCACGAGCCTGAAATATTTCTTCGAGCAGAAAGATTTGAACATGCGACAATGAAGATGGCTCGAATTAGTAAAGGACTACGATTGTGGCATCAACTACCACCCTGGCAAAGCAAATGTAGTAACAGATGCTTTGAGCCGAAGGAACCATTCGCAACTAGCTGTTTTTCTGACGGCAGAGGAAAGTCCAATACGAGAGTCTAGTAAAATACAATTGGAAGTGGTAAGGGCACCTGAAACAGTGGATGGCCGAATTGCCACCTTAGTGGTTGAACCTAATCTAAGAACGAGAATCGTTGCAGCACAACGAATGGTTACAAAACTTGAAGAAATTCGAATTGAAGTGAGAACTGGCAAATCTGGAAGTTTTAGTGAAGAGTCTGACAACGCCCTCACTTTTGAAGGGAGACTGTGCGTACCAAACGACGTAGAACTCAAGAACGAGATCATGAGTGAAGCTCATGAGACTCCATACACCGCTCACCCGGGAAGCACGAAGATGTATCAAGACTTGAAAAAGTCCTTTTGGTGGAATGACAAGAAGAGAGACATAGCGACATTTGTGGAGCGCTGCTTAGCCTGCCAGAAAGTGAAGGCTCTACATCAACGACCGTATGGAAAGTTGCAACCACTAGAAATTCCCGAGTATAAATAGGAGCACATCGCCATGGATTTTGTGACGGCATTGCCAAAGACGCAAAAAGGGAATACTGCCATATGGGTAATTATAGACCGACTCACCAAGTGTGCGCATTTCATACCGATTCCCGTAACGCATGGATCGAGCAAGCTAGCTCAGATCCACATAAAGGAAATAGTGCGACTGCATGGAGTCCCGAAAAGACCCCACAAAATAGGTAACAAATAAATTAATTCCCCAAGGAAAAATCATGTAGGATAAATTAGAGATAATTTGGTTTGGATTTAATTTGGATAAATATCCCAAAACAATTTATTAAATCCAATAAAGAAAATACTATTTCCAATACTTGAAGAGGCCGAAAATTCCAACTAGCATGGCTAGAACAAAATGCATAATCCCATTTAATTAATTTCCCCACATTGGAAAATATAAAATATCAAGCACTTCATTCCACATCACTCACGACAATTATTTCACGCAATTCACTTAATCACATAGAAACAAAAGTTTCACAATCCAAATTTCAAATAACCATATAAAAAGAGTCACAGATTTTTGGGATGTTACATCGACCGAAACAACCAAGTGGAGAGCCGAGTGGAACGAAGATAGAGGGAGACACCATCTCAGTGGAAGAGCTTAAGAGATCCATACCGCGGAAGCAGGACCCATTTCTCTTGGGGGAGACGCCATGTGGAGGAGGTGAACCCGAGAGCGTACTGGTCAGGAAGGAACCCAATCAAGAGGTAGAATCCAGAACGGGGGCTCAGACCCAGAATTTGCCCAAGGAAGATTCTAAGAAGGGTGCTAAGGGACCGGTATAGGAGAAAAAGGGGGAGAGACCATTCCTTTTCCGCTTTGTTACAAAAAGAAAGAAGGAGAACCCGGTGGACTACTTGTCGATTTTTGGAAAATTTGATGTCACCATACCATTCCTCCAAGCCGTGAAGCTACCCTCACTTGGGAAGTTCATTAAGAAATTCATAGCCGGGAAAGCCCAAGAGAATGGGAAGATCATGGTAGAAGAGATCGCGTCTGCAATTGTGCAGGAGAAGCTACCGCCCAAGAGGGTCGATCCAGGTATGTTCACTCTACCCATAACTATAGGGGATGTGAAAGTCGAGCATGCAATGTGTGATCTTGGAGCTTCTATTAATGTCATGCCTTTGTCAATCTATAACCGATTGAAGGGAGTTAAATTGTCGAGCACTAGAGTGTTGATCCAACTGGCTGATAGGTCATGCATAAGTCCTGAGGGTGTTCTAGAAAATGTGTTGGTTAGAGTGCATGATTTTACCTACCCTGCTGACTTCTATGTGATCAAAATGAGTGAGTCCGAGGCTAGGGAATCTAGTGGCATATTGTTAGGAAGGCCGTTTTTGAGAACGGCCAAGACAATAGTAGACATGGCCGAGGGGACAATTTGCATTGATTTCCATGGAGAGAAATTTACTTTTGATATCAATGAGGCCATGAAGAAACCTATTGATTCTGAAAACTTGTGCTATGTTGATGTGATTGACCCCTTAGTCCAAGATTTTCTTGAGACCAAACTATTGCAGGAGAAACTCCAAGCTTTTGATGTTTATGAGCAGGCTGACGTAGAAGCTGCTGCATGGTGTGATCTGATTAGTAGCCAAGGGTTAACCGATGAAGAGATAGAGGGAGCAATTAAGGACTTCTGCCAGAAATCGGAATTTATTGGAGCCACAGGGGCCAAGCTACCAGTCAGTATAGAGGAATCTTCAGAGGGAGAAATAGACAAAGAAGGAGAGGCTGAGAAAAACCCTCTACCCGAAGACACGCTTCCACCCCAAGTTGAGCTGAAGAAATTGCCATCGAATTTGAAGTATGCCTTCCTCGGAGAGGAGAACTCATATCCGGTGATCATCAGCAGCAGCCTTACAAAGGAACAGGAGGCAAGGCTACTGACTGTGTTGAGTAAGAACAAGAAAGCAATTGGATGGAGCCTTACAGATTTAGTGGGAATAAGTCCCGATGTATGCATGCACCACATCAGGCTAGAAGAGGGAGCAAAGGCACATCGAGATGCCCAAAGGAAGGTAAACCCCAACATGCGAGAAGAAATATTGAAGGAAATCTTGAAATTGTTGTCGCTAGGGATTATCTATTCAGTGCCAGATAGTGAGTGGGTCAGCCCGATCCACATGGTCCCAAAGAAGTCGGGAATCCAAGTCGTTCAAAATGAGAGGAATGAGCTGATCCCAACGAGGCTGGTCACGGGTTGGCGAATGTGCATCGATTACCGTAAGCTGAATAATGTGACCAGGAAGGACCATTTTCCCTTGCCTTTCATCGACCAAATGTTGGAGAGATTAGCTGGGAAAAAGTACTTCTGTTTTCTAGATGGGTACAACGGATACTTCCAAATTTACGTAGATCCTGAAGACCAGGATAAGACCACCTTCACTTGCCCATTCGGAACCTATGCATACAGGTGCATGCCTTTCGGCTTATGTAACGCTCTAGGTACGTTTCAACGATGTATGATGAGCATATTCTCTGATCTGATTGAGAACTGTATAGAGATATTCATGGATGACTTCACGGTCTACGGAGACTCTTTCGACTCATGCCTTCATCATTTGGACGTAGTTCTAGAAAGGTGTCAAGCAAAAAGTCTGGTTTTGAATTTTGAGAAGTGTCATTTTATGGTCACTGAAGGGATAGTTTTAGGACACGTGGTCTCTTTCTAGGGGATGTTATATCCAAAGTGGATGTTATATCCAAATTACCATTCCCTACTGATCAGAAGGGGATAAGGGGTTTTCTAGGGATTTTATCGAAGATTTATCAAGGATTTCTCCAAGATCGCCCAACCCCTTACCTGACTTCTTCACAATGAAGGGGAGTTCGTTTTTGATGAGCAATGCAAGGCCGCTTTCAACCTTCTCAAGGAAAAGCTGATATCCGCACCTATCATACGGGCTCCTGACTAGGACTACCCTTTCGAAGTAATGTGCGATGCCAGCGATTATGCAGTGGGAGCCGTACTGGGTCAGAAGATCGATGGGAAGAGGTACGTAATTTTTTATGCCTCTAAGACTCTGAATCAAGCCCAGCGGAATTACGATACCACTGAAAAAGAGATGCTGGCAGTGGTGTATTCTTTCGAGAAGTTCCGACCATATTTGTTGGGATCCAAGGTCATCGTTTATACTGACCACGCAGCTGTAATGTCCGTTTTTTTTAATTAAAGGGTGTTTGCTTTTTGTGAATATCTTGTTTAAGATATGGTGTGGTATGTTTTATTTGTTTTACATTATTTATGGGTGTGAATTTTTGTTAGTTTATGGTTTTTGAAAAGCAAATTAATATCCTAATTAATAAATTAAATATCTCTCTCTCTCTCTCCCTCTCTCTCTCGGTTCTCTCCCTCACCCCACGATCTTCTCAACCCCCCCCACTCCCACAAAACCGATATCTTTCCCTTCCCAATCACAATCAATCATCGGTTCTCTCTTCTCCCTCACAATCTCAACACCGGTAAGCTTCCTCCCTTCTCCCTCTCGGTTTTTACCTTCTTCCATTCACTCCCTCTCATCATCTTCTTGGATTCCTCAAGGTGATACCCTCCTTCGTCGTGAATCGGAGTCGTAAGAGGAAGTAAAGCTTTTACACTACGTTGAACTATCCGGGAAAGGTAATACAAGGCCTCAACTCTCGTTTAATTCGAAAAACATGCATGTAGGACGTTTTGGGAAGGTTTAGATGCTGAATAGGTTTTGTGATTATGTGTTGTTGTCGAGCATGTTTTGTTAGTAACTGACAGTGGGTTCCGACCCCGTTTTGACTGAGCAAACGATCTCCTTTTGGTACGAAATTTTTTAACCGTATAAACTTGGATGTGTCTTCGGGGTGGTGTGTAAATTTCAGCTTCATTGGATGTCGTATGATTTTACTATGATTTTTGCAAGTAAACTGCGCAGTTCTGCGTGTGGTGTGTTCTGGGTGATGTTTTCATGTGCAATGGTTGGGTTTCTGAGTGTTGTGCTTTTGTGATGTATGTGGGTGTGTTTGGCCAAGAGATGGCTCGGAGGAATCAGTGTTTGGTTCGAGAGTTTTCGTGTGTGTTGGCCGAGAGTTGTTGGGTTCAGCCTAGGGCAGATTTGTGGAGAGTCTGGAAGGGATGATCCCAGGTGTTTGGGTGTGTTTTGGGATGTAGAATGCGTGGTGTGTTTGTCGTATAGGGTTTGAGAATCGGGGGTCAGAGGAAAAGGGGTGTAAACTAGGTGCCGAGCAGACGGCCGAGGTAGTCGGCCGAGGTGCCGAGCAGGCGGCCGAGATGGTCGGCCGAGGTGCCGAGCAGGCGGCCGAGACGGTCGGTCGAGGTGCCGAGCCGGACGGCCGAGATGGTCGGCCGAGGTGCCGAACAGGCGGCCGAGACGGTCGGCCGAGGTGCCGAGCCGGACGGCCGAGATGGTCGGCCGAGGTGCCGAGCTGTGCCGAGACAGGTGCCGAGCTGTGCCGAGACAAGTGCCGAGCTGTGCCGAGACAGGTGCCGAGCTGTGCCGAGACAGGTGCCGAGCTGTGCCGAGACAGGCGGCCGAGGTGCCGAGCCAGGCGGCCGAGACGGTCGGCCGAGGTGCCGAGCCAGGAGGCCGAGGTGCCGAGCCAGGCGGCCGAGACACCGAGCCAGGCCGAGACGCCGATCCTTTTTCCGAGCTTTTTCCGAACCTTTTCCGAGCCAAGTGAGCCGTTGCACAGTAAGGGTATGCCAGGAGTTTGAGTGTTGTGTGTGTGTCGTGTGCGCGTTTTGAGTACGTCGTATGCGTGTCGGGTGCGTGCGGGGTGTGTTTTCGGGCGTGTCTTTGTGTGTTTGGCTTATGAGATGTTGTTAAGTGTGTGTTCGTGTAACGTGCTAGATGTTGAAGTCGTCCACGTAGGAATCATGCATTGTCGTTTAAACATCGTCTACCCTGACTCTAATCATGATTTATTTATCTTTCAAAAGGGTGATCTTTTTCGAGGAAAGTGTGGTTGAAGGGAACTGTTTTAAAAGCTAAGCAATCGAGGTGGGCTTTTCTACCCTACTTTTATGTGGGTTATCTTTAAATACGGACTTTGTTCCGGAAATGTTTATGGAGGTGAACTGTTTGTCTTGCCAATTGTTTTGTTTTGAAACCTATCTGAAGTGGTTTACCACATATGTTTAATCGAATTCGGGTCTGTTGGGCTGCGAACCCTCAGGCTAGTGTACACGAGACCGGGAGCCATCTGAGAGCAAGTTGGCCGGTCTAGTTGACCTGGGGTGTGGCCACGCCCCTTGTCATGGTTGGATCAGATAGTGTATGATAGTGGGAATAAGGGTGGCAATATCTGAAAATGACTGCGCAGTCGAATTTATGAAATATATTTTGTGTACTTGGGTTACTTTCTTACACTTAAAACCCCAAGGTTACACTGAGGTGGCATGACAAACTATGATTTTGGCGTGTGTCCACTGAGTGCAATAAGTACTCAGCCCTGCATGTTGTTTTCTTAATGTGCAGGTTGAGCGGCGATGGGGATGACGGATGTTGAGCAGTGAAAGCCAAATGAGTGTTTTACTTGGTCTTTTGGATGGTGTCGTGTCGTCATACCCGGCATCATCTGTCTTTTGGTCCTTTCCGCTGCTTTGTAATCCGATACATTGTTTTTATTTAACTCTGTTTACATTAACTTTAGAAATGTCTTCTTAATACAATGTTTGAAGTGAACTTCTTTTTAATAAATGCTTTTGGGTCAAATATTCCTGTTCTCCCCTTTCTTCCCCGCTTCTTTATTCCTCCCCTAGTCGCGGTCCACCGTACTTCCTATCCTTAGGAAATGCGGGCGTGACAGAGTGGTATCAGAGCCTAGGTTTTCTCTTTCTGCTCTGGACCCAAAAAATTCTTTTTCTGACTGGAGTAAGTTTTCAAAAGTGTCATTGGCTCAACATCCGACTCATCGCACTCAACCTGAAATGAGGTAATGAAAATTTCGAAATTTTGGAAAGTATATGGAAGTGGAGGAAATTGTGATTTTGGTGTTGAAAATGATTTTTATGTAAAGTTTAAGTAAATGTTGAGACATGTGGAAGGGTACAACGTGATGTGGAAAAGTTGGAAATTATTTGAGTTATGAACAGTTATGGTGTTATGAACTGTTGATGTATGATGAACTTATATGAAAGCATGTGGCTGATGTGTGATGATATGATGACGTGAATGTTGATGTGAGCTTTTATGTGAGTATGTGTTGGCCTTTTGAATGTTTGAACTTAGACGTGATAGAATTTCACTAGTGCTTCTTGGACCTATGATAGATAAGAGCTTTTGGCCTTTGAACACCAGCGGGTTTGGGTTAGAACAGCGATACGTGCATACACTCTCTCTCTCTCTCTTCTTCGGTTATGTACTCTGTTTTTTATACGCGAGGCGGTTGTTTCTGTTTTTTCTATAGATGGCGCGTATGTTCCGAACCCCGCGACGGAGTGATCGCGATAGACTTAGGGCACAGAGGGTGCTCAGGGATTATAGAGTGTACCGGAAGAAGGATCACGTACCGTTGATCGAGTTCGTGGCACACTTCGACACCCTCTGGAGGGCAGCTCAGGAGTTCGGAGTGACAGAGCATGACGACATTGAGAAGCTAATAGATTTGCTTCCCGATAGCTGGAAGGAGTGGGCCGAAAGAACGGCGAGGAGGTACACGTGGCATGAGCCCGCTACCGACGACATGGTGGGTGACATGGCTGGCTTTCGGAAAGCCGTGTATTGTGCACTGGTGGACTCTCGAGAGGAGCAGCCCCCACAGGAGGTGGAAGAGAGGGTCGTGTATCAGGACAAGTATGTGAGCATGTACGAGGGTGAACAAGGGTATGAAGATGTTTATGAGGAGGCTCTGCCAGGGAACTCCGAGGAGGACGACGACGAAGACCCGGAGGAAGGGCCTATGGATGAGGATGATAGAGTCGTAGTCTAGAATTAGAATAGTTCGTTGTCTTTTCAGTTTTGCTTTCAGTACGATCTACTCTTGGGAACAATGTTGGCCTTCTTTCTTTTAATGAGAATTTGGATTTTGATATATATATCCTATGGGTTGCATCTTATACTACATGAAGATTTTATAAGAAAATTTTGAGAAAGTGGTAATTTTGGATGAGAATTGTAGTAACACTTTTTGGATATTGAATCAGAATGCCGCCAAGACGTGCACGCCAACCACGACAAGGACCCAACGTGGAGGCACCACCTCCACCACCACCGCCACCACCACCTCCACCCCCGCCTCAACAAGAAAGATTCATAGTTACGTTCTCAAGGCAGAATCCCCCAAAATTTGACGGACAAGGAGACCCATCCAAAGCGGAAGAGTGGATACGCGGCCTCGAGCGTATCTTCAGGGTCATGGAGTGCACAGATAGGGAGCGCATTGCTGGTGCTACCTTTCAACTGTCAGGTGCTGCCGATTACTGGTGGGAGACTCGGCAAAGAACTATGAATCCTGCCCGCCTGGAGGCGCTAACATGGGAGGAGTTTAAAGTAGAGATCGATAACAAGTATGTTCCAAAGACGTACAGACGGGCCAAGGTGGTAGAGTTCCACACACTAAGCCAAGGCCGAATGACTGTAACCGAGTATGACCGAGCCCTCGCGCAGATGGCACGATATGCGCCCGAGTTGATGGACACCGATGAGAAATGGGCGGTGAAGTTCCGGGCCGGGCTCAGAGATGAGATAAAGGCCGCATTGGCCTGTCGAGGAGAACTCTCCTACTCGGAGATCTTGACTTGTGCACTGGACGTGGAAGATGCACTCCCTAAGCCAAGAGTTGTGGCAACAACAAACGCGACACCTCTACAAGCTCAGCCGGGCCACCAAGAGAAGAGGAGGTGGGATGGTGACCAGGCTCAGTATGGTGGTAAGAGGCCACAACACATGAGGAACCCACCCTACAATGGCGGGAGACAGAATACTTTCCAACCGAGGGCAAACTTTCCGCCGAGGAACCCTCAATGTGGAAGGTGCTTCAAGTACCACGCCGGGGAGTGTCGAGACCCTAGGTGCTTCAACTGTGGTGGGAGTGGCCACTACATCCGAAATTGCCCAAACAAGCACATGGGAACGGGAACGAGACAGAACCAGCTAGGTTTCCGTCCACAATCCCAGGCACTACCTGCACCTCCACCGCAACAACGCCGCCAAGGATTACCATCGCAAGCAAGGGCCTACGCCTTGAAGGGGAAACAGCCGGCAAACGGGAAAGAAACCTTTGAGCAAGGAAACTTGGCAGGTATGGGCACACTTCTCAATATGCCTATAGTTGTCTTGTTTGATACGGGTGCGTCGCATTCCTTTATATCAACGTCTTGTGTGGATACTTTGGAATTACCTACTGTTAAGACCGAACCCACTATGAGTGTGACCTCACCGGTAGGCGGGGCTATAGATATATCCCGATCTTGTGCATGTGTGAACTTTGGAATAGGTGAACTCAGTTTAGTGGCTTATAATTTGCAAGTAATGACGATGGGTAGCGTAGACATAATCTTGGGTATGGATTGGTTAGCGGAGAACCACGTTACCCTTCATTGTAGAAAAAGGGAAATTTCGTTTGAAACCCCCGGAAAAGAGCCGATGAAGTTTCACGGAGTCCCAATGAGCCGACGCAAGTCCATTATCTCTGCGCTGCAAGCCACTACAATGATGAGGAAGGGATGTCCAGCGTACCTTGTTTATTTGAATGGGGAGGAGAAGAAAGACAGGAAGATAGAAGATGTGGCGATAGTGAGTGAATATCCCGATGTCTTCCCCGATGCATTGCCGGGACCCCCACCCGACAGGCAAGTAGAATTCACGATCGATCTGGAGCCCGGATCGGCACCAATATCCAAAGCACCTTATAGAATGGCGCCAAAAGAGTTGGAGGAGCTTAAGGTGCAACTGCAAGAGCTACTGGAATTGGGATTCATTAGACCTAGCGTGTCACCATGGGGAGCACCAGTGTTGTTCGTAAAGAAGAAGGATGGAACGATGAGGATGTGCATCGACTATCGGGAGCTAAACAAACTAACGCTGAAGAACAAGTATCCACTACCAAGGATAGACGACTTGTTTGACCAACTTCGAGGGGCAGGAGTCTTCTCTAAGATGGATTTGAGGTCTGGGTACCATCAGCTGAGGGTTCGGCGAGAAGATGTACCCAAGACAGCTTTTCGAACAAGATATGGTCATTATGAGTTCGTTGTAATGCCTTTTGGACTGACGAACGCCCCGGCAGTGTTCATGGACCTTATGAACCGCGTGTTCCATCCATTTCTGGATCGGTTTGTCCTGGTTTTCATCGATGACGTGCTTGTTTACTCAAAGAACGAGGAGGAGCACAAAGAGCACTTGAGAACCGTCCTAGCAACTCTAAGGGACGAGAAACTATATGCCAAGTTCAGTAAATGCGAGTTTTGGCTCAAGGAAGTAAATTTTCTTGGACATGTAGTAACTTCAGATGGAATTCGTGTAGATCCGGCCAAGGTAGAAGCGGTGCAGGAGTGGAAGTCACCTTCTACACAAAACGAAATCCGAAGCTTTTTAGGACTGGCGGGCTATTATCGAAGATTCATCGAGGGATTCTCGAAGATAGCAAGGCCAATGACGCAACAACTGAAAAAGGGAGTCAAGATGATTTGGACACCAGAATGTGAGGCGAGCTTTCAGTTGTTGAAGGAGAAATTGACCACCGCACCAATCCTAGCTGTGCCGGAGCCAGAGACTGACTATGCGGTATATACGGATGCGTCGAAGGTGGGACTGGGATGTGTGCTTATGCAGAAGGGGAAAGTGATTGCATATGCATCGAGACAATTGAAGCCCCATGAACTGAATTATCCGACGCATGACTTGGAACTGGCAGCTGTGGTACATGCTTTGAAGATCTGGAGACATCATCTTTATGGAGTCCGTTGTGAGATATACACGGACCATAAGAGTCTAAAGTACTTCTTTGAGCAAAAGGAGTTGAACATGCGCCAACGTAGGTGGCTCGAGTTGGTAAAGGACTACGATTGTGGTATAAATTACCATCCGGGAAAAGCAAACGTAGTGGCCGATGCTCTTAGTAGGAAGTCTCAATCTCAGCTGGCCACCTTTCTTACTATCGAGGAGAGTATAATCCAAGAGTTCAGTAAGATGCGCTTGGAAGTGGTGAGAATGCCCGAGACTGTGGAAGGGATAGTAGCCACGTTGGTGATGGAACCCGACTTAAGAGCCAGAATTGTAGAAGCTCAACGGCGAGATACGTTACTAGAAAAGATTCGCTCAGAAGTGAGGACGGGTGAACTCGGAAATTTTCGTGAGGCAGCGGATAATGGTCTCACATACAAGGGAAGGTTGTGTGTGCCTAAGGATGAAGGCGCATTTCCTAAGGATAGGAAGTACGGTGGACCGCGACTAGGGGAGGAATAAAGAAGCGGGGAAGAAAGGGGAGAACAGGAATATTTGACCCAAAAGCATTTATTAAAAAGAAGTTCACTTCAAACATTGTACTAAGAAGACATTTCTAAAGTTAATGTAAACAGAGTTAAATAAAAACAATGTATCGGATTACAAAGCAGCGGAAAAGACCAAAAGACAGATGATGCCGGGTATGACGACACGACACCATCCAAAAGACCAAGTAAAACACTCATTTGGCTTTCACTGCTCAACATCCGTCATCCCCATCGCCGCTCAACCTGCACATTAAGAAAACCACATGCAGGGCTGAGTACTTATTGCACTCAGTGGACACACGCCAAAATCATAGTTTGTCATGCCACATCAGTGTAACCTTGGGGTTTTAAGTGTAAGAAAGTAACCCAAGTACACAAAATATATTTCATAAATTCGACTGCGCAGTCATTTTCAGATATTGCCACCCTTATTCCCACTATCATACACTATCTGATCCAACCATGACAAGGGGCGTGGCCACACCCCAGGTCAACTAGACCGGCCAACTTGCTCTCAGATGGCTCCCGGTCTCGTGTACACTAGTCTGAGGGTTCGCAGCCCAACAGACCCGAATTCGATTAAACATATGTGGTAAACCACTTCAGATAGGTTTCAAAACAAAACAATTGGCAAGACAAACAGTTCACCTCCATAAACATTTCCGGAACAAAGTCCGTATTTAAAGATAACCCACATAAAAGTAGGGTAGAAAAGCCCACCTCGATTGCTTAGCTTTTAAAACAGTTCCCTTCAACCACACTTTCCTCGTAAAAGATCACCCTTTTTTGAAAGATAAATAAATCATGATTAGAGTCAGGGTAGACGATGTTTAAACGACAATGCATGATTCCTACGTGGACGACTTCAACATCTAGCACGTTACACGAACACACACTTAACAACATCTCATAAGCCAAACACACAAAGACACGCCCGAAAACACACCTCGCACGCATACGACGTACTCAAAACGCGCACACGACACACACACAACACTCAAACTCCTGGCATACCCTTACTGTGCAACGGCTCACTTGGCTCGGAAAAGGTTCGGAAAAAGCTCGGAAAAAGGATCGGCGTCTCGGCCTGGCTCGGTGTCTCGGCCGCCTGGCTCGGCACCTCGGCCGACCTTCTCGGCCGCCTGGCTCGGCACCTCGGCCGACTGTCTCGGCCGCCTGGCTCGGCACCTCGGCCGCCTGGCTCGGCACCTCGGCCGACCGTCTCGGCCGCCTGGCTCGGCACCTCGGCCGCCTGTCTCGGCACAGCTCGGCACCTGTCTCGGCACAGCTCGGCACCTGTCTCGGCACAGCTCGGCACTTGTCTCGGCACAGCTCGGCACCTGTCTCGGCACAGCTCGGCACATGTCTCGGCACAGCTCGGCACCTGTCTCGGCACAGCTCGGCACCTCGGCCGACCATCTCGGCCGTCCGGCTCGGCACCTCGGCCGACCGTCTCGGCACAGCTCGGCACCTCGGCCGACCATCTCGGCCGTCCGGCTCGGCACCTCGGCCGACCGTCTCGGCCGCCTGTTCGGCACCTAGTTTACACCCCTTTTCCTCTGACCCCCGATTCTCAAACCCTATACGACAAACACACCACGCATTCTACATCCCAAAACACACCCAAACACCTGGGATCATCCCTTCCAGACTCTCCACAAATCTGCCCTAGGCTGAACCCAACAACTCTCGGCCAACACACACGAAAACTCTCGAACCAAACACTGATTCCTCCGAGCCATCTCTTGGCCAAACACACCCACATACATCACAAAAGCACAACACTCAGAAACCCAACCATTGCACATGAAAACATCACCCAGAACACACCACACGCAGAACTGCGCAGTTTACTTGCAAAAAACATAGTAAAATCATACGACATCCAATGAAGCTGAAATTTACACACCACACCGAAGACACATCCAAGTTTATACGGTTAAAATTTCGTACCAAAAGGAGATCGTTTGCTCAGTCAAAACGGGGTCGGAACCCACTGTCAGTTACTAACAAAACATGCTCGACAACAACACATAATCACAAAACCTATTCAGCATCTAAACCTTCCCAAAACGTCCTACATGCATGTTTTTCGAATTAAACGAGAGTTGAGGCCCTGTATTACCTTTCCCGGATAGTTCAACGTAGTGTAAAAGCTTTACTTCCTCTTACGACTCCGATTCACGACGAAGGAGGGTATCACCTTGAGGAATCCAAGAAGATGATGAGAGGGAGTGAATGGAAGAAGGTAAAAACCGAGAGGGAGAAGGGAGGAAGCTTACCGGTGTTGAGATTGTGAGGGAGAAGAGAGAACCGATGATTGATTGTGATTGGGAAGGGAAAGATATCGGTTTTGTGGGAGTGGGGGGGGGGGGTGGAGAAGATCGTGGGGTGAGGGAGAGAACCGAGAGAGAGAGGGAGAGAGAGAGAGAGATATTTAATTTATTAATTAGGATATTAATTTGCTTTTCAAAAACCATAAACTAAAAAAATTCACACCCATAAATAATGTAAAACAAATAAAACATACCACACCATATCTTAAACAAGATATTCACAAAAAGCAAACACCCTTTAATTAAAAAAAAAACGGACATTACATTCCTCCCACCTTAAAAAAAAATTTCGTCCCGAAATTTCCCTAGATTACTCAAACAGCTCCGGAAACTTCTCTCTCATCTTATCTTCTAATTCCCATGTTGCTTCTTCGACTCCATGATTCCTCCACCGTACTTTCACCGAAGCAATTGACTTATTCCTCAATTCTTGCACTCTTCGGTCCAAAATGGCCTCGGGCTTCTCCTCATAGCTTAGATCGGGATTTAGGACCATCATCTCTTCTTGGTGAACGATGTGTGTGGGGTCAAACACGTACTTCCTCAATTGTGACACATGGAAGACGTTGTGCACATTTCCAAAGCTTGGTGGTAGAGCCAACCTGTATGCTACCACGCCGACTCTATCCAAAATCTCGTATGGACCAATAAATCGGGGTCTCAGCTTTCCCTTCACTCCAAAACGAGTTATTCCCTTAGAAGGGGAAACTTTCAGAAAGACCTTTTCCCCGACCTCGAACTGTAACTCGGTCCTTCGAACATCCGCATAAGATTTCTGTCGATCTTGTGCCTCCTTGATCCTCCCACGGATTTGTCGGACAATCTCTATCATCTCTTCTACAGAGTCTGGTCCGAGAATTCTTCTCTCACCCACTTCATCCCAATAAAGTGGCGATCTACACTTCTTTCCATACAAGGCCTCATACGGGGCCATCTTGATAGTCGCCTGGTAACTATTATTGTAAGCGAACTCTACCAAGGGCAACACTTCTTCCCAACCTACGCCTCGATCTAGCACCACGGCTCGTAGCATGTCCTCCAATGCTTGTATCGTTCTCTCCGACTGCCCGTCGGTTTGCGGGTGGAACGCTGTACTGAAATTCAACTTAGTCCCCAACTCGCTCTGCAGGCTTGTCCAAAATCTAGAAGTGAATTTAGCATCACGATCAGATGTGATTGTCGCTGGAACTCCATGCAAGCGTATAATTTCCCGTACATATACCTTAGCCAACTGATCGGATCCATAAGTGGCACGAACCGGCACAAAATGGGCAGATTTGGTGAGGCGATCTATAATCACCCAAATCACCGTGTTCCCTCGCTGGGATTTTGGCAGTCCTACCACAAAGTCCATTGCAATATGTTCCCACTTCCATTCCGGAATCTCGAGGGGTTGCAATTTCCCATAGGGCCGTTGGTGTAGCGCCTTTACTTGTTGACATGCTAGGCATCTCTCCACAAATGCCGCAACATGCTTTTTCATACCGTTCCACCAAAACTGTCTTTTCAAGTCTTGATACATTTTGGTGCTCCCTGGATGAGCAGCGTATGGGGTTTCATGTGCTTCTCTCATGATTTCCATCCTCAGGCCTTCATCCTTAGGCACACACAACCTTCCCTTGTATGTGAGACCATTATCCGCTGCCTCACGAAAATTTCCGAGTTCACCCGTCCTCACTTCTGAGCGAATCTTTTCTAGTAACGTATCTCGCCGTTGAGCTTCTACAATTCTGGCTCTTAAGTCGGGTTCCATCACCAACGTGGCTACTATCCCTTCCACAGTCTCGGGCATTCTCACCACTTCCAAGCGCATCTTACTGAACTCTTGGATTATACTCTCCTCGATAGTAAGAAAGGTGGCCAGCTGAGATTGAGACTTCCTACTAAGAGCATCGGCCACTACGTTTGCTTTTCCCGGATGGTAATTTATACCACAATCGTAGTCCTTTACCAACTCGAGCCACCTACGTTGGCGCATGTTCAACTCCTTTTGCTCAAAGAAGTACTTTAGACTCTTATGGTCCGTGTATATCTCACAACGGACTCCATAAAGATGATGTCTCCAGATCTTCAAAGCATGTACCACAGCTGCCAGTTCCAAGTCATGCGTCGGATAATTCAGTTCATGGGGCTTCAATTGTCTCGATGCATATGCAATCACTTTCCCCTTCTGCATAAGCACACATCCCAGTCCCACCTTCGACGCATCCGTATATACCGCATAGTCAGTCTCTGGCTCCGGCACAGCTAGGATTGGTGCGGTGGTCAATTTCTCCTTCAACAACTGAAAGCTCGCCTCACATTCTGGCGTCCAAATCATCTTGACTCCCTTTTTCAGTTGTTGCGTCATTGGCCTTGCTATCTTCGAGAATCCCTCGATGAATCTTCGATAATAGCCCGCCAGTCCTAAAAAGCTTCGGATTTCGTTTTGTGTAGAAGGTGACTTCCACTCCTGCACCGCTTCTACCTTGGCCGGATCTACACGAATTCCATCTGAAGTTACTACATGTCCAAGAAAATTTACTTCCTTGAGCCAAAACTCGCATTTACTGAACTTGGCATATAGTTTCTCGTCCCTTAGAGTTGCTAGGACGGTTCTCAAGTGCTCTTTGTGCTCCTCCTCGTTCTTTGAGTAAACAAGCACGTCATCGATGAAAACCAGGACAAACCGATCCAGAAATGGATGGAACACGCGGTTCATAAGGTCCATGAACACTGCCGGGGCGTTCGTCAGTCCAAAAGGCATTACAACGAACTCATAATGACCATATCTTGTTCGAAAAGCTGTCTTGGGTACATCTTCTCGCCGAACCCTCAGCTGATGGTACCCAGACCTCAAATCCATCTTAGAGAAGACTCCTGCCCCTCGAAGTTGGTCAAACAAGTCGTCTATCCTTGGTAGTGGATACTTGTTC